>NC_073302.1:250984651-251288223 GCF_027595985.1 Sorex araneus | reverse complement strand
AAAGCAGGGTCATGCACAGAGGTGGGTGTGGGACTTGAGAAGAGGAAAAATCACAAAAAAGCAGAGGAAACAGGGACATCTCAGAGGAGCTTTGGAAGAAAGGCAGACTGCTATGGACTGCATGTCTGTGTGTGCACCAGGTTCCCCTGGCCAAGCCCTAACCTGCAACATGGAGGTGGGCAGGCCAAGAAGACTTGATGGCGTGGGACTGCCATCACGGGTCCGTGCCTTGGCAGAACAGGCTACCTGTTCCTATCTCCACCTCAAGGGGATGCAGCCAGCATGGAGCATCCTGGCAGCCCAGGAGAGGGCCAGCCTAGGGAAAAACACCTCCCCCTGTCTTGCTCTTGGACCTTCCCACTCTCCAAAGCTGTACAAAGTAAATGTCTGTCATTGGAGCCACCCGGTCCACAGTGTTTCCTGATAGTGACCCAAAGACAGCACGGAACAGTCAGGACAATGAGTGTCCCTGGGGAAGGAGGAACAGCAGAGGATGGATTCAAAGAGCTGTGTGGTTTGCCTGCATGATGAGGACTCGCGGAGCCTGCTAATCAGAGGTACAACTGGGAAGGTAAATTGGGGTCAGACTGTGACAGGCCAGGCATGCCAGAGTAAGGAATTTGGGCCCGCTCCCGTAGGACTTGGCGCACAATCAAAAATTATGTCAGCAGGAGAGGAACATGATCACAGCCTCATCATCAATCAACTTAACAATATTTTAACCTTAGCAGGAGACGTGGCAGCACACTGACCCCAGAAAGCCAAGCTCGGCTGCGGGAGGTCAGGCCGTGGGTAGCAAATGCCTCTTGTGTCCGAGCCCGGGGAAATAAGTGCTTGTTCAGGCTGTCAGTCACCGACTCCAGAAGCCCCCTCTGCGCAGAGACCACGACGAATGCCTCGCTGACTTAGTTCTTAGCAGCAGGATTTCGCCCTGCCCCACAGCTCTCACCGGGGACTGGGACAAAGAGCAGGCTTAAGAGGATCTGAGAGGCAAGGCTGCGGGCGCTCCCAGTTTTGGACTGTGTATTTCTAGGAGCTTGGCTGACAGCGCTGGTCAATGTTGATTTTTCTGCATGAGCTGGAGAGCCGAGCACTGTTGATTTTTTACGTTTCATGGCTGATCGATAGAGGTCAAAGTGAGGGCCGAGAGACATGCTGAGTGGAGGGGAACGGTGATGCTTTGGGCGGGCCCCGATCTGTGTTGTGTCATTTTCCGAGGGAGGAGGAAGGTCAAGGTGAAGCCCTGCTTTCCAACCTAGATAGCTTAGGCAACGTCACCCCTGGGCTGGGAAGGCAAATCGTGGAGGCGTGGCCAGCCGGAGCAGGCAAGAAGAGGTGACATTTAAGGGCTTTGAAGAAATGCTGAACTTTTGGCAAAGGGGCCCCAAACTGCACCTGCATTTCTGCAGGCTCTTCACTTGCTTTTTATATCCTCACAGGCTGCTCTGGAACTGCTGAAAGGTGGAAAATCTGCCCGCTCTTTAGGCATCAAGAAAGACAGCAAGGGCAGGGGAGAAACAGGTGAGAACGCCAAAGAACTGGCTTCCCAGCAAGCAGGGACGCTCGTGTGACTCCGGCCCCAAATACGGTGCCTGTCCACTAAGCTGCAGAACCTTTATTTCCAAAATTCCATCACTAATAATAAGAGCCTGAAGCTGCTAAACACCCTCTGTACTCCCCAGCTTTATTTCTACACCACAGCACTGGTCCATCCTAATGACCTCTAAGGAAGCAACGGCTGCCTTCACGTCATAGAAGAAATCTCAGTTGGGACAGGTTCAAGAGTTGACTCACGGCCCTAGAGAAAGAAGCAATAGGACAGAGTTGAGCCCATATCTCTGTGCACTTCAGTATCTGGCCCATCTGTCTCCTCTACCTTAACTCTGCTCACCTGTGTTTTGGGAACAGCTATCAAAAGCATCAGAACCAAATGAAGTCACAGTATGTGCAGCCAGGGCGGCTCTCTGTAGACCTGCTGCGACCCCTCCCACCTCTCTTCTGTTTGGGTCACGCAGGATTTAGAAAGCAAATGGGCTTTCTCGAGCCCCCAAACATGGTGCAACCCGAAGCGTATCAGTCTCCTGCAAAGGTCCAAAAGTCAACAAGCCAAATTCTGCAGTGGGAGTCAGGAGAGCAGAGCAACGGGAGGGGCTTCCCTGCGATGCACGGGAGACATCTGACTAGGTAAGGAGGTTAAACGGCCTCTTGAGCACAAGAGAGAGGACAGAGATGCATGCGGAGAGACATCTGTTCAGTTCCACAGAGCAGGAGACAGACGCTGTCCTGAACCCAGCCTCGTCCTCTCTCCCGCAGCTAGAAGCTTTTTCTCAAGGTCTTGCCCCTGCGCAGTTTTCACAAGTAGAAGCAACACAGTGTGGACCTCATTAAAAGTACCATGACTCGAGGCTGATATGAGACCAGGAGGGTCCTATTAAACAACAGATTTCATAAACAAATGCAGTTGCCTCTGCCAGCAGCCTGACTGAATTGTTATCTGCATCTCTCACCGCTGATAAGAATGTATTTGTCTGTGAGTTCCTGCTTCAAGTTTCAGACCTCAGAGAGCCCCCACGACGTCACCAAGGCAGAGGCTCCCAAGAGTCCCCTGTGCTCTGAAAGCCCCCCCGACTTACAAAGCCACCAGCCCATCAACGCAGCCAACCGGAGCAACGGCCTCTCGAGAAATGACAGATTTCAAAAAGAAAAAAAAATATGTGCGCACTTGCTGGAAGCAAGTCATTTTAATATAATGCCGAGATGATGGCTCCCCACATTTATTTATCAGATTCCAGATTTTTTTTTTGCCACAACATTAGAATTTCTTACAAGTTGGGAAACATTTCTTTCCCACCCAAGCCTGAAAGTTGCATGTTTGCACACACACACACACACACACACACACACACACACACACACACACACACACACACACACAGTCTGTAGACTCTTCCAATTATTTTTAATAAAATGTAAACAGCTGTCCCCATAGTTCTTTCCCCCACAACCCCTGCGCCTGTATAACCGTGGGCCAGGCCCTCAGCTGAGCTTCAGCAGCTCTGGCTCTGAGTTCACTGGCCACAGGAGAGCCTGCTGCTCTCTTTCTCCCCTGCACTATGACCCTTTGTTCTGCGTTGGTGCCTGGATCGGTAGTTGCCAGAGAGACGGGAGTCTGATTATCTCTGTGGAAGTGGGCTGAGGCTGCCTGGCTGGCTTCCTGTCAGAAGCCCCGACCAAGGCTGAAGGCTTGGCAGCCATTACAATGGACATTTGCATAATTTTCTATTTTGTGCATTTCCCACAAGGTCCCCTAACGTTGGTCTGTATTATTCCCACACCCGCTTTTTTCCTTCCGAGGAGAAGCTGAAATAGAGATGGGCTATATCTTCATTAAAGGTGACACCACGGGGTGGGACCACAGCCAGGAACCATAGCCAGGGCACAAAGCCACCGGTTCCTTTCTTCTTCAGGAAGACCTTCCTCCAGTCTACAGCCTCAAGGCGCCAAGGCTTGATACGGGTCCTCCCCTGGCTAACTTGAGGGGGAGCAGAGCCTGAAAACTTGTCAGTGGAGCATGTGAGCGTCATTTATGGAAGCTGAGTTTAAGAAAACATTTCCAGGCCTGAGTCTACTGTAGGACCGAGGGGCAGGGGGGTCAGGAGGGAAGCAAGGTGGGTCTCGGCCTTCGGACAGACAGAAAAGAACCGGCAAACCCAGGACACAGAGAGTGGTGGAAGACGGCTTCGGGAGTCAGTGGGTCAGCAGTGATGCCTGCCTACCCCAGGGAAGAGGGGGATCCAAAGTGCAGCCACCGGCCAACGCCAGCCCAGGAGGTCAAGCCTGTGTGAGAAACCAAGGTGCCACCCACCCAGAGGACAAAGCAGCCACCAAGAAAAAGGGACCCACTTCAGAGCTCTGCTTTCCCAAGAGGAGCAGACAGAAATACAGCCTGTTTCGGACTCCTGCTCACTCCGTCCTACCCCGCAGTTATTCCTAGGGCCCTTCCTTCACAGCCCTCTCCAGGGTTCGAAGTGCTCAGAAAGAAAGACATCATCGTTAACCCCCCTTCAGTGTCACTCAAGAGAACATTACCATGCACCCCACCTCCACCGCCCCCCTCCAAGAAGAGCAGTGATGGCAGCCAGGGTGCAGACTGGGGTGTCCCCAGAGCCACCACCTCCCTCTGAGCTCATTTCCACCTACTTCTGATGTGCAAAGCTGACACTTGAGAAGTGGCACTCTTAATAATAACATGCGTCATTTGCAGATCCAGGGGCTTCGTGCTGGTACTCTGGATAAATAATTAGTGCTTCTTTCCAGCCGTCTGGGCTCCCAGGCTCAGCTCACCAGAGACAAGAGGCGACATCTGAGCCCTGTGGAGAACATCCCCGGAGATGAGCAGCCATCCCCCCTCCACTACCAGCTGCTGTGGACAGCGGGCACCATGCCCAGCACCACTGGGAGTGCTAACAGGCTAATTCCCGGGTGCCATTCTCTCAAAACGCCGGGCTGCCTTTGTCAAAGTTAGCTGTATTCCCAACAAGGGGCCCCAACTTCTCAGCAACTCGGGAGATCCAGCCAAAACACCAACAGGGCACCTGTGCTATCTTTGGGACTCAGCTTCCTTCTCTGTTGATGTGCTATAACTAAGATACAAGCAAAGCAGAAAGGGACCAGAAGATTGTTCAAAGGACTGAGCAGAGGCTTTGGATGCCAGAGGCCTGGGTTCAACTCCCTGTGCCACTGATGGTCCTCCAGGCACCTCTAGGAGCAATTCCCACGCACAAAGCTAAGAGTAGCCTTCTGAGCATTACCGGTGTGACCCAAAACACACACACACACACACACACACACACACACACACGCACCATGCACATACAACAAAAACCACACAAATCAGAAGACCAGCTTCACAGCTACTCAGCATTTGTTGACTAGACAGATAGTACTGGGTTAAGTTGCCTTGCCTAGGGCTAATCCTTGTTCCATCCCTCTCATTGAGCACAGCACCAGGAAGAGCCTTGAGCATAACCAGGAATGGGTCAAAGCACCACCCACACCCACCTGTTCCTAAAAAAAAAAAAAAAAAAAAAAGCCACAAATGAAGTGGAAAGACCCTCACATTCTTTTACACTCTATACAATTCAAAGGGAAAATAAAATCTCTGGAGGTGACTATATTTATTCTACCACAGCTCAGTCTAAGCAGCACCATGCCACCTCACTGCAGGTTCCAAATGAAAAATTTTGAGGGCTATTGAACACACTGCAAGTTTTCAGAGCAGATCCGTGGAAAGTTATTTAGCACAGTTGTCTCTGTAATTGTGATACATTAGAGAAGTGTGCACCGTTCAGCAGCCATGTGCTCGAACTGGCTGGGGGTGGGGGAAGGGGAGGCTGGGGGTGGAGGGCGGAGGGAAGTTAGATTCTGTACCACAGTCCATTAACACCAGCAGGAGACAGCTGCCTGACACCCGCATCTGAGCAGGCTTTGTGGCTTAATCCTATTTGGTTTAATGGATTTGTTTCCTGAATCAGAGGGTCAGAAAGAGAAAGGGGATAAAGCCCCCTGCCATGGTGATGCCTTTGAACGGGCCCAGTGTGCCTATCAAGGAAGGTCTTCCTCTTCGACTCTAACACATGCAGGTGCTGGGTGAGGTGAAGACCCCCCTTCAGGGTCCTACTTAGCCTGGAAATAACTAGAGTGTCTCTTCTGCCATCCCCACGGGCTCCTGTGCCCTGCTCTCTGGGTTCAGAATCCAATTTATCAGCAAAGTTTCTAAGCATGAAAATGATTTAAGACATAGGACGTGCACATTTTTCCTTTAGTTCTTCTTTCATCTACGCATGTGCTCCCTAATTTACTCAGTGAAGGGCGTGGCATGGAATAACAGTAAGAATCAGTGTATGTGTTGCCGAAGCAAGCACAATAACAGTAAGAATCAAAAGTTATTAAACAGACCCCACTAACTATGATCAGGGCAAACAGAGTGTGCAAATTTTTTTCTTCTCCTTTGAATTGTGTTATTCTTCCTCCTGAAAGTACCATGAGGGAGCTGTAATCTCTATCCTCATTTTTCAGGTAAGCAAATAAAGGTTGTAAGAAGAAATCCTTAAGTTGTATATTGTTAATTGTTGGACTATGCGTATCTGTTTTTTAGTTTGGGGTTCACATCCTGTGATGCTCAGAGCTTACTCCTGGCTCCGCACTCAGGATTTACTTCTGGTGGTGCTTGGGTGAGCAGACAGAATGCCATGAATCAAACCAAGGTTGGAAAGAGCCTGGTGTTTACCCTCTGTTTTATCTCTTCAGCCCCAGGACCATGTGTATTTTCTATTAAAAGAACATTTTTTTTAACTCAGTAGCATCCAGTAAGACCTGGAAATGTTCTTCTGGAATAGAAAAAAGAACTCAAATTTTGGAATCAGACAGACCGAGGCTAAAATCCCAACCTCATTATATACTGATGAAAAAAATGTTATGATGATTTTCATGTATTTGAGTTTCAAGATAATTGCAGATGGGGGGATTTTTGCATGAATAAGAATCTGAAAATGATGCATCATGAGCTGAATTGAAGGTAGGCCCCTTACACAGGCCCTTTGCCACTTTCCTCTGCCCCGTCTCAATTCCATGTCATATCAATCACGATGCTGACTACAGAACTGCTTGTGATCACTCACCTTATAATTATTTTATACCTCATTATTAATATGCATAAATCAAAGTGATAGTGTAATATGCCTGCCTTCCTCTCAACCCAAAAAGAGTACTCAATAAAGACATGAATCACTGGAATGCCTAGAATGATGGATTCTCTATACATAAAATAAACCATTTACAAATGAAACCCTTAATTAGCCAGAACTCAAGAATGAAATCAGGCAGGTAGTTTTTTTTTCCTCTAACAAAGGAATCATAAAATAATTAAAATTTTGAAAAATATATCTGGGGCTGGGGTCCATACCTGGCTGTACTCAGGGCCACTCCTGACTCTGTGCTTAGGAATCACTCTGTGAGGTGCTTGAGAGACAAATGCAGTGCTGGGGAGAGAATACAGCCCGGTTGGCTGCATGCAAGGCAAGAGATGTTATTGATTATACTATTTCTCTGGCCCCCCAAAACAAAATCTTGAAATAGAATGGGTGACTGCAAAGCAATGAGCTGCCAATCCCTGTAATATATCCAGGCAAAAGCTGATGGAGCAACTGTGAGAAATTCTGTCAAGAGGACTGATGCATTAGTCAAAGGTTTGATGAAATCAATAATTTTCAAATATTTCTGCAGCAGAACAGAAAAGTAGAATCAGGGCAGGGATGTGGGAGAGATAGTATAGCAAGATGGGCACTTGTCTTAAATGCAGCTGACTTGGGTTCAAGCCCCTTCAGGAAAGATCCTTGACTACAGACCCAGGAGTAAGTCCTGAGTACAATCAGGTGTGGCCCCAAATCCAGATCATTTAGAAGACACCGTCAGACCATTTTGGGTGATGTTTAAAGAATTCTCAAAAAATCACATCCCAGAACTAGGTGACCAAGGGAGATGTGTATGCAGAAACTCATGCCTGAATCATGCAGCCTCGTCAAGATCACTAATTATTAAACAGTTTCATTCCAAATGAGGGTCTCATGTGTGCATCTGATTTGTGAAACCTCATAACATACAGAGCCCAGCTGCACGGGAGTCTACTGGAGCCAGAGCAATAGCACAGCAGGCAGAGCACTTGTCATGCATGCAGCCAGCCTGAGTTAGATCCCTAGCATCCCATAAGGTCCCCAAAAACTCCTCCAGGAGTGACCCCTGAGCACAGAGTCAAAAGCAAGCCCTGAGTACAGACAGGTGTGACCACCCCCCCCACACACACAAACACCCCACCAAAATAGAAAGGAAATGTGACTGTTAGGTTTCTATCCTCTTCAGGACAAGAAGTTTAAAGGGGGCTGGAACAGGCCAATCCACAGCATCCACAGCTGAATCAAGACAAAAAAAAATCAAAAGAGAGAGGATCTGGAAAAGACCCAAAAATTATAATTTGCTAAGCCACTTTGACTAAGAGCTCCATTTGTCAGTTACTGAAAAGATTGGAACTAACACAAAGCTATACTATGGATTGCATCCAGTTTGCCATATTGCATATGTTTGCTCAATTTTTGATCATAAGCTGTAAATATTTTATTCTAGGATGTGGGTTTATCAAATCTCATCTGGTCCTTTTGTTTGCCACTATGCAATCCTGAATTGAAAGAGCTCTTCCAAAAAAAGGTAGCATGGTGAATTTAAAATTTAAGGTCTTTAGAGTAAAAAAAAAGAACCAGAGTCTAAATTCTAGAATTCAACACTTATATCAAAGGCAGTTTTCTACTAAATCTATAGAAAATTCCATTTTCCTCTACTATAGAAATTAAGAAGACATTACCCACCTTTCAAGACACTGTGCTAAGTAAGATCTGGAAAATTAGTTTTTCAATCATCCTGGTACAGAGCAGGTTGTTAATACATGTTTGATACTTTCTTTGACCCTTGTGTTTTTACTCATTTATCAAAGAATTCCCAACTAGGGGCCAGAGCAATAGTTAAGAGGCTAAGGGCCTCCTTTGCTTGTGCCTAACTCCAGCACCCCATATGGTCCCCTGAGCCTCCCAGAAGTGATCCCTAAGTGCAGAGGCAGGAGTAAGCCCTGAGCACTGTTGGGTGTGGTCCAAAACCCAAAACTTCCTCCTCCCTCCAAAAAATGAATCCCTAACAAACATTTGTACAAAAGTTCTGTGACCCCAAACAAACCATTCCGGTACTACTTAGAAATTATAGTGGCTTAAGCCTCTTGCCAGTTGAAAGCACAACACAATTTCCTTTATGTCTGCAATAACACCCTAAGATAGTTTGATGTCTGTAGACAACAAAATTAATTCCGGTAACCTTTGGCCATTATTTACTGGCAATGTCAATATTTCTTTCATTACAATTTCGCCAGAATTCCAACAGAGTGTGACCCTTTGGGAAGCAGGCACGGGGACCGAGGGAACACAAGAAGTTACATAGGGGCTTTGCACACGTGAAAGCTAAAAGGAGGAAGAAGCAGGTTAGGAAGAGAACATCTTCAGCCGTGCCCTGAGTAAGATAAAGAAGAGGAAGTGGGACTGGGGATTGGGCAGGGAGAGCCTTAGGCAATAATGCAGTTCAGACAAAACCAATCTGACACAGTTGTGTGCCACAGACACTCCAGTTAACGGATTTCCTGGGAGAAGTGACTGCATTAGGAGGAAATAGGCCCTGCTACTTCCGCCCACATGCTACTTGGTTACTGACTGCCCAGGAAGAGCTGGCTTCAGTGTTCCAAGCTGAGAAGGATGGAGGGCCGGATGCCTGGAGCTGTGCTAGTAATGATGACGGTTGCAATGCAATCCAGTTAGCTAATGAGATGATGGTTGCAATGTAATCCAGGCTTTGCAGCTGAAAATAAAATTCTTAAAGGGAAATCCAGGTCTTCTTTCACTAAGATTGAAGGGAAATTCAATTTTCTTTCTTGAAGGGAAATTTGGTCTTCTTTCTTAAAGACTGAAATTCATCAATCTCTATGACTGCCACAACTTAAAAATTATAAAAATTAATTATCCAAACACCATCATAGACAATTACTGTAATAGCCAAACATTGTAAGAACAGAAGGTTTGCCTTAACTATAAGTTGTTCATTTATTTACTCAAAAAATATTGGGTGGGGCTAGAGCGATATCATAGTAGGTAGGGCATCTGCCTTGCAGGAGGCCGACCTGGGTTCAATTCCCAGCATCCCATATGGTCCCCCAAGCACCACCAGGAGTAATTCCTGTGTGCATGAGCCAGGATTAACCTCTGTGCATTGCCGAGTGTGACCTGAAAAGAAAAACAAATATTGGGATAAGTATTTACTCCGGGCCAGGCTCCACTCTAAGTGCTGGGACTGTGATAAGGTTTAAGACTGAGATACTTGCTCTCCTGAAGTTTAAAATTTGGAAGGCACAAGCTGTAAAACAATTCCATATGCTTGAAGTCACATAGGAGTACTTTCAATCATATAACTTTAAATTGAGGGGGGGTGGGAGAGAGGCAGAAGATAGTATAGCAATTAGGGAGCATACTGTACCCAGTATGCACATGGTCCAGGTTCAATTCCCATCACGACATTGTCCCCTGAGCATCACTGGGTGCAATCCTGGAAGTGTCCCAGAAATCACTCACAGGGGCCTCAAGCCTGCTGAGCAGCACTAGGAAGATCCCCAAAATAAGTAGATGGGATAGTGGGGGATGGCCCGAGGAAGAAAGTAGTATTTGAATAACTAAAGGGCACATCCATGCAAAATTCTTGATGAAACTTATTCCAGCAGAGTTAATGTTCAGTGTGTGGGGCAATAAGATATTTTGCAATCATTACCTATTTGGGGTGAAGATTGCATTGAAAATTACAAAGATAATAATAATGCTAATCACAAGAGAAATCCACAGACCTTGGTGCACAGCATCTTCTAAGGGCTCTTCGTTGCCAAGCAAGAACCAATATACAAGGATCTAGTCAGAACAAAGCTGGACACAAGAAAGGAGAGGAGACGCAGAATACTCAGCATCTGTCATGTATGCTGATATCCCCTGACCACAATAAATGGGTCTCCCCCACTTTCTGAAAAATCCATGTGCTATCACTTTGCTTTCATGAAAGGCTTTTATTAGTACTTCTTTTCCCTGAAAAGACTGAAAGAAATCCAAAGAGGATTTTCATTTTGTACAAAAGAAGGCAGAAAGTGAGGGGGGGAAATAGCAGTCAGCATTTTTGCAGCAGCTATTCTAGAGGCAATATGCACCCCAAGCAGAATGAGGGGCACTGAAAAGTTCCAGCCCCTGGAACTACTTTACCCAGGCTACTGAATATACCATTCCTGCTTTGACTCTACACTAATACTATTTTAGGTTTTATTTGTTATTTTTTGTATGGTTTAGCAAGTTACTTTTTGTCTTGGAACACTCAAAAAAATATTTTCAGATAAACTGTTGGCAATTGCCTCTTCACATTATAGCAAAAGCCTCTTGGTAGGAATGCTCAACCTTTGAACAGAAAAACCAGGTCCTGACAGGATGGGCCAGGCATCAGGACACACATGTTTAAGCAACCCAAGAAAGTTGACTATAGACCCAGAATAGGGGGAATGTCCTCCAAATAAGAAAGAAGCATCTTGAGCCAAATGGCAACTCAGCACCCAGCTTCTATTAAAAATGTTCCAGATCCAGGCACAGGCTGAATAATCTCAGAGATAAGTAGACAGCATGTGGCAGATGCAATGCCCAACCAAAGACAAGAGTAAGCAAAGACAGAGGATTCGTTAGTTTCCCAGATCCAAGCAAGCAAACAAAGGAACTGAAATTACCAAAACTGACACCTAGACTATTTTTTGGCTCAGTCTGCAAGAAGATGGTTCCACTACTAACATGAGGACAATGGAGGTATAATAGGATATAATAGGTATAGTAGGATCAATGGCAGTGAGATTGAGAATTATATTTTGGGAATAAGGTATATCTCATATCTCTTCATTTTCAGCAATGAAAAACAAATTATCAAATGCTTCCTTTTCAGCAGGTCCGACTTTGGGGGGAGAAACTCCAAACAATAATAGTGAGTTTTTTGTTGAAATATTGAATGTAATCAAAGAAAAGTGAAAGTAAAGTGAAATTTATCAGTTACACAGGAGGGGTGGGGGGCTGGGGGGGTGAGGGGGAAATATACTGTAATTCTTGGTGGTGGAATATGTGCACTGGTGAAGGGATGGGTGTTCGAGCATTGTATAACTCAGACTTAAACCTGAAAGCTTTGTAACTTTCCACATGGTGATTCAATAAAATAAATAAAATTTTAAAGAAAAAGGTATATCTGATTCCTATTAGAAACTCAAGGGCATGAATGTTGAAAGGTGTGTGTAGTAGAAAGTGGACAATACATGAAAACTTATTTTAAACCTTTTTGTGGTACTTTGGCGGGGGGGGGGGAGGCGGAATAAAGGGTATCAGCCACACCCAGCAGTGCTCAGAGCTTATTTTGTGCTCTGGGAATCAATCCTGAAAATGCTCAGGGGGCCATTTGAGGTGCCGGGGATGGAACCTGGATCCATTGCTAACAAAGCAAGCACCTTAACTGCCATACTACCTATCCAGTCCCTACATTTATTTGTTAGTTCCCCCACCCCTAATTCTCGATCTCCCTCTTCTTTCTTTCAACCCTATTAAGAAGTATATGTGGGTAGAGGGAGTGAAACTCAGGGTCCAGGTATGATGCGAGTCTAGACTGAACTCTGGCACAGCAGCCACAGCAATTTCTAAAGACTCCCGCGAGTCCTGCAGACACTGGCACTAACAGGAGATGCGCTAAACGTTCATTTGAAGATGTGGAGCTGCTGCGTCCTCCCACAGGTCTCAGAACTTCCCACTCAAGAGGTTCAGTTGTGCAGAGCATAAGTCAGTCCCTGAGGGGCCACCCCCTGGCAGCCACCTATCGCGGGCAACAGTCACTTGTACTATAAAATCATAAAGGCAAAGTGGGTAGCCAAATCAAACTGCAGTCGCAGCTTTGTTTCTCACAGAAAGTTACAGTAAGCCCAGGTCAGAAGATGTGTCACCTGGATCCTCCCCCACTGCTCCCAGGTGCAATCAAATGGTGTGTCAGGTGACTCCTAATCTCTGAGATGATCTCACACACACACACACACACACACACACACACACATACACACACACACGCACGCACGCACGCACACACACGTACCACCAGCAGCAGATAATGCTGAGCTGATCATCTGGAACATAGAAGCCTGCCTCTGAACTGCCACAGCTTGCGTCCTTCTGATAAAAGTAAAACTATGTTATTCTAGTTACTTGTGAGACAAGGAGATGATTTGACAGTTGAAGTATAACATTCCCCTGCCTTCTCCCCATGCTCATTTTCATGATGTGAGTCCATCTGAATGACAATCCATAACGGGAACCACTGATGAAGGAATATTGATGCTTCTAAAGTGCAGCAGCTCTAAAAAGCTCTGAATTAAAGACACGGAGAGAGAAAGTACAGGACTTACTGCAGTCTAAGAGAGGATTTGACCAAAGAGTTGAAATGCATAAGCTCTGCTAACATGAATCCTTCAGACACCTAGCTTCATGTTTAGCCACGGTCTTCTTGAAGTTATTTATAAAAATAAATCCATCCAACTGATGTCAGACCTTTCCTTTCAAAAGCAATATTTCAGATTTCTTTGCCACCCTTTCCCACAAGACGCAAGTTTCTTAAACCCCTATGTGCTCAGGTCTTCCATGACAGAGGATTATTAATTCTGAGCCTTTTACAATTTGGAACCTCAATGAAATCTTCCCATTTGTCACCTCTTTAACCCAGCACAGATTTGACGCCTCTCAGATTAATTTTAGTGATGAATCCTATTTCAAAGAACATTCATCCAAAGTTGAACCCCTGCACCTGCTAATGTATTTCAGTACTTTTACTAATAGCTTTAGAGAGCTTTTTAATTTATATTTCACTGTATATTAAAATATCCTTCTTCAGTTCGCCTGCCTCTCCATGAGAACATTTTTCACATTTCAGATTAGGACATCAAACACTAGAACTAAATGGATGAGATCATTTTAAATATTATGCAGATACCCACGCAGGTCGGATATTTTAATATTTTCTCATCTCTAATTTATTTCTGTTCTTGTTGAATGTGGCTTCTCATATGTCCTTTTAAGTATCTTCTCAATTTTAATGACATTTTAGAAAATTATTGGAGTATGCTCTATGTGTAGACGTTTCCACGTGAAGGGAAGAGATCATGGGGGTAATGAAATAGAAACTACTCTGGTTCTGAGTCTGGAGCACAGTATGACACACAGTGCTGCTCTGATCAAGTATGATCACTGACCTTGGGCACATCCCTTGGTGTCTATGGAAAATGGACCAGTTGAAACTCATTTAAACACCCAACTCTCCTGAGGAAAATCTCAGGGTCCCATTAAACCACTAGTCAATTGGCAGAGACTAGCCCAGAGGTCTTCTGAGTACCACTTGGGAGGCCCAAGAATATGCAAACAAATCACATCATTGCCTCCTAAAGAGCCCATTTCTGAGACACTTCTGAGGAATTTTCAGCATCCATTCTGTCACCAGATTTAACCATTTATTTACTGGCATCCGCTTGGTTTTGCCAGTAGAAGATGCTGTGAATCTTGATTTACAGTTCTCTTTAGCATGCTTCTTTGATTGGGAACTTGCAGATATCTGGGAAGTAAATCTGCATGTGTGTATGTGGTAGGGTGTAGGCGGGGGAACTGCTGTGTGGGTGGGGAGTAGCAGCCTGTGTGGGAAATCCGTCAGCCTCCCTTCTCCTGTGACCAAATCTGTTTTCTCTCTGAGCTTGGCTACTGTCAGCTACTCCCGGATCCTTCCTCAAAGCCCAGCTGCACTTTTCTGCTGTTGGTGGTGGCTTTATAGTGGAAACATCTTTTCCTGGATTTCCACTGATGGGAGCAGGTGGTTCGAGCTTCCATGCTCTGCCAATTTTCCCTCTCATGGAAAAGTTACAGGGCAAGATTCTGGATGCGGAGGCCCTGGAAGAACAGTGGGTCTTTTCCAAGGCTAACCCCCAGTGACTCTCCCTGTCATGCTGGATCTGAGCAGATTCTGATGTTCAGAGTTTCTAATCATCACACCCAGTTTCTGACAGGTCATTTGGTCCTTCTGGCCTGAGTAGAGAAGCCCATTTGAGGCTCTAGAGAGATGAGTGACCCTGAAGAAGTAACCCTTATCCCAGTCGACCTGGACTTCATGTTCTAATGACTCTGAAGTTGTTTGAAACAGATGGAATTCTGGCCTCCCTCTTCCTAATTCCCCCATAACCATAAGTTTTGAAAGAGTGGCCTTCCAAAAATGCAGGTACTAGGACCAGAGCAATTGTACAACAGCTAAGGCACTTTCTTTGTTTGCAATTGACCCGTGTTCAATCCCCAGCATCCCTCATCCCTCATGGTCCCTCAAGCACCACCAGGAGTGATCCCTGAGCTCAGAGCAAGAAGTAAGCCATGTGTACCACCTGGTGTGGCCAAAAAAAAAGTTATTCTTCAAGTTATTCTTCAGAGAGTCTCTTGCCCCAGGTGCCTGGCTGTCTTACCCAGGACCCCTCGGAGTGGGTGGGCTTCAGTTCTCCCCCCCTCACTGTCCTGAGCAGAGCTCCCACAGCTGAAGACCTCCGGAGCCTAGCCACAGCCATGCTCAAGGCCTCTCTCCACATGTTAGGATGAACCTCATGCATGAAGGAACCGGCAGAGGAACCCAGGTGTGTGGGACCCAGGGCTGAGACCTCCAAGCCTGCTCGGATTGGGACTGGGTCTCTTCTGCCCAGATTCCCCATTTTCTATTAGCTAGACTCTGTGTCATCCCACAAAGAGCCAACATCCAGAGACTATTAAAACCAAGCTCCCGGAACTGTGCGACATCTTATAGCCTAGTTCTCCCTCTAGGAGAACCTGGCAAGCTACCTAGAATTTCCTGCCCACATGGGAGAGCCTTGCAAACTCCTCATGGCGTATTCATGTGCCAAAAACAGTAACAATGATGGGTATCATTCCCTTGACCCTGAAAGAGCCTCCAATGCGGCACCATTGGGAAGGATGAGTAAAGAGAGTCTTCTAAAATCTCAGGGATAGGACGAATGGAGAGATTACTGAGCCCACTCGAGAAATCGACGATCAACGTTGATCAATGATGATCAATGGGATTTCGTGATTCATGACTTGTAAAAATATATATGAGCCATATTCCTGTAAATTATATATATATATATTTACAATTGAATCATAGGTATATATTTGTCAAAGGACAAATGGAGAGGTTGCTGAGAATGCTCAAGAAATTCAACAATCGACAGAATGATGATGATGATGATTCTTCAAATCATAAGTATTTAGACTGAGTAGAAATTTTCTGATGATAATAGGCCTATAAATATGAGATATATACATGGCTTGTAGATTTTATACTTTTCTCTGACATATTTTATTCTTCACATTTGGGAGAATCTTTGTAGGAGACTTGGGCCATACCAGTGGTATTCAGGGGCTCCTCCTGGATTGCTAAGCAGAAATGAGCCCTGATGACACTCATGGAACAGTATATAGTATCAGGAATTAAAATTAGTTTGGTTATATGCAAGGCAAATGCCTAAAACCCTGTATTATCTTTCCAGCCCCATTCCTCACATTTTATAGGAGCATTCCTATTTCACTGATTTAGATATAGATATTCAGAGTTGTTTTTAATTTCACAAAATAACAGCAAACAATGCATTAATAATGATGTCTTTATAATAGAGCAAGAGACAAATCAGAAGGACTAGGGTGGCAAATGATTGTCTTTGAAGGTGAGGGATAACTGTGATGCCCAAAACTGGAAGAGTTTAGGATATAAGTTAAACAGAGTTTAGGGAAATCATAAAATTCTGGTCTTGACAAACACAGTCTCACTGACCTCTCCTCTCTCTCTCTCTCTCTCTCTCTCTCTCTCTCTCTCTCTCTCTCTCTCTCTCTCTCTTTTCTTCCTCTTTCTCATTCCCACCCACCCTCACACAGAGAAACATCTCTCTTCTCTCTAGCACTCATACCCCCTCACCACACATATACATTGCATGAAACGAAATGTAAAGAGATCACCTAGTCAATCCCTGCTCCCTTGCTCCCTGTTTTGCATCCATAGGTCACAGGAAAGTTGATCAGCCTCAGAGGAGGTCAGAGGATAGTCTGGTAAAGGGCACAGTAAGCAGCAGAAGGCTCAAGAATCCTAAATAAAATCAGCAGCAGACGAATGGGAGAAAATGATTCTGAGTCCAAGTGGAAGGTGCCTAGGGAAAAAAGGAGTCCCAGAAACACCCAAAAGAGACTTAGAGCAAGAATAAGAGCCTGTGAAAGCATCTCTGTCCATATCATTGATGCTGACATGACCCTGCTGTATACTCATCAGCAGATAAGGACATTCCCATAGCAGGCACATCTCCCTCCTCACTTCATCCCTAGCTTATTTCTTACAAATAACTCCTGTTTCAAATACCAGGAGCCTGAAGTTCACATGCTGCTGGGATTCTTTTTCCCCTGCAGTAACTTTACCTCACTTCTCTCTGCATGGTAATATCTCACACTATAACGCTTACATTTGGAGACTTGTTAATGAGTACAGGGTTTCGGATTGGCAAAACAAAGAATTCTGCAGATGGATAGTGGCAATGGTTGCACAATAACGTGAATGTATTCAATGACTTCTGAGCTGTACATTTCAAAATTGTTAACATGGCAAATGTGCTTTTCCACAGACTAAAAAAAAAAATTTAAATACAGCAATTACTTAAAAATAAATGAGGACTGGAGGGAAAAGAAAGACCAATTCAAATTCCCTATGGTAGGCAATATCACTATATCACTGTCATTCCTTTGTTAATCGATTTGCTCGAGAGAGCACCAGTAACATCTCCATTGTGAGATTTGTTGTTACTATTTTTGGCATATTGAATACACCACAGGTAGCTTGCTAGGCTCTGCTGGCTGGCAGGATAGTCTCGGTAGCTTGCCAGGCTCTTCGAGAGGGGCGGAGGAATCGAACCCAGGTCGGCTTCATGCAAGGCAAATGCTCTACACCCTGTGCTGTTGCTCCAGCCCTGAACAATGACTTAGTTATTTTACTTGATAGAGCGAGTGGGCTGAGGGGCAACTTCCCCTCACTTTAGATGAGACACATCTCACAGAGTGAATTTGGGCAAGAGGAGAATCAGCAGGATCTCTCAGGAAGAACAATATCCCAAAGTTTAAAATACATATTTACATAATAAAGCTGATCGGTTACTTTGATTTTTAATACAAAAATTTTTATATTTGAACATCAAATGTGGTTTTGAAAAACCTGTTTTTAAATTTTAGGCACCATGATTTACAATATTGTTACTGATAGGGTTTGGCTCCTTGGAAACCATGTACTAACAACTGAAAAATGTTCACTGGTTCAGCAACTACGTTTTCTTTCTACCTTTGGATTCTTCCAGTTAGTAATAGATGGCATCATTTTGGACAAGGTGATTGTCTTTGGATTTTCCCTTACTTATGCAAAACAGGAAGGGACAGAACTGCCTATCAGTGGCATCTAATTCTCTTTCCAGTCATGAAATCCTGAGCCTGAGCAAAGTACCAAGTTTCCAATCCCCTCCCACCAGCTAACCAACCCCACCGCGACACACAATATAATTCAATTTATCTCTTCCCTTCAATATTTTAAATTTTCCTCAAGCAAATTATCTCACTAAATGGAAAATAGTTTTTCTACATCAGAAGGGGTATTTTTTTTTTTTGCCTAAGACACATTCTTTTCATCAATACAAGCACATGCTTTGTTTCCATTTAAATGATAATGGAGAATTTTGAGTTATCTCCTTGCTCCCATTCCTCTTCTTCAAAAGTCACCAACTGTTTCATTACCCCTGCAGACTTCCTTCAAGAAAAAACAAGGAGTGTGATAAGATAAAATGTTTTCTTTCTCAATTCTTTAGTAGCATGAAAGGAAATAAATTATACTAAGAAAGCCTTTCACTTATGGCAGTTTCTGTTTTAAACATCTTGCAACAGAAAAAAAAATTAAAACTTTCAAGACAAAGGGAAAATGTAGTCTGATCATGACAATGTGATCTAGCAGGAAACAAACTATAACAGTAGACTTAAGTCTTGGATACTTATTTTCAATGTAAAAAACAAGAAGTCTGCAACTAGAGTTGGTGTTCAGATTGATCAACTGTTCTGACTGATTGGTACCCATTACATACAGCAGTTGATAAATATCTGACTCTTGTCCCTGTCTGTAATTCTACACTGATAATACAGTGCCCACTGTCTTATTTATCAAAATAAGAAATAAAATGGCACACAGTGAGTAAAGGAATGAAGACAAAGAAAAATTCAGCAAGACATCAGGGAAATTACTGCTAGCAATCTTCTCTATTTCACACTTAGCACATACAGATGCCTTGAATTCGATTTTGAAATTAACATGCTTTGAAAGCTATTATGCTCAGGACTTTACTCCTTAGACAAATGAACAGAATTAAACAATACCTTGTTCTCATTCTGTTTGCACTACAGTTTACTGTGTTTGAACTAGCATGGTCTGGCTGTCAAAAAGTCTAAACAGTAAAGCACTAGAAAGAGTATAAACATCCCTGTTTGTTCCTGATATTTTAATACCATTTTTTAGGGCATCTAGTGATCTCTTTACTATCTGAGAGTAAGAAAAATTTATTACCAGAAAACCCTGGTTTATCATATATCTCCATGGATGAAAAGTTTGCACTGAGGAATAATGTTGGACATTCATCAAATAATTTGCTGTTATGTTCACTTTGATTAAAATATTGCATGATTACATAAACATCAATTCTGTCATTTTGGGTAACCTAGAGAAAGAAAAATCTGTTGTGGCTATTTCTACATACTTCCTTACATACATACTTACATATACACATACTTACATACATACTTACATATAGAAATAAAAATCTGTTGTGGCTATTTCTACATAATTCCACAAATTTCAAATGCAAAATTTTCTCATCTGGAGCCTAGAGAGATAGTAGGGCAGATAAGATGTATGCAGCCAACACAGGTTCAAGCCAGCAACAAGTATGGTCCCCAGCATACAAACAGCAGTGATCCGAAAGGACAGAGCCATGAGTAAGTCCTGAGCGATGTAGACTGTGGCCCAGAAACAAAACAAAACCAAAAATTTATCACTTCTTAGTTTAGATACCACTTATATCTAGAGATGTTCTTAAAAGATGACAAAAATATGATTGATAAGTAATAAAGGTCATATGTACCACCATCTATTCTCTTCCAGAAAAAAATTCAATGAAATACTATATATTTTGTGAAAAATAAAATGGAGAAAAAGGGAACCTAATATTTGTATAGTTTGTCTATTTCTTTTTTTTAATGCACTAACTATTAGAAGAAGTACTCTTTTCACTTGAGGCTAGGGAGAAATTCTTTCTATTCTTTAAAAGAGACCTTTAATGCCTCATTTCTCAAAAAGCAACCTCATGAGAGTCTTGGACCTCTTAGATGCTACTACAGTAGAATGACCTAACAACTAAAAATAGTGATAGAATGGATAATGCAAAAACATGCATTTGTAAGTATCAAAAACAGCTGGAGTAAAGACAGAGATTAAATAAAAGAAAATTATGGGGAAGCAAGCAAACACTTTGTACCAGATACAAATTCAACCCCTTCGGTACATCTTATCTCAATCTGAAGATCTAGGAACTCACAACACAAACTATCTTCCCACACACATTCTCTTTAAATGACAACACCTGGGTATTATTGGTGGGCATACCAACTGGTCCAGCCTTTTTTTGAAAACAATGCGGGCATTCCTCAGACAGCTAGAAATTGAGCTTCCATATGACCCAGCAATACAATTTCTGGAAATATATCCCAGGGCCCAAAAACACACAGCAGAAATGCCATCTGCACTTCTATGCTCATTGCAGCACTATTCACTATAGCCAGAATCTGGAAACAATGTGAGTACCCAAGAACAAATAACTGGTTAAAGAAACAACAGTATAGCTACACAATGGAATGCTATATAGCATAAATGAAGTGATGAAAATGAAGTGATGAAATTTGCTTATAAATGGATGGACAATATCATCCTGAGTGAAATGAGTCAGAAGGAGAGAGATAGACATAGAATGGCTGGACTTACTTGTGGGGTGTTAAAAAAAAAGACATATGATGAGACCAATACCCAAGGACAGTAGAAACAAGGGACAGTAGGATTGGTCCATGGTTGGAAGCCTGCCTCAAATTCTGGAGAAGAAGGCAATTGGGATAGAGAAGAGAACACCATGACAAAGATAACTAGAAATGATCACTCCAGATAAGAACTGTATATTGAAAACAGGTAAAGGAACAAACATGATAACCTCTAAGTACCTGTATTGCAAACCAAAATGCCCCAAAGAATGGGAAGGAGAGACAGACAGACAGACAGAAATAGAGACAGAGACAGAAAGAAGGAAAGTGCTTGCCATAGAGATAGGCTGTGGGGAGGGTAGAGGGAGGAAAACTGGGGACATTGATGGTGGGAGATGTACACTGGTGGGAGAATTGGAATATTACAAGACTGAAACCCAACCATGATCAGCTTTGTAACTATATTTCACAGTGACTCAATTTGAAAAAGAAAAAACTCTAAGATACATTTGAATCAGAAGATGAAAACCAGATAGAGATAGAATACTGGAAGCTTTAAACTCAAATAAGAGCTTATATTCAAAGTAGCATCCTTAAGATTTACAGCAGACTTATTATCAGATGAAACCCTCTAGGCCTGAAGACAATGGTGGAATACAATGAAAAAGCTCAATGAAATGAATGCCTCACCAAGAATACTTTACCCAGCTAGACTCTCCTTCAGATGTGAAGGAACAATAAAGCTTCACAGGTACACAACTCAGGAACTTCATCGACTCCAAACCACCTTTACAGGAGAACTAAAACAGGCAATTTTAAGACAAAACAAGCCCCTCAAACATGCCAAACTCCTTCAGAAAGGTGGCACAAACCTCCATAATAATAGTTGCTCTCAATGTTAAATATATTAAATGCACCAATTAAGAGACACATAGTGTCAGGATGGATTTGAAAATTGAACCCAGTGCTCTGTTGCCTTGGAAAAACACATCTGAACAGTCAGAGCAAACACAGACTCAAAGTTAAAGGTTGGAAAACAATACTTCAAGCAAGCCCTCTCAAAAAGGCCAGGGTGACCACACTGGTATCATGCTAAAAGAAAAAGAAGGTTATAAGAGACAGCAAAGTTCATTTCTTAATGATCAGGGATATGTACAACGGAAGAACTCACACTCTTAAACATTTATGAAAAATTCTTTTTTAAAATTTTATTGATTGACCGTGAGATACAGTTACAAGCTTTCATGTCTGAGTTACAATAACACAATGACCAAACACCCCTCCCTCCACCAATGCACATTCCCCACCACCAATATCCCCAATACCCCTTTTTTTCCTCCCTCCCTCTGCCTCCATGGCAGAAAACATTCCCCATACTTTTTCATACATACAATTTCTTTACTTTTGGGCATTATGGTTTATATGCAAAATTCTTAAAACAACTGCTACAGACCTGAGTTCAAGTGCTCAGTTATATAATATGTTCAATTCTGGCAGCTCTGCTCTTTGAGCCTAGAAATTCTGCTGTCTGAGATCCCACCTCCATGTGCTTTCCAGCCACACTAGCCAGGTGTGTGCAATCACTGAAACTTTGTAAAACAGGGGTGAGTGCACATGTGTGTGCATGAAAACAACCCAGAGTCAATCCCAAGACCAGAGTGTGTGTCAGTGAGAATGCAACCCCCAGCAAGCACATGTGCAAACACAGCAACTCAAGGAACGGTGACTCCAAAAAGAACTACAATTTAAAAAAATGAATGTGTGGGCATGACAACAAAGCCTAGGAGAACCCCTACCCCCACCCCACCAATCACCTCCAGAACATCAGGTAAGGGAAGGATAAGAGGGGGGAGATGGTTAGGGGATGCAGATTTTCTTTCCCTTTGTAACTAATTCCATCTCTTTTTAGTTGACAGTTGATTATGATTCTTTGTCAACAAAACTGCATATTCTACTGGTCAAAAGTGCATTAAAGGGCTCCTATAGATTAAAGGGGAAGGACAGAATAAGAGCAAAAGTACTAGGGAGAATGCTTCAACAGAGGAAAAATATTGGGAAACTAACTCCCATAATAAAATCATTGAATAACAAATAGGAGAAAACTTGAGAAAATGTATCAAAGAAAATATAATATATCACCTTCAAATGAGCAACAATCGTATTGATTCTTCACATTAAAATGATAGCATCCAGAAGATAATGGACTAGCAGCAGCTTAAGATTTGAAACAGCTACCAACCTAGAGTAATATTTCTAACAGAACTACCTTTTAAAAATAAAACTGTAAAACATATTTTAACAGAAGCATAAAAGGTTATCAAATTTTTATAATTAAAGATATATTTATATATCCATGAATTTGATGTTGAAAGAGATATTTTTAAAAACCTGTAGTTCAAGACAATTAAATTCAACATTCAAACCAGTACTTGTACAAAATTCACACATTCTTTTCATGAAAATGAGAAGAGTCAAAGACAACTAAAATAATGTTTCTAAAAAAACTGGGATTTATGCCTCCTATAGAGTCTGTTTGCAGGAATAGACAAACTGAAAAATGGAGAATCATAGAATGTCAGATTTCATAGAGACACAGACCCCATAATAATCACCCGATAAACTGTGGCCAAATTGAAATTATGGAATGATCCATTTCTTCAAGAAATTGTGCTTCTTCAATAAATATAGGTATAGTGTACAGCTATCTGAAAAGTACATATGACTTGAGTCCTGTTAGTGACTGAGTAGCTCCGCCCCGCCCCCCAACTCTTGTTAAGCCCTATCTTCCAACATGACTACATTTGAAAATAAGGCCTTCAGAATGGTAGGAAAATTAAATGGATTCATGAGGGTGAGGCTCTGATTCACTAGGATTAGGAGCTAAGAGATGCCAGGTATGTACAAGCCAAGATATAGAAGGCCAGGGGGAACACAGGAAGAAGACGGTCATTACAAAACAAGAGCAAACCTTTAGACAAAAGCAAACTTGTCAGTGCCTGACTCTAGAATTATCCCAAGGACTAAGAAAAAAATTAATTTCCACTTCTAAAAACCATTGAGACAGATATTTCAATATGACGGGCAAGGTAGACTGAGACAGTTCCTGGACCAGTGAAAGCGTGTACTGCTAAAACAAATACCTCCATTTGTGGATGTGACTGCAATGAACTGGGAAACAGGTGAAGAGGATGGGAGAGTTTTGAAGGGACGGTTAGTAAGTGGGTGACATTAGCACTATCTCAGACAAAAGGAAGGTCACATTAATACTAAAATGGGGAAAACCATAATCTTTGCAACAGAGTGGAAAGGAACTTGGCTGAAATGTGTTCTGGTGTTTTGTGGAATGCAGAATTTACAAATAATAACTTGGTTATTTAATCTAAGATTTCAAGCAAAGTGCTGAAGTCATGACTGGTTTTGTCATTGTGCTTACGTAAAAATGTGAAGAAGAAGAAGAAGAAGAAGAAGAAGAAGAAGAAGAAGAAGAAGAAGAAGAAGAAGAAGAAGAAGAAGAAGAAGAAGAAGAAGAAGAAGAAGAAGAAGAAGAAGAAGAAGAAGAAGAAGAAGAAGAAGAAGAAGAAGAAGAAGAAGAAGAAGAAGAAGAAGAAGAAGAAGAAGAAGAAGAAGAAGAAGAAGAAGAAGAAGAAGAAGAAGAAGAAGAAGAAGAAGAAGAAGAAGAAGAAGAAGAAGAAGAAGAAGAAGAAGAAGAAAGAGAAACTAAGGAAATTGTTAAGCCAAGTGGAAACTAAAATTAAAGATTTGGAAAACTCTTTGCCTATCCATATTGCAAAGAACGAGAAAACACTACTCCCAAGAGTCCATAAAGATTGTGGCAGTATAATCATTTCATAAGGAGATTATCCCTGAATTAAAGTAGTCATCTCAGTAAGAAGCCAGGAATAGAGATGGGATAGCACATGGAAAATATCACTATAGCTTAAACTAAGAAGCACAGATTTTGAGCAAAATGACCTAAGACTTCTGTGCCTATACAGGATCAAAAAATAAAGCTATTTAGCAGCAAATATGCATTAACCTTCAAAGAGACAACTAATCCATGACTCAGAGATGGGCAGGACTAACACTGCCACGTTCAGCAGTAGCAGCACAGGCCAAGTGGAACAGGTGTCCCCCTCCTTGGTTTTAGAGGGCCATGTGGCTGCCACCAGGTAACCCAGAGTCAGAACCTCCACGCAGAGTCATGGCAGCTGAACGAGCAACCAGACCCTAAGTAAGAGAGCAGCTGTCAGCAATGTGGAGGAGACTGATCCCCAATGGTGAGAATCTCCTGCATCAAACCAAGAAGAAAATTATTAAATCCGAAGATCTTATGCAATTCGCTTTTCTAGGTTGTGGACTTGCTTAGAGCCATCATCTCTCTTTTTTCTAATTTCTCCCTTTTAGAATGGCAGTGCCTGTGCTCTGCCTGCTCCCATCATAGTAGTTTATATCACTGTATATCACTGTCATCCTGTTGCTCATCGATTTGCTCAAACAGGCACCAGTAACATCTCCCTTGTGAGACTTGTTGTTAATGTTTTTGGCATATCAAATATGCCACGGGTAGCTTGCCAGACTCTGCCATGCAGGTGAGATACTCTCAGTATCTTGCCAGGCTCTCTGAGAGGGGCAGAGGAATCAAATCTGGTTGGCTGCGTGCAAGGCAAACACCCTATTAACTTGTTTGGTTTCACAGGTTCATGGCTTCAGAGCCTCGTCCATATCAAGTCCAAATTATATTTAGATGAGACTTTGCACTTGGGGTTAATGTAGTGATGGTTTAAGATTTTTGGAACTACTGAAATTGAGCATGAGGAGGACAAAATTTGGTAGTTGAAATATTCACAGCTTTCCAACACATAATCAACCAAAAATGGTGACTAGTGGAATTTCTATCAGTAGCAATATGAATAAATGATTATTGGTATATCCACACCATTGAATACACTACAAGTTTATATTCATTTTATATATATGTATAAATATATACACACATATATACATATATAGTAATATAAGTGAATCTCACAAAGACAAGTTAGTAGAAAAAATAAAACAAACAACTCAGTCACAGAGATTGCACATAAACACAATGAAAAATGCAACGTTCAAAGACATCTCTGATGTTTAGAGTCAGCAGAGTAGCACCCTTTGGTAGGATCAATATCTGGGAAGGAGCGTGGCAATCTCCTAGATGCTGGTCATGTTTTCTTGTGTCAGGGCCTAATTACACAGATGCTTTCAGACACTGAAAATGCATTGAGATATATGCATGTTTATTGTGCATGCACTTTTCTGTACATACATCATACTTTGATAAGTTTTTCTTTTAATGAAGAAGAAACAAAGACAATTTCAGATAAATTGAATACAGGCAAGTCATAGATAGGAGGTTCAGAGTAAGAGAAATTATTCTGTGTACTTCAAGCCAAAATAAAAAACTGGAACAAAAAGCATAGTTATGCTAAACTTAGAAAAACAATACTTTTATAAATGTATGCACAGAATTAAAATACATAATAGTATAGGAGAGTGAGATCAATGGAAATTGCATTTTTACATTTTTAGGAAATAATTTCAAAAGAAAAATTTTCTTTTAGTTTGCAGCCATGGCTGGCAGTTCTCGGGGGTTACTCCTGGCTCTGTGCTGAGGGATCACTTCTGGCAGTATTCAATGAACCATATGGGATCAAGCCAGGCTGAGTTACAAACCAGGGAAGCTCCCTACGCACTGTACCACTGTGGCAGAACTCAAGCACAAATTCCAGCTCAGGGCTCAGAAAACACTCCTGGATGTGATTGAGGGAACATGCAGTGATAGGGATTGAACTTGGACATGTCCTCAATTTATTTAGCTAACTCTTCAGCCTTCAGGACTCTTACAAGTATTGTAATCCTTAGGAAAAACAATGAAAGAATAATAAATAGCTATCTCTCCAACCTTTAGGGTAGATTCTTACAAGTGTTGTAATCCTTGGGAAAAAACAATGAAAGGATAATAAAATGGTATATAAAAAGAAAAATGGAATGATAACTTTTTAAGTTTAAGTTTAGGGACTAGAGGGTCAGTGCAGTGGGTAGGCTGTTGGTCTTGCAGGCAGTGGACCCTGGTTCGGTCCCATATGGTCCCCCAAATCCCACTAGGAGTGATTCCTGAGCAGAATCATAAATAAGCCCTGAGCTCCACCAGATGTGTCTCAAAAATGAAAATGAAAGTAAATAAAATAAAAATTTGGTTATTTCTAATGATGTAATGAAGAACAAAGAAAACAAATAATCACTGTCATCCCATTGCTCATGGATTTGCTTGAGCGGGCACCAGTAACATCTCCATTGTGAGATTTCTTGTTACTGTTTTGGCATATCAAATATGCCATGGGGAGCGTGCCAGGCTCTGCCCTGCGGGCAAGATATTCTCGGTAGCTTGCTGGGCTCTCCGAAAGGAGTAGAGGAGACTCATAGTAATTACAAAAATACAAATGAACTGAAAATTCTAGCACTACAGTTATCAAATGATTTTTTAACTAAGTTGCATACTTATAATATATGGGAGGAACTATTATAAATAAACATAGAAAATACTTATGCCACAATAAACAAAAGGAAATTTGCATGCTCTCATAACAATAGGCAAAGTAAGTTTTTTAAAATAGTATTATTAGAACAATAATGTGAATATGCGTAATACTTAGAATGGTTAAGAAGGTATATTTTCCTGGGGCCAAGAGAAGTACAGTGGGCAAAGCACTTGCCTTGCACACATCTGACCTAGTATCCATCCCCAACACCCCATGTAGTCCCCTGATCTCCACCAAGAGTGTTCCCTGGTGGAGATCAGGGGACTACATGGAATACAGAGACAGGAATAACATTGCGTAAAGCTAGATGTGGCCTAAAAACAAATAAACAAAAGGTAAATTTTACATTGATATTTATCTAAGTTACATTTTAAATGATATTTCAAATGGAAGCAACATTACTACAGATGAATGAAATTTTATATTGATAAAGGATAAATCCACAAGGAAGATAAAACAATTCTAAGTTGGCATTCACATAGCATAAGCTGAAAACCCATAAAACAAAACTGAAAGCACCTTACAGCAAGATAAATCAAGAAAAATATCCTTGATAGTAGATATAATGAGTTTTCTAACTCTATCTCTATGAATGCTCTTTTGTGTTGGCCTATGAAAAAAATCCAAGTGCTAGTTTAAAGTTAAGTCCTTGAGACCACCGAGTAGTATGCATATCAAAAGTATGGGTGGGCATGATTCAGATACTTCATAGGTTATCTAGAAAAATGCATAGCCTATGTACCCACCAGGTAGTCAAAAACCCCTAAATGGAGTGCTTAAAGTAGTTTATTTCAGCTTACCAGGGAGACTTAGACACATAGGCATTGGTGTGTGTGTGTATGTAGGGGGACACTTTGGTTTGGGGATTTTTCTAACACCTATTAACAGGACTGACCCTGAGCCAGGAGGAGAACTGTGACCTCTGACTATGTACTGTGTGTAACAATATATGTATGAAAACTGTTTAGTGGCTCACAGACTAAATGTAACTGAGCTTAGAGATATGTGTGAAACACTTTGTTTAATGGCATGTGGTACATTTGCTTCTGTATTTACTGATCTACGTACAAAAGATTACTGGACCCCAAAACACTATTATTGACTTTATCAAAAAATAGAGGCAAGGTTATAAATGTTTGCACTTTTACATCAGACATACATGGATTAAAACCCCAATCTGAAAATTTTTATAATTTGTATTCCAAGTAAGTCACTTTCCTCAGTATGTTTCCTTGTCTGAAAATGGGGTGATAGTGTCTACCCCATTTTAGGTGAGGGTTGAGGATTGAAAATGGACACAAGAATCAAGCATATTCTGACAGATCAACAATGCCTATCACAAAAGATTTCAAGGCTTCCAAGTGAAACTCATACTAGCAATTCAAGAATAATTCCTACACAAACTGTATGGGCTTTCAACACAAGGTCACATCCACAGGGATGGACCTATGTCTAAAAGTTTGGAACACAAATAATTGAGTTAAAACACACTGATCATCAAAAAGCAACTTGGCTATACATTGTCCTTTATCCTTGACTGAAGAAAGAGTGAAGCTTGGTTCTCCTTAAGCATGTTCTGCTTCCAATATGGTTTGCTTTTAAAATAAAACATGAACACATTCTAAATCTATAAAACCTGAGCTTTTGTTATATAATGCCTAGCCACGGCCCCTACAAAGCTGAGCAAGAAATGATTTCTACCATGAGAAATAATCATAACCATTGTTAGTTGGGAAACCCCCCCATCGCCCCACCAGGCTGTTTGAGGGAGGTGTGGGGAACCCCTGAGCACAGAACTGATGGCTCAGAAGACTGGGGGACAGTGGGGGGGATTCTGATGAAAACCTGAGCCACAAACTTGGTTATCTGACAACAATTTAATGGATTTAGCTTATTCTTTCTGAGAGAATGTAGGCAACTGTTGCATGGCATCATAGCATGATTGCATGGGATCCCAGAGGAAAAAATGTTATATGAAGGTAGGAAACTTGGAGTCAGAGCAGAAAACAAGCATATATACACTCTCATTTCTGTAGAAGTTCCTCTATATCTCCAGGAAGGAAAAAAGATGGTTAGTTAGAAACTATAGCCCTCAATTTTATACTGATTACTTGATTTACTTTTTCTACAGCATTTGTTGGGCTAGAGTGATAGCACAGCGGGTAGGATATTTGCCTTGCACGCAGCCAACCCAGGTTCGATTTCTCTGCCCCTCTTGGAGAGCCTGGCAAGCTACTGAGTGTATGTCGCCTCCACGGCAGAGCCTGGCAAGCTACCCCTGGCGTATTCGATATGTCAAAAATAGTAACAAGTATCACGATGGCGACGTTACTGGTGCCCATTCGGGCAAATCGATGAGCAATGGGATGACAGTGACAGTGACAGTGACAGCATTTGTTTAGTCAAATCAAAAAAGAAGTCCGTGAAGAATCCTGAAGGGCGGGCACCACACACCAGAAAATGCTTTGGACCCCAGACTGTGCCAGTAACACTGAGGTGCCCCAGATGGAGCAGGTGCAGTCTCTCTGCCTTCTTCATATGGAATCCCAGTGACACTGAACCTCTACTAACATGGCTCCGGTATGTGGGGACCAGGACTATTTCTCCAGACTATTTCTCCAGACCTTTCTTGATGTACAAAAAAAAATTCAGGAACGGCTCCTCCGCCCCTGAATGGCCATGATCCCAGAGGCACACAAGCTAATCTCGGAATGCAGTGGCTGCTTGCAGAAATGCTCCTGGACTGTGAACTAAGCAATGGCCACGTGCCGCCTCGGGAGAGGAAAGGTTTTTGTCCCTCAGCCTTTTCCCTTTTTCGGCAGCATGGTGACCGCCACCTTTCAGAGCCAATTGGACGTAGAGGTAGGAGTTTGCAGTGATAGAGTGTGAGGGAAATCTTGCGATGGGGGTGGGGGTGGGAGGCGTGGAACCGGTCCTGCTCCCCACATAAACAGAATCCCGAGTGGCCACCTATGAACAGCTCCTCCGCTCCTGAACAGCCATGATCCATCCCAGAGGCACACAAACCAATTTCGGAATGTAGTGGCTGCTGGCAGAAATACCTCTGGACTTAATTACTAAAATACCAGAATTCCAAAACATCATATGCTCTTCATCATCAGCAATAGAAAACAAATGATCTAATGATGCCTTTTCGTCAGGTCTGAATGTTGGGGGGAAATTCCAAATAATAATGGGTTTTCTGTCAAAACTTGAATGTAATCAAAGTAAAGAGAGAGTAAAGTGAAAATCATCTGCCACACAGGTAGGGTGGGGGATGGGATGGGGGTTGGGGGGTATACTGGGGTTCTTGGTGGTGGAACAGGTGCACTGGTGAAGGGATGGGTGCTTGATCATTGTATGACTGAGACTTAAACCTGAAGGCTTTGTAACCGTTCTCACGGTGATTAAAAAAAAAAAAGTCAAATTATATGTTTGTGTTTCCTCGCTCTATTACTCCAGTTCCAATACTAGAAAAATGCTTGTGAGTAGGAAAAGGGAACAAGATTCAGGAGAGGAAAGGAAGAGAGGGGAGAGGAGAGAGGAAAGGTTTAGATTATCTGCATAACTAAGTCCCTGAATTTATGAAAAAAAACATTTCCGTATACATGAGCTTGATGAAGGATGGGACACTGAGTTATACACACACACACAGGCACACATACACAGGCATGCATAGGTACTATCAGGGAAGAAGTCACAAATCTGCTCAGGTATTTGATGTGCTACTTAACATTAGTTAACTATGCACTGAGCATGATCAACATACCACTTGATAATTTTCATTTGCTTTTAGGAAACCTTGTGAAAAAAGTCAAGCTATATTTTCATAACAGATAAAAGAGAGCAAAGGAAATTAAATATATCAAGTACTATTTATTAATTTTTACAAAAGTAGTTTCTTTTATTGTAAAAAAAAAAGTAGTGACTTGCATGTTACAGTAGTTTTGACTAGGTCACAAAAGAGTTAAAATTAACTCAAATGATCATAGAATTACAAGCATAACCCCTGCTCAGGCCACAAACTGTTTTCTGAGTTTTATGTAAAACTCAAAATTGAATTTGCCAACAGACATGGAAAATTTAATTCCCTGAGAAAGTTGCAAGAGCCCAGAATTTGCTATGGGAGAAATAGAACATTAATGGAAGTTGTACAATCTCTGTCTTTTTTAATCAAAATCTCAACAGGACCCTGAACAGAAGCTGGTCTCAAAGAAAGCACCACTGAGATTTGGAGAAAAGCTCCTCTTCATGCAAGACCCACCATGTCTATTCTGTGGTGATGATGGATGAGGGACAGGCAGCCAGAGAAAAGAGCACATCCTCGCATGGTTAAACATGCGCTTAGACTGTTCATATGGTCCCGGGGACTTGACCATAGAAACTGCCCTAATGGGTTATTAACTGCCCTGACTTTTAGCCCTATAGGCCCAATAAAATGAAGAACTAACTTATCTTGTTAGGAAAGGCAGCAGCAAGATGGAACATGCCCTGAACATTTAATGCATAAAATCCTACCGTTAACATTATTATCAATTACAATGCCCAAACTATTTTTTAAAATACTTGCCAAATAGGGAAGTCTGTGAATATATTCTGGGCCTTAAGTGGGAAAGTTCTACAGGTTTCCCCAGCTTCAGGCTAAAAAGAAATATCCTTGAAGTTTCAAGTTAAGTACTTTCTGGAAGACTCTCCTCCATTTTTTTAAAGGGTCTACAATCAATTATCTCTCTAGCCACAGTGGCCTGAGACAGAAGCCAGTCGATTAGCATTTTATTGATTCATGCCTCTTGTAAGGTATTACAACAGCAATATATGGTGTGCACACCAGCTGTATTAAGTGGCACAGTAACAATTGCCAAAGAAGGTAAAAGTGGTATCTGAAGATTCAGTGAGCATCCAAAGCTTTCTTAAAGATCCAGTGCATTTATATTATTGGATTCTGACCTTTCCATTTCAATATCCCCAGGGACCTACCGAGCTCACCACTAGCTTGGAATGTAGCCATAAGAGAAAAGACCTATTTTATAAGGCGACTATTCTTAACTTTACAAGAATAACTGTAAAAGTTATTCTAGTATAGGATTTTATTTTATCAGAGGCACATGTCACTGTCAAAAATATTCTGCTTTACAGGAGACTTTATGTTTACTTAAAAGTTTCTTTTAAGAAACAATAATGAGGGGGCTGGAGCACTGTTTGGTTGAACCACAGTCAGGGTTCAATCCCCACATCCCAGATGGTCCCCCAATCACCTCCTGAGTGCAGAGCCAGGAGTAATCCCTGAACAACACCTTGTCTGACCCAAAAATCCAAAGGAAAAAAAAACAATATTATGTGTTGGAGAGTTATTATAGACACATGCTACGCGAGTTGGATCCCAAGCATTGCATATGGATCCCGAGTACCTCAAGGAGTGATCTCTGAACCAGGAATAGCTTCTGATCAGTGCTGTCTGGAGTCCAGAAACTATTACTAGTAAAAATAATAATAAGCAACCAAAAGACTGAAGGAAAACACTAATTGCACCAAACACAAGCAAAAAAAGAAAAATATTTAGGAATATTTATAGTAAGAAACTACACCAATTAAAACAAGGCAAGTGAAAATGGAAAACATTTCTGATGTTAATACTAAGTATTTGTTGGTTACTATATGGAAAGCATGGCTGTAAACCTACTGTATAAACTACCACAAAATCTCTACGAATTAAGTATCCCTATTTTAGGTAGAAATAAAAACAGAGAGGTTGGGGATGGAACAATAGCACAGGGGGTAGGGCGTTTTGTCTTGCACACAGCCAACCCGGGTTAGATTCCCAGCATTCCCCATGGTCCCCTGAGCACCCCCAGGAGTAATTTCTGAGTGCAGAGCCAGAAGTGACCACTGTGGATCACCGGATGTAACCCCCTCCCCCCAAAAAAAACAGGTTGGGCATTTCTCTTGAGAATGAAGTTATTTTTTCACTGATACTTCAGGTCACTTCTTATGTAAATGGTAGAAATAAAATACAGTGCAAAATTACATATTCTGTCATATGTCAAGTCAGAAAGTAACACAACTTGTCAAAATATAAAATCCCATATGACAAAGGCAATCTGCATTACTCTAAGAAAACCAGGCACAAAAGTAGACTATAGACCGAACATGATAGCCACCTAATACCTCTATTGCAAACAACAACACCCAAAAGAAGAGAAAACAAAAGAGAATGCCCTGCCACATAGGCGGGGTGGGGTGGAGGGGGTTGGGTGGGGGTGGTGGGAGGGATACTTGGAACATTGTTGGAAGAAAATGGGCATTGGTGAAGGGATGGGTAAATGATCACTGTATGACTGAAATGCAAACATGAAAGTTCATAAGTTTGTAACTGTACCTCATGGTGATTCACTAATAAAAAATTTTAATAAATAAATAAATAAGTACAATTTTAGCTGAAAATAAGAAAGAAAAGAAAACCAGGCACACTGTGGAAAACTGTCCTGTAATGCACAGGTCAAATCGTTTCCCTAAAATGTGAGGTTGCATTGTCAAGCATTTAAGAAAGTCGGGGATCTCAGCCTGTAAAGTCTGTTTGATCCAATGTTCCAATACCATATTACAAAAGGGCTCCTTGGAATAACATCCAACAATAAGAATCAATTGACATTAAATTAAGATGATGAAGCCTCTGAAAGTGGGTGACACAACAGGCAGTTGATGGAGGTTTTCTCTTTCACTCAGGCTAAACGTTTCATCTTCCTCAAGCAGGTGAAATGACTAGCCCCCAGCTAATTAAACTGCACCGTGATTGTGCTATGCTGCCTTTAAAGAATGACAGACATATGGCCTCACCAGTAGTAACCCACCAGAAATCAATAGCTGACATTTACTCAATGGAATACAAATTGAGATTAGCTAGCTTCACTTTTTATTCGACAAATTCAAGTCTGCAATCAATTTCTGTACATGTGTAGACTATGGAAATTAGTTTTAAATTGATTTGTTTCTTCCTTAGCTAATTACAGTATACAAGTAAATGAATAATCAATTGCTAACTCCCCTCTTACTGTATACATTTCAATGAGCAAGATAAATCTGTCAAAGATGAATACCATGGTCTTTTCAAAGAGAAGCTACTAATAAATATTACACTACATTGTAATCCACCAGCTACTTAATGATAATTTTTAAAACTCTTTTATTTGTTGAACAAATATAAAACTTTCCCTGCTGTTATTAATTAAGATGACATAAAATCCTCAATTGTAGCCAGAGCGTGAATGAAAAAATAATGTTTAGCAGCACTTTGACCCAACAATCCTTCTCCCCAGCATCTGACCAACAAAAAATGAGTGTTTACATCTACCCAAAACTGAATAAACTAATTCAGACTCCATAAAACCTAAAACCTTGAAATTGGCTTACTGCAGTCAACTATAGAATTGATGAATAATTCCACAAATGATAATGTATGACAAAAATACTACCCCACATTTAGAGATACAGGCAGTCTAGATGAAGCCTATAGATATATTACTGAGCCAGACACCAACAATATGCTCTATGATTCAAGTGCATGAAGTTCAAGTATAGTACAAAGTAATAGATGTTGAAAGAAAAGGTTTGAAAGTAGTTATTTAAGAAGGCGGTATAATCTCAGGAGATAAAAAAGCTTTCTAAGCAGCTAGAAATTTCCTACAACATGCTCTGGGTGGTAGTTACATGAACATGTAGGTACAAATTTTCACCCAGTTCTAAATATAAAGTTCATTACTTTATTAATATTGTCTATATCAGGAAATACTATATTTTATATAATTATATACTTATATAAATATATTTTGAATATATAAAAATGAATTCTATTATAGTATATAGTATACTATTTATATTGATTATGTCACAATTTTTAAAACTCTAAATTATTTCATCCACTGTGTGACCTCAGGCAAACCAAACTCTTTAAAACCTGTGTTTCCTCATCTATATAAGGGATTAATAACATTATTGCCTATTGGGGTGACTATGAACTACAAACACTTATTGCTAAGCATTTGGCAAAGATCCTTGCACACAAGTGGTTGGTGACTGCTGACCATTATAATTTTTCACAGAGAACACAATCAAAAACAGTGAAGATGTACGGATTCATAAATTGCTTGAAGAATCATAATTGAGAAAAACTAACATCAAAAAATGTGAATCTGGTTTTGAGAAAAACATGTCTTATCCTTTAGAGAGTTGAAGCAAAGTTTAGGTTCATAGTTACTAAAAGAAAGCTTCCCATAGACTCATATTACCTAATTACTCTTGCAATGGTCAATTTTCATCCCATGTAACCTGACAGGTGTCTATTTTCATGTTAACATTTTGTCTCATATGACTCCCAGTACATCTCACAGGCTGCAGTCTTGCTGGGGCCTGTGACACAACCTGTTCTGAATGCTCACGTATGGGACAGACACTGACTTGGAAGACATTCCAGAACTCAGAAACCAATTTCTCCCACAGTGGTTTTCTATAGAAGGCTGACAGCTAACGGAGTTATAAAGGCTTACTAGCTTCCTGCGTAGGCATGGCTGAAAAATAAATTACAGATCTTGAGAATGGCTGAATTATTTCCTGGGAGGGTTTAGGAGTAATTGCCGATGGATTGTATCATGGCTACTGCTGCAAAATCTCTATGGTTATAGGGTTGAATATAAGGACAATAAATTGAAGGCGCTAGCTAGAATGGCAGAGGAGTTTAGAAATTTCCCAGGCCTGCAGAAAACCACAAGGTTTTCTGTTTCTATTGGGATTTCTTGTCTTTGGACATTTCAAATATATTCCAATAAATAATATAATGCTTTGATTCGTTTTGAGGCTCTTATACAAACCAATAAAAACCTGTCAAGAACCAAGAATACACAGAGAAGAAATGAAAAAGCTCAGAGTATGTGTGCTAAGCAAGGACGTGGATCACTCAGCACCCGCAGCCCATGGGGTCCTCCTCCTATCTTCCCCTTATTACAGTAGTGCTTAGAATTGTGATGATTGAAGTGAGAGGGGGGCAGGCTGTTTGCTTGATTTTTTTTTGGTTTTGGTTTTGGTTTTGTTTTGTTTTGGAACTACATCCAGCAATGCTAACACCTGGCTCTGCTCTCAGGACCACTCCTAGCAGGTTTCGGGATGCTGGGGAATTGAATTCTGTTTGGCTGCATGCAAGGCAAGCACCCTACCTGCTGTATTACCCTCTGTCTCAGAAGTGTTTTTGAAGTCTTCCGGCCAATAGTGGATCCACTATCCACCTGTGGCTACTGAAAAATTGAAGTCTCAGTCAATGTTGCCACAGAAATGTGACTCCTGTGAAGAAGGACCTGAAGTTTTCAAGGATTCAGTTTCAATTCATTTCAATTTCAGCACTCATGTGCAGCTAAGGGTTATTGTACAGAATTTGATCACCAGGTCTTAATGACCTGACTCTTTCTTCTAAATGGAGACTTCTGAGGTTGGAGACCCCGGGGCCACTCCAAACCATATTCAGCCAATGAAGCAGCAGTTTAGCACTCAGTCACAAAGATGTCATACTGTCACACCTGGTGGTGCTGGGACCACCAGGGCTACACCTGGCAGTGCTCCCAGGCCAGAGAGAGAACCTGGGTCAGGCATAAGCAAAGTTCATATTTTAATGGCTGCTGTACTATTTCCTCAGTCCCCAGACATAGAAACCAAAGTCTTATACTTGCAGACTCAATTCTTCTCATAGTGGGAGCCAACCTTGAAGTAAACAAGTCGCAATTCACTTGCTTCATCCCACCACTTAGTCTTCTGTCCCCAAATATGGTCAGTCACAGAGGAGGCCCAGTGCATTACAGCTTTTGGTCACTGCATTTGGGGGTCTAACTTCTCCTGCTTTACCCAATCTTTTGCCTCAGTTTCCTCCTGGTCACAGGCAAAAGGAGAAGTCCTACTGGGAATTATACCCATACCCTTAAACTCTGTAGCTCTTCTAGACCTTTAGACTCTCTGCCCACCTGACAGAGCTGCTGCTGTGAACAGGCTCCATGCCTGAAAGTCTGGCATCACCAGTCCCCTACATGGTTATAAACACCCGTTGCCAGAATCTGCCACTTCCACATTCATTGGGCCCTCAGCAACCTTCTTAGACATCATGGTAGAGAAATGGTTTGATTCCCACAACTCTTTCTCCCATTTCTAGGTTGACAATTAGAATCCACATTTGATGTATTTCATTTTGTGTCTTCTTGGCCAAAACCCAGCAGGATCCAAGAGCTACTCCCAGCTCTGTGTTCAGGGGTCACTCCCCAGTGGTGCTCAGGAGATTATGTGATGCTGGGAATCAACCCCAGCATCCAGTATAGAAAGCATGTGCTCAGCCCTTTGAGCTCTCTTTCCGGCTCCAGGGACCATAAGCAGCCTAAAGCTATTCAAAGTTAAGTTATATTTCAAGTAGAATTGCACACGTTCAAATTTAAATACACACTACTACACTGAAAATTTTATCTATATTTATAAATGATACTAGAATATAAAATATATTTTGATTAATAAGATTCATGGTACGGAGACTACATGTAAAATTCTTTGAAATATCCTGGATTATATAAAATATGAAATTCTGTGAAATATCCTGGATTATATAAAACCATCATGTGCTCTGATACTGATTGTTGACATAATTTAGGGGAATATTTATCAACACCAGGAGCCCTGTGGATGTAATTTAGCTTATCAGTACTTGATAGGAACATAAATGTGTACATTTCCCCAAAGCCTTGCCACCTAGAGGAGGGGCTTAATTTCTGAATGAAGCAGCTATTTCTGAGGTGTGTGATACTGACCCAGCCACTGAGAATGATCTAATTCATCACTGTCCTAGAAGACAGGAAGGTGTCATTGTGGACGTGCAGCTATGGGCCTTTGCACATACACCTGACCACCCTCCACTTTGGGAGGCATGAACTTGAAAATAACATCTTTTGAATTCTGGCTCTTCTGGATGAAAAATCACATTTCTCCTCTGGGAGCTACGAGTGTAGAGGGTACATGGACAAAGTACAGTTCTGTGGCTATCTTTGTGATTCTCATTGCTTTGAAATTGCTGATTTAACCTTTGAGAACCCCTAAAATATTTTTGTATTAAATGATCTGAAATAACTTGGAAATAAAATGGAGTAGTTTAAAATATCAAAAAAAATCATAATACTATATAATAATGGACTTTAAAATATAAACAACATTCAGTTTTTCAGGCACTAGTTTTCTAGCTTTTATATTTCTCTTCTTCTGGATTTTCTGCCAATAACTTGTATCTCCACCTGCTGGCACATGGAGGAAATGAAATGGAAAAAAATCCAGCCAGTAAATTTAATTATTCACTGGAATCTTTGCTACAACAAAGATTTGGGTCAGTGGGAGAACTGTTTGTAACTGAAATTTAAAAATGAACTTTCTGAAGACTATCTGGGTACTTACTAATTCATTCTCATTCACTGTTAAGAGATAGAAAAATCATTTTAAAATATCTTCTCTAAATTCTAACTATCAACCACAACATCTAATTAATTTCCCTTGTTATCAGCCATGTTTTTTGTTTTCCATAATCCTACTAAAATATTTATAAGAATACAAGACCAAGGGGCTGGAGCAATAGCACAGCCGTAGGGCATTCACCTTTCACTCGGCTGACTTGTGTTCAATTCCTCCACCCCTTTCGGAGAGCCTGGCAAGCTACCGATAGCATCGCACCTGCATGGCAGAACCTGGCAAGCTACCCATGGCATATTCAATATGGCAAAAACAGTAACAATAAGTCTCACAATGAGAGACGTTACTGGTGCCCGCTCGAACAAATTGATGAGCAACGGGATGACAGTGACAAGACCAAGAACTAGAATATAAGGCTAGAATGATAATACAATAGGTAGGGTACTTGCCTTGTACATGGCCAACCCCGTTTCTGTCCACAGAACCCCATATGAAGAATGATTCCTGAGTACCAAGTCAGGAGTAAGCCCCAAGCACCATCAGGTGTGTCACAGAAACCAGAACAAACGAAAACAAACAAAAACTATAATTGGAAGGTAAACCAAACAATACATCACATCATACATCAAAAATTTGAACTATCCTTAGGAATGTAAATCAACTCCTAAATCTACAGAAGATCCATAACTTAAAAATATTCTGCAGATTTAGGAACTACACTGAAATTACTGACTGGAAAACTTTATGAAAATAATGTAAAAAATTAATATAGGAGTTTGAGTAACATTATAGTTGGGTATTGGCCTAGCATGAGGTCAACCCAGGTTCAATCCCTGACACCCCACATGGCCCCCCAAGCTGAGCTCCATTAGGAGTGACCCCTGAGAACAGAGCCAGGAGTTAACCCTGAGCACTGCCTGGTGAGTCCAAAAAAAACAAACCAACAAAAATTAATAAAGAAAATTCTGGCACTTCAGAGCTGGACTTCTGAAGTTGTAGATCCATCTCTGTCCTTAAAGCCTTGAACAAACTACTTCAACAACTCTGCACCTCAGTTCCCCAAGTGTGCCAGAGATTGAATGACAGTACCTACCTAAATAGCATTTTCATGAGAATTAAGTATCACTGTATCATTGTATCACTGTCATCCTGTTGCTCATCGATTTGCTCAAGCAGGCACCAGTAACGTCACAATGGTGTGAGATTTGTTACTGTTTGGGGCATATCGAATACGCCATGAGTAGCTTGCCAAGCTCTGCCGTGTGGGCAGAATACTCTCAGTAGCTTAGTAAAGCACCCAGTACAGTGACTGATAGGTAGTGAATGTGTTAATGTTTAATAAATAAATAAAATGTTGCTGTTGACATTAGGTAAATGGAAATGTGACCTGAAGGACAAATGATTGCTTTGCCCAGGAGTCTATACCCTCTCAGATTGAACACACTACCTTAATCACATTATTGTCCACACTGTAGCTTCTTGAGTTAGCATAGATTCAAGAGAGACTGTCTGTTATTATGAAGAAGCAGCTGAATTAAGACAAAAATAAACTGATAATTCTCTAAACAGAGAATAAATAATAGGTGTTCAAGGAACTTGATATTTTTTGAAAAGGGTAATTTAACATCAAATGATCTGGAAAAATTAATTTACTGTGAAATTGTCAAGTTTTTAAATGACGCTAAAGTTTTTCAGAAAGTAAAGAAATGCTCCAGAATTTACAAAAACACCTACACATTTCACGCGGATGTGAAGTGCAATGTTGTCATGAGAAAGTCGTATAGCTATATAAGATATATATAGATAAATCCTATATATCTGGTTAGGTCACACCTTTCATTTTATTGATTTAATAACTATCTCAATATGCTTTCGGTGCTGGCTATTTAACATGAAACAGGAAACATATAATAACTACATAAAATAATGTGAAGGTAAATAAAGCAGTAGGAGAGGAGTGGGGAGTGGAGGAATGGAAGACCTCTGAAGAGATGAATTTTTGAACAAAGGATCAGAGGAAGGCAGAGAGCACATCACATGGATATCTCAAGAAAGAGCTTATCAGAAAAAGAAAACCCTTGAGGTCTGAGATAGAAATATACTTGTTGTGTGCTTGGTTTTTTTAGTAAAAAAACATAAGGATAACGAAGTAATCTAAGTTTTTATGGGGAAAAAATTGTAAAAGTTCATTTTGGAGAAGCAGAAGGGAGTCAGATCATATAAGACTCCATGGGCCAAGTGTGGCCAGTTTGCAAACATAACCTTAACACTTCTTAATAATTTTTAGTGTCAAGGCATGATTTTCTTCCCATCCCTTGGAATCTAGGTGGGCTTCCAACGTTTTGACCAGTAAAGTAGTATGGACATGGCTTTCCTTCTGAGGCAGGGTCTTAAAAGTGGATCTGACTTGTCATGAGTTTGGTGGAACATACATATTTGACACCCTGAGTTACCACATGATCTCCTGAGACCTTCAAACTTTAAAAGAATCAGGACATGTGTGAAGGGCACACTTAGGCCCCCCTCACTCTCCAAGTCAGCAATCCTAGATTCTCAGTCATCCTAGTCCACGTAGTACACAAGTAACTAAATAAGCCTCCAGATGATTCTAGCCCCCCATCAAAGTTTTTCATCTCCGAACTCAGCTACATATTTTGGTAAGATGCCAGTCATCCCTACCATGATCTGTTCAAATGGGTCCACATAATCTAAGCACATAATAAAATAGTTGGCATATATTGTCCCATTCGGAGATGTTTGTTACACAGTTGTAACTGGGACACCATAAAGATTTTGCAACTCATTCTAGATGATAAATCTTCAAGATTCGAGTAATTTGAGTAATGAGTTAGTAAATTCATTTTTATGAAGTTAGAGACTCACACCAGTTCAAAAATGAACAGTTGGGTCAGAGCTATAATACAGTGGGTAGGGTGCTTGCCTTGCACACGGTCCATCCACGTACAATCCCTAACATCACATATGATCCCCTAGCCACCATCAGGGGTAAATCCTGAGTGCAGTGCCAGGAGTAAGCACTAAGAATTTCCAGGTATGACCCAACCTCTTCCAAGCCCAACTCTAATAAACAGACTGTAAGGCAAATAGAAGGAGGTAGGTTAATTTTGAGGCTACTATAGGAGTCCTCATTAAGGGATGATGTAGAGTATCCATAGCCAAGTTAGTGAAAAGAGAACTTAAAATGTATTTTCAAAGTAATCCAATAGGATTTTCTAATGAAGTTTGGAGGAAAACAAAAGTCAAGAAAGACACAAAGCATTTTTGCCAGAGCATGCATCTAAGTGAACAGTGTCACCTATTAAGAAACTGATATTGGTAGAAGACCAAGTTTTGAGACAGACAAGTCTAGAAATTGGCTTTGAACATGAAAGCTATTGAATAGATAGTATGAATGTGGAGTTCAGGAGAGAGTGGCTGGCTCCACAGTACTGTGTTCAATTTCAAGTGACTTGTTTTAGGAGCAGTATTTGCAAACTAGAGAATATTAGCATTGTAGCACTGTCATCCCATTGCTAGATTCGCTCTAGCGGGCACCAGTAACGTCTCCATTGTGAGATTTGTTGTTACTGTTTTGGGCATATTGATTATGCCAGGGGTAGCTTATCAGGCTCTGCTGTGTGGGTGGGATACTCTCAGTAGCTTGCCAGGCTCTCCGAGAGGGATGAAAGAAATTGAACCCAGGTCAGCCGCATGCAAGGCAAACATCCTACTTGCTGTGCTATTGCTCCAGTTTAGAGAATATTAAAAAAAGAAAAATGAAACTTTCAAGGGGCCAGGGAGATAGCTCAATGGGCAAGTGTATATACTTTGAAGATGGAAGGTCAGGATTTGATCCCTGAGTACAGCTGGAAGCAAGCAACCCACAAGCCAGGAGTAGACTCCCACAACACTGAGTAATGTCTCTGAACCCCCAAAAGGGAAGTCGGGAGTTAGAGGTTTCCAAAAGTCATCTTATTTTTAAGTTGAAAAAATTTAACAAAGATTGGACAAAAATAAACATATATATACATATATATGCATATATATATCCATCCATTATGGTAAAGAAGAGCTTGAATCTGTAATATCTTTCAGACACATCTTTGAGAGTAAGGTACATTGTCTAAAGGACTAAAGACCTAGTTCTAATCTCATGGAGCTTAACATTAAAATGCCTTCTAATTAACTATGTCTTTTCCCCTTAGGAACTACCTTATGCAAACAAACCTTATGCTAAGTAAACCTTATAAGCATAAGTAAAGCCTTATGCAGTGAAACTTCAGTACCACAGGAGAAAGACTGAATAGCCTGAGGTATTGATGTTAAATTCTCTAAACAAACCAAAGCCAAACAGAACCAAAAACTGGAAAAGTCATCCGGAAGTCATGCCTAATTGAAATGTAGCTATTCACAGGCTCTTTCCTTCTGCAAGTCCCACATTAACAATATCATCCTTAGTATTTGAGTCACAATGTTGTTTTAGTTTTAATAACCACAAAATCATAATTAATTTTCATGTATTATTCCATGTGCATTTATAGAGTGAGTTAATAGTGTAAAAGCAGGTAATTTTTGAGTCAGATACCTGGGTTGTAAACTCTTAAATCCAACATTAGGGCAAGCATTTAAACTTCATTTATTCGTTTCCTGCCACATTTATTATGGGGAGTAAATAAGTCAATAAGTGTAAAGTATTTAAAATGCATAGAACCAGCTGAAATAAGAAATAAGAAGTGCTCCAAAGTTTTAACTCAGCAGCGCTTTGCACACCACAGTTTGAGAATGCAGAATGAAGATCACTTGTCTAGCTTTTTCTCTTCCGGTATACAGCATTGCGTTGACTTTGAAAAGAAACCTTCAAAGTCACGATTTGAACTTACCTTCTCCCTCTGTAATCACTGGAGAAGCTGCGTTCATGAAGCCAGCTCTGCTGATAGCAGAACTGCTGCATTCAATTCACTGACTCCTTTTCCACTATCCTTCACACTAAATTCCTCTGGATTTGAATGCGCTGTGGAAGTGAAAAGGAGAAGATGACTTTGCTATCCATAAAAACGTACAAAACATCAAATATATCGCTTAGAGATGGTGATAAATATCCTGAAATTGCCACAAAGTTGCAGACTTATGACTCTTTGCACTGGGATGGAGGATGAAAAAGAACTCTTTAAAATAGACTGAGCCCTCTTCAGAAACCACTTCGTAACAGTTCACCTTCAGGCATCAACACGGACAAGCGGACATATTATCCTTCATGTGGATTAGTTGGAAGCCACAGCATTTGAACCGTGACGCAGCTGTGAAGTCAGGGTTGACCCAGAAGGCATTTACCCGACAGGGACATAGGTAAACACATTCCCCGCCCCCCAGGCCTCCTGTCTTCATCAGTGAAGTTTCCTTCCCTCAAAGTCCCTAAAACCCGGCTATTCGAAGTTCCAGATTTCATAGGCACCAAATCTCCGAATGGCCTGCAAGTGGTTGCTGAATGGCACTACCTAGGCCCACTGGATCCCGCTCTTTTGGGAACCTGAGGCACAACAGGATCCCCAACCCCATTGACTCGGGGTCGGAGCATCTCCTGCAGAGTCGCCCACCTGGGTCTCTGCAGCATTGGGAAGGGACCGTGCCTCCATAGGGAATCTCAGGCCACACCCCCAGAGTGGGCCCTTGATGCTCTGCATCTTTAGCTAGACGGATCATCCCTCACGTGGCACCCTCTCGGGCTGGACTTCATCCACCCAGTTACAGGTCACAAAGACGATGGCTGCTAGCTAAGGCCTCTACCGCTGTCCAAAGCCTGACCACAGCCACGGAGGGACCAAGCGGCCTCCCTGCTCCCAGCGCCCCAAGGCGCTCCGCCGCTTCCTCCTCTTCCTGGCAGGCGGAAGGTGGCGGCCGGAGCAGCAGCGTCACTTAGCCGCCAGGTGGCGGCCAATCCGCTGGCCCTGTAAACAAAGTGTCCATGCAGGAGAGCTTCCGCCGAGCGCGGTCCCGCACCGTGAAGACTGTCAGTGTACCGACTGGGTGCGGGGACAGGTGGCGCTGCAACAGCAATTTGCCCTCGACGGTGCAGCGCTAGCGCCCCGGTGCCGCAGTGGCTGCCGAGAAGACCAACTGGGACGCGAGTTCCACGCCCCTTTGCACCAGGTGCCCCCGGGGACAAGGACACCTGGACAGGGTCACTGGAGAGCGGCGGGGCCAGCAGCGAGGCGCGGGGTCATTCTGGTCCTCCACGTGCAGTTGCACCGAGTACTTCCCAGCCGCGCTGGGGAGCCGCAGTCGAGGGCCCCCGACTCCAGCTCCTCCAGTTCCTCGGGGGTCAAACCTACGTCGCACACGCAGCTCCTCCGTCGCTGGGTCCACCGAGACGTAGGTGGACACTCCACCCCGCGCTCAACCCACCTGGGCCTCCAGCAGCCGGTAGGTGACCTGGCCACTGCAGCCCAGGTCGGGGTCACGGGCGGCCACGGTGGCCAAGTAGGCGCCAGGCGGGTTGTTCTCGCGCACAGACACTTCGTAGAGCGGCCGCGTGAAGAACGGCGCGTTGTCGTTCTCGTCTCCCACGCAACGGTGTAGGGCCTGACCGTACGCAGCGGCGGGGAGCCGCGATCGTCGGACACCCGCGTCAGGTTGTACTCGGTGTTGCGCTCGCGGTCCAGGGCGGCCCCGGTCACCACCAGGTAGCTGCCCGCGAAGGCCGGCTGCAGGGGAAAGTGGTCATGTCCGTAGAGGGCGCAGCGCACCTGCCCGCTGGCGCCCGAGTCTCTGTCCGAGGTGCTGACCAGCGCCACCAGGCTCGTAGGTGTCCTGGCGCTCGTAATCCACCGGGCCGGCCAGGGTGAGGCGGCCCGAGCGCGCCTCGGGTGGAGTGCGGGCCCTGAAGAAACGCCACGTCGCCCTTGGGACCCTCGTCGGGGTCGGCCGCGTCCAGGTCAAGTGGCAGCGAGCCCACGGGTGCATCCTCCGCCAGCTCCACTGCGGGAAGGCCGGGCTGTGGTCGTTGGCGTCCAGCACCCGCACGCTGAGCGCGGCCGTGGCGAAGCGTTGGGGGGTGGGGGGCGCCCGCCGTCCTGGGCCACCAGCTCCAGGCTGTAGGTGGACTGGTTCTCGCGGTCCATTTCCTGCAGCAGCACCAGGTCGGCGCACTGGGCGCCGTCCGCGCGCGTCTGCAGCTCCACGCGGAAGGGGCTGTGCGGCTCGGCCAGGCGCAAGCTCTGCAGCCTGTTGGCACCCACGTCCTCGTCCACCAGCACCTCCAGGGGGATGCGGCCTCGGATACCTCCACCCGGATCTGCGAGTGGGGTCGGGGCAGGGGGGAGTGTGGCGCGTGGTCGTTGACATCTCTCACCTCCACCTCCATGTGCACCAGCCACAACTGCTCCTGAGAGAAGCTGACCACATGGCAGGTCTGCACGCACTGGGCGACCTAGACACACAGCTACTCGCGGTCCAGGCCCGCGTCCAACAATCACCTTCTGCTTCACTAGGTGAAACTGGTGTGGCGCCTCGGGCAGAAATTTAAACCAATGGTGATAGGTCAGAACACCTATGACCGTGCCAGGGGCTTCCTCCTCCTCTTCTTCCGTGAGGAAATTGACAGTTTCACTGCAAGAGGCAGGCAACGCTAGCAGCCACAGGAGCAGTAGGGACTCCAGTGGAGCACTGAGTGAAGTGTCAGTGGGAAGTCTGAGCCTCCAGCAAGACTTCTTCCTAGCAAAGAAAAGCCAATTGAAGGTTCTGCGCTCAGACTCCCAGGCCTCAATGACCCTCGGTGTGTGCAGGTCAGAAGGCTGTTGCCCTTTTAAGTGCATCTGATCACCCTGAGCCCTAGGTAATCTCTCACACACCAGATTTAATCGCTTTTCTCTGCCCCAGGCTAGCCTCTCTGAACCCTAGGAGAGAGGTTCCAGAGAGGAAATGCAAATAAGCATCCACCCACCCGGTGTCCACCTGAAGGGTTACGAGGCCAAGTGGCATAAATTGTTCTATCAGAAAATTCAGAAGGGTTCAGAGAGATGAACAATGGCTAGGGCTGAGTAAGGGGTCATTGGGATCCCTGGAGATATTTGGGCTACAGAACTCACACCTGTTGTTTTTCCTGTGTGCTGTGTTCTCATGGTGGGAATCCTAGGACCAGAAGACCTTCTTACTCCAACCTAAACACACTCAGGACTCTCAGACACAGTGACGCTGTCGTCTGCCATTTTGAAATAAATCATCTCTGCATCCTTTGCCACCCACACAGTTCTCTATCTATATTGGCCGATTTCCTGTATTGAAAGATTCTGGGAGAGTAGCTTCTCCAAACGAGGCAATATCTAATCAGAGAAGGACTGTTTTCAAAGTAATCATTTCTGAATAGCTTCTTCTCTGCGGCACAGAAACCATTAATGATGAAATTTCCATCTTTTCATCTCCCTTTATGTCAGTAATTCTTTATATGTGAGGAATCAGTGTCAGTCAGGGAGATTTGTCAACCACAAGCCTCTGTAAGGGAGAGTTAAGGGTAAGAAAAAGATTTAGGGAAATATATTGCAGGCAGTCTTGTTAGAAAATTGCTATAGACCAATTATTTGTAAAAAAAAAAAAAAAGCCCTTGGCTGAAGAAAACCACGGGTGGCCTGATAGGCTGAAGGCCATAGAAACATTAAACCATCTGTCTAAAGCACAATAAATAGTCCTGTTAAGTTCTCTTTATGTATGAAGTGTTCTAAATGCTAAACAGCCCCACGTATTAATGATGACATTGTTCCTCATGCCAGAGTCGTCATTGGTGCCGAATATTCTTAACGAGTTGTCTTGAATAAAATCCATGAACAGGCTGAGTTATTAATATGCCCAGCTATTCTTGGCTCCTACATGATCTGTAATGTTATTGATTCCTGCAGGGACATGTCAGTAAATGACTCTTTTTTCTCTTTTACTCTTAGAAGGGGTTGCGTTTATTTTAGTACCAGGATGTATGAATGAATCCAGCTCTGAAATGGAGCCTACCTTTGATGAGATCATTAATTTGCAGAATTTTAATTTAGTGGAGCATTTGGCAATGACTCTAATTATAAGTACCAATGACCAATTTATCAGAGAGGTTCAATGGGAAGAATGTGCTGATTTTGGTAATGTACTCTGAGATCCTAAAATAAACAAGCAAGTGTTTCATTTTGTGCACTTTATATTTTTATTTTTGTCTGACGCTGTCTGAAAAAGGGAATAACTGTACTTCAGTTTAATGATAACAGATTTCCTGGGGCCAGAGCAATAGTACAGCAAATAGAGCACTTCCCTTACATGCGGCTGACCCAGGTTCGATCCCCGTCATTCATATAGTCCCCCAACCACCACCAGGAAAATTTCCTGAGTGTAAAGCCAGGAATAATCCCTGAGCACTGCTAGGTGTTGCCAAAGAAAATCCTTGAAACTTATATTCTCAATGGTATAGATGATTTGTTTTCTTTTTTACAATTGGGTATCTGTCCGAAAGAAACAGTAGCTCCTGGGTCTCAGGGCAAACAAGGTGATCTAATCCTTCATTTCAACTTCTTAATTCCAATATGCTCTTTGACTGAAAATTGATCCAGCTGGTGCCTTAGAGAAAAGATGCATGCTTTTATGCACATTAGCCAGGAGAGGGACCCATTTAACCACATCTGAGTTTCCTTTCTTCCTCTTCTCCCTCATCACACACAAACAATCCCTTGTAGGCCTGCCACGGTTCAGCATGTTGCTGTACAGAAAAATTGCTTGTCATATTGAAAACGAAGAATAGTCTATGACTGTCTATTGAACATCTAAAAATCCAACTAAAATAAGGGAAAGGCAGGCAATCAAACATATCACCTCCACAATGCTAAACATCTGGATGTTCATGTTTGGAAACATCCAGCTATGATATTTCAGTGCTTAGTTTCATTTTTCCCACTTTTCCAGCTATTTGGCAGCAAGTAAACCTATAACAAGAAATATGCTTTATTGCTAGTGGTTCGTTATTAGCATTAGCATTGTTTTCTAGTAAACACCATATTAAAACACTGCTTTATGAATAAAGGACAGCTGGAGTTTCCAGAAAGAGACATTTTCCCAGTCAAAAATCAGTTCCGTGCCAGTGGAGTGACAAGCTGAATAATATAGAAACTGTATGATCCATCCCCCTAGGGATGTGTCATCAGGAAGCTGTGTTTACAGCCCTGAGCTGCTGGTGCTGTCCTGTTCTATTCTGTTGCTTCTGTTAGATAAAAATCTGTCTCAATATTAAAAGCATTGTGGCAAGAATTTGCTTTATGTTGCTTATTTCCCCACTTGCCAGAAGATTATCAAACTGTAAGTTCATAAAATGTAGTTTTGATCTCTGTTGGAATCAAATAGAAAGCAAAAACAAATGACGAGGTTGGGGGTGGGAGTGCTACACCACCACAGAACAAACAAAATGCAGATAAGGCAGCAATTTGTTCCTCCTGCACATTTTGATGGTAGGGGTTGGCAGCAGCAGGAGTGGTGAACTTCTTACCGGTGGTGAACTTCCTACAGCAAAAGCACAAGACATACTGCATTATACTTTTCACAGGATATCGGATCTGTAAAAGGGGATTTGTATTTCAATCACTTAAATAAGTTTTCTATTTTGCTAAGTACCTAACACCAGTGTGTCTCTTTATACATGAAAGCACTATGAAAGAGAACTAATTTTCACCATAAACATGAGGAGAAAATTAGTCTTTAATTCAGAAGTGGCTTTGTCTTTGCATATTTCTCTTCCCCGTTGCATAAGCTAGCAAAATAAATAGGGGGTGGGCAGGGTAAAAAAAAATAAAGCCAGAGGAACTATCCTAATATGCAAGTATAGTTGGATTATGGTGTCCACATCACCTTTAATAAGACCTTGAACTAATACTTCCCTGGCCCAAAAGCAGTTTTTATACCATTTTGAACAAATCACTCTATACTATACCGAGACCCATTTTCATTTCTCAACTGAACAAACATTCTGGAGACATACGCGCAAAATATTATCAAGTGCAATGTTGCTCTTCAAGGAGCAAGTTCTAGAAATTGAAGCTATTAAGACGGTTTGAAAGAAAACAAATCAACCTAACAGCTTTTTCTCCCTCTTTTAAAATCATACCTTGGAAAAACTTCAGCAGGCTGAGCCCCTACAACAGAGAGAAATTGTCCAAAGTTATAAGAAGTGTCACTATCTCATATTCCTGTTACCCTGCTGCATAATCAATTTATCTGCAGGTCATGACTATGCAGTCATTTGTAAGAAAAGTTATCAGTGGATTGCTGGTCCTTTTTTGTAAAATGATTTCAGGGAAAATAATTCAGCCCTGAAGTCAGCCAAAATACCATCTACAAGTATAGCATGGAAACAAAGAATATTTTATCAATGACTCAAGTAATTTAACCTAGAGAAAACCACAATAGGTTATCAACATTAATCACAGTTTCCTCTTAACATAAAACAAGGACTTATATGATATTATCTTCACTAAAAATTTTTTCTGTAGCACCATTATGTTAATAGGTTATTATCAAAACTATGCAATCTTAAAGTACTATATAAAACTAGCCCTTAAACTGATGATTTTATTAGTATGGCTAGATGAGGGATATTAAATTAATGAATAATTTTTAAAATAAGCATTTTTTCATTTAAGTTCAGGGATGGCTAAAATCCCAAGTAAGCCAACAAGATAGACTTTAGTGCCAGATTTCAGTTATGGTTTGAGGGTCATTCTTTGTATGTTTATCACCCTGTGGGGAGAAGGACTGCCCCTATCAGAAAATGTAGCAAATCAAGAGATTGGTAAAAAGAATAAAGGTTAAGAAGTAATTTTTCATCTCACTCTTACTTTATCTTCATTTCTCTTCTTAGCTGAACGTTTCTATTCCTACCTGGTCTCACTGCTGGTCATCACCAGGCATCAGAGCCCTTTCTCAACAGATATATGATCAAGTATTGAAGATACAATAAAGCTTGCCCCTTTGTAGAAAAAAAAAAGCATTTAACCCTGAAAACAATAAAACCTTTAGAGTTCAGAGAAGGTTATAGGTACCGGGTGATGACATGGACAGAGTTATGTCAAGCACAAACAAGAAGTGATTGCCAAGTTCACCGGTTAAAACAAAACAAAACAAAACAAAAACACAAAAACAACTCAGTCAGCCAGAGCTTCCAGGAATAGAGAGAACTTGTACATAATGTGAACAAGCTGTGGGAAAGGGTAGGAATGGTCATTTACTAGGGCTGCGTAGGCCAACTGGTTAGAGAGCGTGACTTACAGGAGACACCATGGCATGAGTAAGAATGGATGCACAGTTAATGAAGATCTGGAGGCTGAACAGTTTAGACACTATTAAGATATTAGTGAGAAAGCCTATGGGTGAAAACATTTTAATTGAGGTATGTAGGACAGATGGGGTGTTGATATATATTTCATTGTGATAAATAATATAAACAATTACCTTCCCTGAGCATATTAGAAAGTTTCAGAGACGATTGTGTTTTTAGTTGCATTTTAAATCATATCCAGCACAATAAAAGGCTTATAAATATTTGTCAAATAAATGATCAAGATAGATCTATATGATAAATGACTTCTTCATACCTCAAAACCCAACTGGTAGTGGGATGAATTAAGATAAATTGGAAACAAGGAGAGCAGTTAAGGCAACCTTGCAATCTAGGTACAAGATGTCAAAGGTCTGAACCATAAATTAAAAGTATAGGATCAAAATCTGAAGAACATTGCAAAGGAGAATTGGAAAGATTTCATAATGGAGAATTATGAGGAGATGAAGGAGACCATACAAATAAATGGCTCGAAAGCTATGCATGCCTTAGAAAATGGTCACAGTTTTCCTAATTAAAAATAGCAAGAACTTTTACTCCTAGTCAGCTGAAGGAGCAAAGACAAAAGACTTCTTACCACCAAATCTAAAATGTCTATAGGGAAGAATGTCTACGTTAAGGGCTTGCTTTGAGTTTTAAATTTTTGTTTGTTTTCAATCTTGGGGTCCCACCCAGTGGTGCTCCTGGTTCTACCTGCAGAAGTTACTCCTGGTACACTCCAGGGACCATACAGTATCCAGGATCCAGGATGGAATTCAAGTTGCTGCATGCAAGGCAAGCATATTACCACTGCACTATTTGTCCAGCCCCTTGCTTTGACTTTTAAGCAAGAAGATATTGGGAAAAAAAAGGCCCATGGCCAATACTCAGTGTAGTTTTGGAAAAAAAATCAAAACAGCAACAAAAAAAATCCCTATACCCTATGTTCTAAGTAGTTGCATATCACAATGTCATTTATTTAAAGGGATTATTCTTACCTCTATTGTGAGTCCTTCCAGATATTAACTATATCTACATCAAATTTATGTCAGAGTGCCCAGGATATTGCCTAAAGGGCTTGTTAATATTTGTGGGATATTTGTGAAGTACCCCACTGCCCTTTGCCACTTCTTTGTCATTCTTAATTTTTTTCAATAATGTAAGAGTAGTGCTATTTGTTCAGCCATTGATTAAACTGATTGAATTGGGCATGAACTCCACATTACTTTTTTAAAAATTGTATCACAATGAGATAGGGTTACAAAACTTTCATGTTTGAGATTCAGCCATACAATGATGGAACACCCATCCGTCCACCAGTGCACATTTTCCACCACTGATGTCCCCAGTACCCCCTTCAAATCCCCACACCCCTACATCCAAGTTCTCACACTGCCTCTGTGACAGACAATTTCCCCAATACTCTCTCTGATTTTGGGTATTATGCTTTGCTCAAAACTTCCCACCACCATTCAAGCCTACCTGCCACAGGTAGATGCTAGATAATTTATTTTCCATTGCTCATTTTGAATATCATGACAGATCACATGGCCACAATTATAAATGTAAATTTCTAGATTGTAAATGGTTGGGTTCCAGAGACATCTCTGTATGGCACTAATCCATTTTGGGATTCAATTGGGAGCCTCTGGGCCAGGGCTGTTGGTGCACTAAGATGGCCCCCGGAGACAAATTGTGGGGTTGACAGCCAGTCTGCTGGGTGAGTGGAGACCCGGGGAGGGAAAGCCCAGGTCCTCTGCTGCCATACGGCCTGGAGATTCAGTTCTGGAACCCGCATACTTGTAGAAGCTCTTGGTCACCAGGATTCTATTTGGAGTAGGCGAGGAGAGTGTACCTGCTCCATCTGAGATGCCCTGGTGAAATTGGCTTTGTATGGGACCCGGAAAGATCTCCCGTGCTATGGTGTCTTCTGGGACTTGCTGCTGTGTGTCTGGGCCAGGGCTGTTGGTGTGCTAAGATCCACATTACAAAATTTTCAGCAGATTTTATCTTAGTGCAGTCCATCCTGAAATGATAGAGTCAGGCTGGGGGTATGGTGGAAATTTTGGATTGTGGAAGCAAGTGGCTGCCAGAGGTTCTGCTTGGGTGGCACAGGCCAACCCGCCCCTCCAGTTTACCCCTGTCTGTTCAGCCATGCAGAGGTTCAAGCTTAACTGTGGCTTTTGATCTCTTTTGAGATTTATTCAGGGGTCTCTGAAGCAAGGCAGGCAAGAGAGCTTACAGGGTGGTGCTGGAGTTGGTTCATGGGGGTGACTGCCAGCTCTTCTATGTGTATCGGAAAGTGGGGGGAGGTAGCCCACCCCAGCTCTGAGAAAGCATGGGGATTTCAGTAACAAAACCCACACACCAGAATTTTTAGCAGATTATATCTTGGGGGCTCTGTTTCGGTGGGTCACCAGGCCAACCCCCCCCCCGCTTTGATTTACCCATCTGTTCAGCCATGCATGGGTCCAAGATTTACTGTGGCTTTTGTTATCTTTCAATATTTATCTATGGGTCTCTTAAATAAGGCCAATAAATGAGCTTGTATAGTTGAGCCAGAGGTGGTTTGTGTGTGTGGCCCCCAATTAAAGTTGGCCGTTTAATTTCTTGGTAAACTTGGTCCCAAGTTGTTGGGGTCTGGCCATAGGCATAGCGGCAATTTTGGGGTATCACGAAGCCTGAAGGCAACATCAGGCTGCTGATAAACTCTCCCCACAGGTAGAGGTTGACCTGCTAGCATCACCATATCCCCCCTTTGTCATTCTTAACACTTTACATTATCTGAATTCTACTCTACAAAATTGACTAAAGGATCATAAGTGTGCTGTAGCCAACTTGTTATATTAGGTGAGACTGCTGTATCAGTAAGACTCTTTGAATGAATAATATGTAAAATTTGGTGCAGTCACCTGTAGCAAACTAAATTCTTCAATCAGTTTTAGCATTGACTTCTTGGGGCATGTGGGAATTTGTTGTTTTTCCCTGATTAGCACCTAGTTTCCTTTTGAGAAGCCACCTCATTGCCAAAAGAGTGTAAATAAGTAGGGTATATCATATAACACCCCTACCCCACACCTCACCTCCTACATACACACCTTTAGCACTTGAATGATCATTTAATCCCAGTTTACCATCACCAGAGTGTCTCATCCTATCACTTTCCCCAAAAAAATACCTGTTGCCTTGGTAAAGCCCCTGGAATACAAGCCAATGTCCAGCTCAGATGTAATTACAAAGGAAGAAGGTGAAAAAGACCAACCTTTTGTCCAAACTCTGAGGCAGCTACTTTAGCTGCTCTGGGAACACACACTTCAGGGATTATAAGGAATCTTTTCTCTTCATCAACAAGGATATGCTTTTATGCTAAGGACAATGGTCACTGTGTGGGATTTTTCTTACTCAAAATGGCATTTTTTTATTACCATTATCTGTCATTAGATTTGTTGGGTTAGTTAGGCATATCAGACAGGTCATCAGATTATGAACCTGAATTAAGATACTGAATATTGATTAAAAACAATGTAAATCTCCCAAGATTTAACTTGTTGCATAAGCAAACAATTGCATTGTAATTGGTCTCTGAGCTTTCTTGAGGGGAGAAGAAAGAATGACCTAGTAAGCAGCACTCAAATCACAGGAGCAAGAAAGCTTGGACATTTTTTTAAAATTTTTTATTAGTAAATCACCGTGAAGTACAGTTATAAACTTATGAACTTTCGTGTTTGCATTTCAGTCATACAGTGATCATTTACCCATCCTTCCACCAGTGCCCATTCTCTTCCACCAATGTTCCCAGTATCCCTTACACCACCCCAATCCATCTTCCACCACCCCACCCTGCCTCTGTGGCAGGGCATTCCATTTTGTTCTCTCTCCTTTTGGGTGCTGTAGTTTGCAAGAGAGGTATTGAGTGGCCTTCATCTTCGGTCTATGGTCTATTTTCAGCACTCGTCTTTCAACCTGAATGGGTCCTCCCAACATCCTCTATTTGGTGTTCCCTTCTCTATCTCAGCTGCCTTTCCCCACAGCATGTGAGGCCAGTTTTCAAAGCTTGGACATTTATGCTTTTCCTTCTCTCTCTTGCTCACCTTCTGATAAATTCATCTACCCCAGTATGAAACATTTTGTGTCCTGGCAGACTGATTGAGGAATCTCTGTCAATCAGCCATAGGATTGGTGGTTGACTTGTTTTGTCTCTCAGCACTGCTCCCAGACCCCAGATGATTTCCCTTGCTGAGCCACTCTTCCTAAATCCTCTCTTTCTGCAGAATCCACACCAGTCAAGGTTCCTCCTCATTCATGAGAATTTATCTTTTATCTGTTTCTCTCATTCTTGGCTGCTTTGTGAATTTCCCTTCTTCCAGGCAGCTGTGAGCTTTACAAAAATAATTAGCTTCTGTTGCTCATGGAAACTTCATCAAAGGTGCCTGAGGGAGGAGATTTAATGTCAATTCTCAGAGTGAGAGTGCAAAGGAGAGCCTGATAAGGACAGAATTTGGGGGCAAGACTTCATTTGCTTGCTTCTTTCTGTTTCTGAAGGGCAAGCTAGTGTGTTCTTTTACATTTCCTGGGTCAGTTTAATCCATCAGATCTTTTGCGTTGAATGGATGGTGGGTATAGAATCTCAAGTGTTCCTAGGTGCTTTAAGAATCACTCCATTCTCTTTTAATACTTTCCATAAATTTAATACCTATTAGTGACAGATTTGTTTGGCAGTGTAAAGATGCAAAGAAGTGTGGGGTGGAATTGCATATTATATAAAAGCTAAGTTCTAAATTTATCATAAAGCTTAAACACTTTAAAAATGCAAAACGGCTAATTAAAATTATCATCACATCATTTTCCCATCAAAAAAGCTTTAGTTATTCGTATTTCCTCTAAGATTTTTCCAAAGTAGATGATAATGGCCCCTGAAGGAGCAGTGCTATAATAATGGTGGGGGGGTGGGCAATAGTTGCCTTTAGTACAATCGGGCTGTACTTTCGGTTTGTTCTCTTAAAGAAGGCAGATTTACAGGGGGGAGGGGCAATGAGTAATTTCTTTTGTGAAAAGAGGGCAGTAGGTGAATTAAGTTTGAGAACCTCTACTCTAGGGTAAGAAGTAACCCTGAGACCACCCCTCCCAAGAGCTCAGCTCTATCTTCCCACTACTCAGCACATACACACTGCAGTTAATGCTACAGCTCACCCTGATCTCAGGTTTCCCTGAACTATGTTATCCCTTCCAACACAGTCCTTTGCTTGTGGTTTGCTGAGCCCACTGTGCCATTGTCTCTGCATGTGCCCTTGAAAGGCCCTACATTCGTTAAAGCCGTACTAAATTTTCAAATGTTGTTGTTGTGTCGGTGGTATAGTGGTTAGAATAATGCCTTTCAAACATTGTGCCTGGGAAGCACCTGAGGATCGTGTTAAAATGCAGGTCAGAGGCAGTAGGTATAGGGGAAAGCCTGTAGTTCTGCAATTCTAAGGAGCTCTCTGCTCACAGCAGCCTTTGCTGCCCCTCCCTGGCTGCTCTTTCTGAAGCAAGGCTTGAGCCCAAGGGTAGCCTTTAAGGAAAGCTTCTTCCCAGGACCAGGCCAACTCGACTTTTCCACACAACACCCCCTCCCATATTAATTAAACTTACATCACTTTTGCCATTTTTTCTTACCAGGGCCAGAGTCAAAACATTTTATGAAATGCCATAATTCTTTTTTAAATTTGTTTGTATGCTTTTCGAAGAAGGACACACTATACTTTTAGAAATTGTTAGGTGATGGGCTGGAGCAATTGTACTACAGTCATTTGCTTGGAACATGGCTGACTTGGGCTCAATCCTGGCACCACATACGGTGCTCTGAGCCCCATCAGGATTGATTATGGAAAGCAGAACCAGAGGTAAGCCCTGAGTCCTGCAGGGTGTGTCCTCCCTCAATAAACAAGCAAACAAGCAAACAGACAAAAGAATTTGCTAGGTAGTATCATGCTCAAAATGGTTGATGTGATGTTCAGTTAGTGTGGCTGACAGCATCTAGACTAAGTCAGCAAGGCTTCAGTCTCTTCCTGAAAGGAGATCTGTCATAGCGCATCTTCTCGGGACTGTCTTAAAGCCCCCTCCATTCTGATTCAGCTACCCTCTAAAGCTTACTGCCATTTCTGATGGCACCTCTAGAAATGCATTTGTAGTCACAAATACCATCAGCAAGGGCTAATAAACACTGATTTCTGCCTCCTTCCTATATGTCAAATCTCAGAATATGCCAATTACAACTCTAGAAAATGGCATACAAGATAACTAAAACACAGCCCATTAAATTACCATAGCAACCACTAGATGTCATCTTTAGAATATTCCTCTGCTTCACATCCTGTTTGAGTAGGAGCTATTAAGTATATATATTCACCCATCTACTAAATATTGGCTCACATGCAGTTTTAAAGAGTAATAATAACTATCCATGTGTTCACATAGCAATATATGCAACAGTTGAACATATTTTAAATGTACACTGCAAAGGGACAAAATACCTCAATATTTAATTGCTTTTCTCTACATTACTATAACCATTTTCTTTAAAAATTAGTGAATCACAGACTTGCTCTATTTGGGAAAAAAATTTATTTTGACAACTGTTCCTCCTTATATCCAATGTGATGTATGTCCAAGGAGAAAAAAAACACAGAAAGGATATCACATAAAAATATATGCAGAGGATGCAGAGACAGTATAGTAGGTAAGGTGCTTGTCTTGCATTCAGCAGACCAGGGCTAATTCCCTGGCACCACATACAGTTCTCTGAGCCCTTTAATGAATGATCTCTGAGCACAGAGCCAGAATTAAGCCCTGAGTACAGCCAGGTATAGCCCAAACTTTAAAAAAAACAAAAACAACAAAACCAACAGCCTTGTCAGCATTGGTATATGTGCATGTATACAGGTATATGCATGTATATGGATATTGAATATAGAGATATGTGGACATATAAATATACCTCTGCTAGCCTCTATTCTCTAAACTTAATAACAATGTGTATAATATAATAACAATATATACAAAATGATACAATATAACACAAAATGATATTTGTATATATTGTTTATATCCTATTTTGAGTGTGGCCCATTCTCTACCTCATTCTTATATTGGTAAATAGTTTCACATGAATAGAAAGTCTCATTTGATATTATTTTACCAGTTATTTGGCATTGAACCCTATACATAGAACATAAGTTAACCTTTCTTTTGCTGTTGATAGCTGTGTTTGTTAGAATAATGTTAGCCTGCTTATGAAAAGAAAACTCAAATGCAGTACCTTAAATTAGATTCAGTTTATTTTATTTAATTTCCTTGATATTGAAATAAACATCAAAGCTTACATGGTGCCAGAATCAGATTCTTTGTATCTTGCAATTTTATCTTTACCTGTGGTCACTTATTCCAAATGCTGCTTCAAATCCAGTGATTACCTCTGCAATCCAGTTAGTCAGAAGGGAAAAGGTAAAAAAGACTTTTTTAAAAAAGTGATCTTTTAAGAAGACAGTTTCAATGGTCACAACTAGTTGTAAGGGAGGGCTTTATCGAGGCTCAGTTTGCCCATCTACACACTAGCACTCTTATGAAGAAGAGAACACAGGATAATGAAAGAAAAACAATGTCTTAGCACTGACAATTACCTTCATTCCAATTTTTTTGTTAATAATGTTGTGGTGAACATCCTTGTGCAGATATCCATATATACATCTCTGATAACTGACACAGGATAAATTTTGGCACTAAATCCAATAATCCAGAAGGATAATTGCTCAGCCTGAGGATATGCCAGATTTTAAGAGTTTTGATATCTACAGCCAAATTGCTCTCCAGAAATATTGTACCAATTTCTACTCTCATCAGCAATGCAGGTTTGGGACAGAAAATGCTATTATAAGATTCAATTTAATTTGACTGTTCAAAGATTCCGTACCTCCTGCAAGGAAGATAAAGATCCACTCATCTCAGTAAGCTAGTGATTGAGAAGATTTCTGGGTAGGGAAAGGGGGAGAGAGGGAGGACACTCAGTGCCAAGTGAAAAGACCTTTTTCTATCTAATAACATCAAAGGAAATGCAATTTAAAGCTTAGCAATGAAAAGAACATTGTTAGCATTGGTTATTGAAAATATTTTCAAAGGGATGCATGAGAAGACAAACAGTATAATATACTGAAAAGAACATTCAATTTAGCACCAAAATATCTGCATTTGAATCCCAGCTTTTACTTCTTCATCACTGTAGGCAAATTATTTAACCTCTATCAGGCTCATTTTATTTAATAAAAAATTAATGCTTTTCTATCTCCTTTGTGAAGTTTAAATTTGTTAGTGTGAAAGGATTTGATCATCTTGTATCTGAGCTGAAATTCACACTCTTCTTAAATTTTAGCATACCGCAATTCACTATTTTATATCCTCTATAACTGAATGGAGATAAATAATAGTCATTTTCCTCTACTCTAAAAAAGAAACAATGTAAAGTAGATGCATTTAGTGAGACATTCCTCAGTTTTTTTTGCTGATATTGTTTTGTTATTTTATCAATGATTTTTAACTAAATGTAATAAAAATTATTGCTATGCATTAAAATATATATCTCTCTCATGTACACAGCTCAATAAAATCACAACCTCATTCAACTTGTATACTAATCCATTTGAGCCTAAGAAAGTTCCTTTCTTCAGAGAAGAGCTAGTAGGTGGGGTGATGGAACATGCTGTGATGAAAAATTCTCCTAAATGGCATTGTAAATCACAGCACCTACATTTTAAAATATCTTGAACTAGAAGTGACATAAGGTCAGTGGTGGAAAGTCTTGGGAACTTTGGTGGTGAAGACTAAGGAATTTTGTACAGAAAAACCATAAACACTGACACTATTATAGCCATGTTACCCTAACTACAATAAAAATGACTTTCAATTTTTCAAACAAGAACATTCCCCCTCATTGTCCCTTGGCAGGCAACCCCATTCCAGTAGTTCCTCATCACTGTAGGGTAGTTTCATGTATTTCTAAAACTTATGTGATAGGAGCTTAAATATCTATTTTCATCTGCCTGTCTTCTTTATGCACCAATTACTCTTGTTTTTTTCTTTATTGCTGAGCATTGCTCTGTTGTTATTGTTGTTGTTTTCTGGCTGTATCTGGCAGTGTTCAGGCTTATTCATGGCTTAATGCTCAGGGAAAACTCCTGGCAGTGCTCATTAAGTATCACTGTATCACTGTCATCCCATTGATCATCAATTTGCTCGAGCGGGCCCAGTAACATCTCAGTTCATTCTATCCCTGAGATTTTAGCAGCCTCTCTTTACTCGTCCTTCCCAACAGTGGCACATTAGAGGCTCTTCAGGGTCAGGGGAATGAGACCCATCATTGTTACTGTATTTGGCACATGAATACACCACGGGGAGCTTGCCAGACTCTTCCCCGAGTGAGCAGTAATCTCTCGGTAGCTTGCCAGGTTCTCCAAGAGGGAGAACTAGGCTATCAGGTGTCTTCCGGGATCTTGGTTTTATAGTCTCTGAATGTTGGATTACACAGTGCTGGGGGCAGTTTCTGGGTGTGACTGCCTAGCTACTGAAAAATGGGGAAACTGGGTGGAAGAGACCCAGTCTTGATTCAAGCAGCCTTGGAGATCTTGGCCCCCGGTCCCACACAACTGGGTTCCTCTGCCAGTTCCTTCATGCGTGAGGCTTGTCCGAACATGTGGAGAGTGGCATATATATACATATGTGTATCCATATATATACATATATATGTATATATATATATGGGCAGAGCAATAGCACAGCGAGTAGGGAGTTTGCCTTGCACGCAGCCGACCCAGGTTCCATTCCTCCGTCCCTCTCAGAGAGCCTGGCAAGCTACCAAGAGTATTCTGCCCACACGGCAGAGCCTGGCAAGCTACCCGTGGCGTATTCAATATGCCAAAAACAATAACAACAAGTCTCACAAGGGAGACGTTACTGGTGCCTGCTCAAGCAAATTGATTAACAAAGGGAAGATAGGGCTACAGTAGTGCTATAAACAGTGCATGTGTGTGTGTGTATATATATATACATATGTATGTATATATACTATATATGCATATATATGGAGAGAGAGAGAGAGAGCACCAGGGATCACATCAGGTCAGCCACATGCAACCTTAACCCTTATACTGTCTCTCCCAATCCAAGTATTATTCTCTTCATAAATATTTTACCATTCATCTGTGTGGACATTTGAGTTATGTATCATTTTTTCTTCTGATAAATTATGTTGCTGTGAACATTTACATCCAAGTCTTTTGATGAATGCTTTTATTTTATTTTTTATTTTAAATAAAGGACAGATACATGCCTATAAAATGGCTGAGATATATTACTGTAAGTCCTTGTTTAGCTTTCTAAGAAACTGAAAAATATTTCTTTGGGGAAGAGGTAGTGGTGGTTACTCTGGCTCTGTGCTAAGGGCCACTTCTGGTGGTGCTCAGGAAAGGGATCCAACCCTAGTCAGTCATATGCAAGGCAAGTACCTTACTTGCTGGACACTGTTTCCTTCCCAGCCCACAAATTTGCTCCAACAGCTGTGCCCTTTTATCTTTCACAGTGAAAGAGACTTCACAGTTGCTCTACGTTTTCATCTGTTTGCTATTCATAATCTTTCTTTCTTTTATCAATGCCAGAGATAGAACATAGGGTTTGCACACATATATACACGCACTCTAATACCGAGCCATGTCCCAGATTCAACATTCGTGGAATTTTAACATTTAGGTTTATATGAAGAGTTATCTCACTATGAGGTTTTTGTTATTGTTATTTGGGGATTTTGGGGAGAAAGGGGGCACATACAGTGGTTCTCAGGGCTTACTCCTGGCTCTAAGATGAGGCATTACTCCTGTCGGGGCCTGCATTATGGCTTTACCTTGCATTTCCCTGATGAATAGGCTACTGGGTATCTTTTAAGAAAACTAATTTTGTGTATGTGTGTGTGCATTTAGGTATTCAGAAAGAGTGTGTGTTCTTTTGCTTGTTTTGATAGATTGACCTTTTATTAAGGTATATAAGTTCTGTGTATATTTTGTTTTGTGAAATGTTAAGAACTATTTTTCTATCTTCAGTGAGTTTTTTATATTTTTACTATTGAGTTACAAGAGTTTTTTGTGTACTTTCATTACAAGTTCTTCATGAGGTACACGTTTCCTCTGCTATCCAAGATTATGAAATTCTCATTTTGTATGATTTGGTTTGTTACTTGTGGAGTGTTGAGGACTCAAATGTGTTCCATATAACTTAATGGTATTAGCATTTCAGATCTTAAAAGAAGCAACTGACAATATCCCCCATACTCTCTCTCTACTTTTGGGCATTATGGCTTGCAACACAGACACTGAGAGATCATCATGTTTGGTCCGTTATCTACTTTCGGCACACATCTCCCATCCCGACTGATTCCTCCAGCCAGCATGTCTGTATTGCAAGCCATAATGCCCAAATGTAGAGAGAGAGAGTATGGGGAATATTGTCTGCCAAGGAGGCAGTGGGTGGGTGGGAAAGGTGGGGTATACCGGGGATATTAGTGGTGGGGAATGTGCACTGGTGGAGGGATGGGTGTTTGATCATTGTGTGATTGTTACCCAAACATGAAAGCTTGTAACTATCTCACAATGATTCTATAAAATTAAAAAAAATAAAAATAAAAAAGAAGCAACTGAGGTGCTGGAGTGATAGCACAGAGGATAGAGTGTTTGCCTTGCATACAGCCACCCGAGTTCAATTTCCAGCACCCCTGAGCACTGTCAGGAGTAATTCCTGAGTGCATGAGCCAGGAGTAACTCCTGTGCAATGCCAGTGTGACCCAAAAGAAAAAAAAAAAGCAACTGAATCACCAAATAGAGTAAAACTGTATACAGGTCCAAAATGTTTTCCTTGCACTATGGTTTGCCTTTTCATTTTTTTTTCATTTTTGTGTCTTTTTGTTTTTTTAATTGGTTGGTTTTGTTTTGTGGGCCACACCTGAAGGTGGACTCTGAGGACTTATGGGATGCCAGAGATCAAATCTGGGTCAGCCACATGAAAGACAAGTGCCCTACCTGCTGTAATATTTTTCTGGCTTAACCTTTTCATTTTCTTAATGGTATTTTGAGAAAGATTTTAGACTTTTTTATTTTGATGAAGTTCAAATTATTATTTTTAAATTTGATGATTACTGGTTTTTGTGTCCTACTTAGGAAATATTTGCCTATCCTAAGTTCACTTAAGGTTTTTTCCCTACCTTATCTTCTAGAAGTGTTATGTTTTTAACTCTGACATTTAGGTCTATGAATTTTTAAATTAATCTCCCTGCATGGTATAGAGTAGGGAGCTGAAGTTTTTTTCCATATTGATATCCAGTTGTCTGGTACAATTTGTTAAGAGGACTATCCCTTTCTTTAATTATAATCAAATAAATTACATTGATTTTTTTAATAAATTGATCACTTAAGGATGGGGACCCACACTTCTGAATTCCCTAAAAGTCTATTCAAAATGGATTAAAGACTTCAACATCAGACCTGAATCCATCCATTATATTGAGAAAAACAGAAAGAACCTTTAATGACAATAAGTCTAGAGATATCTTCAATGATTCAGCATCATTTGCTAAGCAAACAGAATCAAAGATAAACAAATGAGACTACACTAAACAAAGAAGCATTTTTACCACAAAGGAAACTATGACTAGAATTCAAATATACCCCACAGACTGGGAGAGAATATTTTCCCACTACTAATCTGACTATGGGTTAATGTTCAAGGTAAAATAAAGCACTTGTAAAATTTAGGAAAACAACCAAACCCATCAAAAAAATGGAAAGAAGAAATAAACAGAAGATTCCTCAAAGAAGGCATACTGATAGCTAACAAGTATATGGAAAAATGTTCTGAATCACTTGTCATCAGGGAAAAGCAAATAGAAATAACAGTCAAATATATCACATTAGAGATATTGGCACACATCAAAAATAACATAAGCAAGTTTAGTAAGGATGTGTGTTTGTGTGACAGGATGGGGGTGAGATGCTTGGGGGAAATGTATCCTCATTCCGACTGCTTATGGGAATATCTACTGACTCAAACTTTTTGAAAACAACATGGACACTGCTAAGTAAAAGCTAAAAATTGAGATTCCATATGATCCAGCAATTCCAATTCTAGGTATCTACCCCAGAGGCACTAAAAACAATAGTATGAATCTGGAAACAACCTCAGTGTCCAAGAAAAAAGTGGCTGGATAAAGAAATTATATACGTACATACACACACACACTCAAAATGAAACATCACCTGACTATAAGAAAGGACAAAATCATTTGCCATGTCATGCTGAGTGAAGTCATTTAAGAGAGGGACAGAAACAGAACAATCTCTCTCATCTGTGATATAAAGAAGCATAATAAGGAAATAACAAATGGCTAAAGGCAGCAAACTTGAGAACTGGTATACAAAATGAAGCATACCTTGGTAAGGAGATGGGAGGAGGAGGAGGTGGATGAGGGGCAGGGATTTTTTTTAGGGGACACAATGGCAGAAGGAAGAAGATACTCTGGTGGAATTGAGATACTGTATGCATGACATTTTGTTATAAACAATATTTTAAATAATGGCAATTAAACATTCGGACGAGCCTCACGCATGAAGGGACTGGCTGAGGAACCCAGTTGTGCGGGACCCAGGGCTGAGATCTCCAAGCCTGCTCGGATTGGGACTGGGCCTTCTCCACCCAGACTCCCCATTTTCCAGTAGCTTGGTAGCCATACCTACAAACTGCCCCTGGCTGTGTAATCCCACCAACAACCAACATCCGGAGACTGTAAGACCACACTCCAGGAAGGTGCGGCCTAGTGACATCTAATAGCCTTGTTCTCCCTCTTGGAGAACCTGACAAACTATCAAGAGTCTGTTGCCTGCACAGGAGAGCCTTGCAAGCTCCTCACGGAGTATTCATATCCCAAATACAGTAAAAGATATATACATACCTAAGAGAGCCCATCAAGCTACCGAGAGTATCCCGTTCGCACAGCAGAGCCTGGCAAGCTACCCGTGGGGTATTCGATATGCCAAAAACAGTAAGGACAAGTCTCATTCCCCTGACCCTGAAAGAGCTTCCAATCACTGGGAAAGACAGTGAGGAGAGGATGCTAAAATCTCAGGGCTGAGTGTAATAGAAACGTTACTGGCTCGAGTAAATTGACGAACAACGGGATGACTGTGAGACAGTGAGGTTAATTAAAAATAATTTTAAATAAAAATATAATTTTGTTGTTCATTGAAGCACTATCTACTCTTCTGACAATTGGATTGATTGTCTTTCTACTGCTACATTCAGAGAAGGTGATTTTTCTTTTTCTTAATTTTTATTTCTCAAAAATGTTTATTTACTATTCCATGTTTATTTACATTTCTGCATGATGTAAAAATATGCTTCTCAATTTCTACAAAACTTACATAATTTTGGTTCAGGCTTCACTGAATATGTATTTCAGTTTGAGGGAAATGAACATCTTAACAGTACTGTTTGCCAACACATAATCACGGCATATCTCTTTATTTACAAATTTTACATTTCTCTCAGGAATGTTAATTTTTAGTACAGTTATCATTTATATCTTTTGTCACATTTATTTAAATATATCATTTTTTCTTTGATGTTACTCTTAGATATTCTAAATGCTTTTTAATATATTTTTTATAGTTGTTTGATGATCATAAAAGAAGAGTCGAGGGCCAGAGAGATAGCACAGGGATTAGGACTCTGCCTTGCACGTGGACAACCCCGGTTTAATCCTTGACACTACATATGGCTGTTCAAGCACTACCAAGAAGGATCCCTGAGCACAGAGTGAAGAGTAAACACTGTGTGCTGTTGGTTGTGGCCCCAAAACAAAACAAATTGATTTTTTAAACTTTGGTATATACTGAGACTTTACTATGTTTATTCATTCCAGTTTATTTGTCTTTTTATGTGATCATCTTTTTCCATGTTATTTGTGAATAAAAACAGTGTTACATCTTCCTTCTCAATGTTTACCCCTTTATTCTTCTTTCTTCATTTCATTTGCTAGCATCTCAACTACATTATTGAACAGAAGTGGTGAGAACATATATCCTTGGCATGTGTTCAGTCTTAACAATGTCAGTGTTTCACAAATGAATATAAAAATTGCGATAGGTATATATAATACACTCACTATCAAAGTATCAATAGAAACGCTTCTCCTATTTCTAATTTTCTGAGAAATTGTATCATACATGGGTATTGAAATTTCTCCGTGTGTGTGTGTGTGTGTGAATTTCTTGTATCATTCTTCAAATGTTAAACAAGCTTTAGATTCCTAGGCTAAACCCCACAGTGTCATGGTAGATGGGATTTGTTAAAATATATATATATATATATATAATGTTAATGAGGGTTAACAATTTGTATTTTACTAGTGTGATGTCTTTTTCAAGCCAATGACTGATTTATAATCTGAACTTGTTAGCCTAGGTTTCAAGCTATGGAAAGTTCTGTTCATTTCTCATACCCTTTAACTTAGAGCATTCAATTTCTAAACTATCTCTGCTGATAATTTTGGCAAAGGTGGTCTAGAGTGAACCTTAGTACAAGACATGATCCTTTCTTCTAAGATATGACATTTCATGGGCCTCAGATGAATGTCCAGGGTGTTAACAAAAACTCTCTCTTTGGGCTGGATTATAATTCCAAAATCCTCAAGCAGTGTTAAACCAATCATTATCTCTGCTTTGCTGTTAGTCCTATAGTAGTAAGCATTTTATGATTTTTTTTTACCACACATATATAGGTATTTCTATCCTCAATTAAGCATTCATGAGAAGTCCTATATGCTATGTCTGTATTACTCCCTTTCTCACCACCCAGCACAGTTCATTTACAGTGTGTACAGTGCTCCCACAGAGCAGATTTTATCCACCCAAGAACCTTTATCTCTCTCCTTTGCTAACTACTAGACCACCATACTCTGTAGGGTCTCCATTATCCTGTACCAAGTTAGAACCTGGGTGGAGAGAAAGTGAAAATGGGAAGAATATCTTTCTATCAAAGATTGTGCCTCTTGTTCAAACCTGAAAATAATTGCCTAATATACTGTCCTGTTATAAGGTAATTTATATCAAAATGCAAAAGTACTCAGAGTTTTGTTTTATATAAATTCTAACTTGTGCTGCCAGAAATATTAAAATTAATCTTTAAATTTTCTCAAACTAGTGTTGAAAGTAAGATGGTTTCAGATAGTATATAGGCATTTGGAAAGTATCATTGTTTTTTGACCATTTAAAAATTTTCTCACCTCTTTCCCCAAAATTCTTTATTTTTTAAAATTTTTTAAATTTTATTGAATCACCGTGGGATAGTTACAAGCTTTCATGTTTGGGTTACAATCTCACAATGATCAAACACCCATTCCTCTACCAGTGCACATTCCCCACCACCAATATCCTGGGTATACCCCGCCTTTCCCACCCTCCCCCTGCCTCTATGGCAGACAATATTCCCCATACTCTCTCTCTAGTTTCCCCAAAGCTCTTTCATATTCACAATATTCCATTAAATTTGTTACAAATGCCTACCCACTAAGTCAATTTTAAAAGTCAAATTCAACTGAATTTATTTTTGTGGCAATATAAAAGGGGAAAATTACAACTAAGGTAAGCATACTAGAATAATCTACCAGTGTGCTTAACTCAGCTTGTTTTTTTCTTGAAATTGGTTATGCTTAACCAGAGAGACAAGTGTGAAGGAGTTTCTAGAAAATAAGGATCTGTACATAGGATCTTTATCTGCTAGATAAATATCTTTAACCCCCAACTTTTAGAAAGAAAATAGTAAAGAAGATCTCCACTTTCTTATAACCCATCAATCCCCCCTCTACAACTTCCCTCCTCTCTCCCTATCTTGGAGATTCTTTTCTTGTGTCATGTATCTTTTGCTGCATATTAAATCATCCAAACACAGTGACTTAAGCAACCTTAATTTTATTTCCTCTCATTATGTTGGTCAGCAGGGTTGGATGAGCTTAGCTAGTTGGTTGCTTTTCAGGTTTCACCTGGGATCACTTATTCCTATAGTCACCTGTCGGTTCAAATGGGGCTGGTTAGTCTATGCTTTATCCACAAATTAAATGAACAGTACCACAATCAACTGGGTTTTAGTGTGGCAAGCAGGCTGAAGACTTCTTCACATAATGGCTGTGTTCCCAAGAACAGCAAGAGCTGTAGCAGCCTTGATGCACAAGCCCTTATTAAATCTCTGCTTAGGTCATATTTGCTAATGCCCCATTGCCAAAGCAAGTCACACAGTCAATCCCAGAGTCATGTGGTAGAGGACTAATAGAGGGTATGGATATAGAAAATATGATTCATCAGTGCCATTACTGTAACACTCTACCACATTTATTATAATATCTAATCATGCCCCTAAGCCCGTGTGTATTTGTGTCATCTTTCTACAGCTTCTTCTATCAGAGGATACAATAACCTATAAAATCAGAAAGATTGACTGCTGATTCCTAAGGTTTATTCTGCCTTAGCAATTTGACACACATAGCCAGGGCTCCATTCCCATAAGTACAGTTGTCATTTAGCTACAGGTACAGGTAACACCACTGGTTGCTTCTATCAAGCCTCCATTTTAATGAAGTAGTAGTGTGCTGTAAGACTGGCAGATGTGCATATTATTAACCCTGTCCATACTAGTTAGTTCTTTGCAAAATATAAATTCAAGTGTATATAGGCATAATTTAAAGACTCATAGGTCCCTTAACATTTGTTTTAACCCTTCCATTACACTTGAGGAAACAGAGCCAGAAATATCAAGTAGCTTGTTTTAAGTAGGTCACATAACAAGTAAATGGGAACTGAGCTTAGAATCCAGGTCTTCCCATTATAATACCCATGTGTTTGTATTCAGTGTATCCCAACTCTGCCTTCAATATGATACAGTCCTGATTTTATGAACTCCAATCTGCATTTCAGGGGCCTGTTTGATGGTCCAGTGTTTGTTTAAAGTGCTTTCCCTATAAGTGCAAGGGCATGAGTTCTAACTCTGGGTGTCCTACCCTACCCCACCCTCACACTATACACAGACAAATGCTGAGGCGACCCTAGTAGTTCTGCTCTTAGGGATACCTAGTGAGGAAAATGATTGAGTAACTTAGGAGGTACCAAGGCAAAGTGTGAGGTTCTGAGCTTAATCTTGGTGCCATGCATATGCCTTGGAGATGCTGACAACCCCATGATGTGGGGTCCCAAACAAGGGAAACATTTTTAAAAACTAAAAACATTTAAAATATATGTATTGCAGTCACATCTTTTAAGTGTAGAGTTTTCTAATTAGTGAAGAGGACACAAAGTGCATATATCTGGAATTTTCTCATTTCAGAGAGAAAGAATTTCATCACTCTAATTCCCGATCATGGTGGGAATGCATAATGAGTGGTATTAGATGTATAGATGCAGAGATTCATTTCTGAGTTTTATCACGCATTATTTCAACAAAAGCATTCTGAAGCCCCCACTCTTCGAGTCAGCTCTGAAACTAAGGAGTTCACCAACACAACGCTGCTTCCCCATGGGCGTGATCCTCAAAAATGATTTTATTCTCATGTATTTATCTGCTAAGAGATGAACAGGTAGAAACTTATAACTATTTCAGTCTCAGAACTTTAAGATCAGCTGTGTTTTGCTACCAATATCTGCCCATAAAGAAGATCTAGGGCTGGAGAGAAAGTATAGCAATTAAGATACATGCCTTGTATGCACCTAACTCTGGTTTGATTCTTATCACCCCATGAGACCCCAATTACCACCAGGCATTCTCATTAGGTCCTCACATTGGACCATGCTCCAGGTCCAATTTGGCCAAGAAATAGAGGGAGGGAGTTCCAGCTCCCCTGAACTATGCTTTGGAGTTGCCTCATAACTCCCCCTCCAAAAAAAAGGTATTGAACTATCTGAAAGAAAAAAAATCAAATTGTTTTCTGTAACAGCATAGAAAAACTTTCTATTTTACAGTGAAAATAGAAGTATCTTCCACTGCTTATGAAACCCAAAGACTCTGTCAGAGCAAACAAAGGAGCACCAGAAATGGAATATCACAACTCCCTGGGGCAGTTTGGGACCACTCATACTTCCAGGACATTAGAATTTCCTGTGACCTAGTACCTAACATAAGTTTTCTAGTTACAAATCCACAAGAAGTCTATTCAGCTACAAATCACTGTGAAATCTATACAAGATGACGTTAAAAATCCAAATTCATCTTTACCAAGTGAAAGGTGTACTAACAGGAAGAAATATGAGCAGGGCATGGGGAGAGATACATATGAAAGGCACTAACACACCAATTCACACTCTTGTCAGACATCTCTTTAGAGCTCCTGTCAGCAGGAAGCCAATTACTTGGGAAAGAATGAGGTTTGTTTTATGAGCACAATATTACCACCACAGCCCCTTCATCCTCACTTTAAGGTAGAATTTTTGCATTTCCAATAGGAGCAAGTGTTCGGCAGCTGATAGCCTGGTGGTTTGTCTTGGAAGTTAAAGCGCTGGGAGGGCTACGAGAGGAATCAACAAGCTCCTTAACTCTACACATTTAACTTTTATAATTAATCTATGACAACTGGTTTGCAATAATGTGCAGAGGAGGGTAAGGCCCTCGACACACAGTCACTGAACTATGCCATTTCTTTTAGCCTGGTGGGCTTCTTAAGGTCTCCAATGTGACAAGGCTTTCATGTTTTTAATCACATGGGAAGGCTCTTGTCTTCATCACAGAGCTTGAAACAGGAAAAACATCAGCTTCCATCATAACTAATAGATATTATTATTATTATTTAATAATGTAATGTTCCCTAAGAAGTAACAAGCTTTTGAAACTCTACACATAAAAAAAAAAATGTTTCTGTTGAAAAATAATCTTTGCCCTCATTCTGAAAACACACGCATCTGATCTGTCTCATTTTGTTTACATATCCCTTTCCTTCATATTTGAGGAAACAGATAGCAGAGTTCTTAATTACTTTGCACAGTATGCTTGATTAAATAATGGTGGAAAGAGCCTTGCTGTGCTCCTAAACATCTGCCAGATTTTTCCAGGCCAGAGTAACATTTTACATAACAAAAGAAAAGATTAAAGACATTTGACAGATCTTTGGGATGATAGAAATATCACTTTTACCCCTGAGCACAGTATTTAGTGTTTCTAATCTTTTATTATTGTCCCAGAAAGTCTTACTAAGTTGACTATTCTATCTATAAGATTAATATAACAAACTCTGAGATAAATTCTTTTTTAAAATTTTTATATATTTATTTATTTTTAAATTAGTGAGTCACAGTGAGGGTACAGTTACAGATTCATACCTTTTCGTGCTTGTTTTTCCCTCTTGCAATGTTCGAGAGCCCATCCCTCCACCAGTGTCCATTCTCCACCATCAATGAACCCAGTATCCCTCCCACCCCCCAATTCCATCCCCCCACCCCACCCTGCCTCTGTGGCAGGGCATTCCAGTTTGTTCTCTCTCTCTCCTTTTGCCTGTTGTGGTTTGCAGTAGGGGTATTGAGTGGTCATCCTGTTCAGTCTCTAGTCTACTTTCAGCACGCATCTCCCTCCCCGCTCGGGATTTCCAATCACATTTTACTTGCTGTTCCCTTCTCTATCTGGGATGACTTTCCCCAGAGTGTGAGGCCAGCCTCCAAGCTATGGAGCCAACCTCCTGGTATTATATACTACTATTCTTGGGTGTTAGTCTCCTACTGTTATTCTATATTCCACAGATGAGTGCAATCTTTCTATGTCTGTCTCTCTTTTTCTGGCTCATTTCACTTAGCATGATACTTTCCATGTTGATCCACTTATATGCAAAGTTCATGACTCCATCTTTTTTTAACAGCTGCATAGTATTCCATTGTATATATGTACCAAAATTTCTTTAACCAGTCATCTGTTCTCGGGCACTCGATTTTTTTCCAGATCCTGGCTATTGTAAACAGTGTCACGATGAACATATAAGTGCACATGTCATTTTGACTATACTTTTTAGTTTCTCCAGGATATATTCCCAGAATTGGTATTGCTGGATCAAATGGAAGCTCAATTTCTAATTTTTTGAGAAGTGTCCATGTTGTTTTCCAAAGGGGCCAGACCAGTCAGCATTCCCACCAGCAGTGTAGAAGGGTCCCTTTCTCCCCACATCTTCTCCAACAGAGGTTGCTTTTGTTCTTTTGGATGTGTGCCATTCTCTGAGATAAATTCTTAAAGAAATTTCTATCATGACATCTTTTAAAAATAGCAGATGCAAAATTTCTTAAAACTTCAAAAGAAAGAGATTTTAAAAGAAAGAGGTTATGAAATGTATTTGGTGACCTTCTTGATAGTGGCAGTTATGGTCTTGTGATTTTTTTTCCACGGGGACTTCTTTGATTCATGGTCTCTTTGATAAACGTACTTATGTCTTCATTTCCAGACATTTGTGAATTTACTAGTTATTTTTCGTGATTGATTTTGGGATGAATGCCACCATGGCTGGATAATATACTCTCTTTAATCTTGATGTTTGGAAATCTGTTGAGGTTTTTGAGGGATTCCACTGAAGTTATTGGATACATTTTCTGAGTGTCAACTGAGTCAGGTATGTCGAACATGGTATCAATGCCTTGATATCCTTACTAGCTATTTTCTTCTTTTTATTAACCAATGACTACAAGAGATTAGAATATATCATATTCAAATTATATAACACATATTCTAAATTAGAATATATTTACATATGTTAGAATTACCTAAAGTGTGTGGATTTGTCTTTTGTTCTGTTTTGGGTTGGGGGAGGGCACACCTAGCAGTGCCCAAAGGGCTACTCCCTGATCAGTGCTCATGGATCACTCCCAGGAATCAAGTCCTGGACTTCCACATGTAAAACATGAGCTCGAACCCTTTGATCATCTCCCCAGCCTCTGGATTTGCTTTTTCCTTGATTTCATTTCTATCAGTTTCACTTTATAAATTATAAGAATTTGTTATTATAGCCATAAAATATTTACCAGTATTCTTTCTCAGAAGATTAAGCATTTTATTATTCTGAAATATTCTAATAATTCTTCTTCCTTAATGTCTTCTTGGTGTGTTATTCGTTTAGTAAAACAGCTTTATTTGGGCTAATGTTAATAAGAAAAATCTCCATCATCCTTTTACTGTCAACCTTTTTGCATCTTAATTTTTTGGTTGTTTACTGTAAGCAGCATAACATTTTCCTTAAACTCCAATTGAAAATACTTGTATTTTTATTGGAGCATTTATTCTTTTTTTGAATGCACTTACTGATGTATGTAGGTTTAAATTTACCATCTTTTCTTTATTCCTCATGATCCATGTTCCCTTTGCTCTCACTTTTTATTCCTTGCCTTATTTTGTTGTATTAGTTAATTAAATAACTTAATTAGATGCTTTCTCCAGGACCTTTTATTGGTCATTTACACACCAGGTACCAACATTCGTCTAAAAACAAAGGTCGTTACTGGTTTGCACCTAGAAACTTGCCGTCTTTTAAGCTTGCTCCTGTCCATAGGGCTTCTATCCCAAGAATGCATATTTATAAAAACAGGAATGCAGTTTCACTAATCACAGATATTATTGTTATAGCACACAGTTCCAGCAACAATCTGGCATCTTCAGATTCATCGGTATCAGATATCCTAGAAATATGAGGGCAACAGGTTTGAAATGGGCATTTTCCCTCACTTCTGGGAGTTCAGTGCACCAAAACTTCAATTTCAATTTATCCTGGAAATTTCAACTGACACTACTAAGAACAAATCCTGAATGATGATGTCATTCTTTTCATTTGGACTTCAAAGTCAAAGGTTTGGTGGACCTTCAGAGTCAAAAGTTTGATGGACCATGATGTCAGAAACTTTTCAAAACAATGACCAATGCATTGGCATTCTTAATGTCTGTGCTGCTTATTCCTGGATTGTTACAAAAGAAATGTCCAACCGATTTCCAACTGCTCCTCTATACTTCTATGGTTTCAACAAACAACTTCTCAAAAACCTCATTCTATAGACAGTTCAACAACTGTAAGTTGTAAGTTTTATCAACAGAAGACAGTTCAACAACTAACTGTAAGTTGTGTAAGTTCTATCAACAGAAGATTTCTGCTGGTCTCTGGAAGTTATGTGAATTTTAATAAAGGTCTCTATCTATAGTTGAGGTATAGTAGGTAGGAACTGTCTTTTCTGATATGGACAGATCAGTTACAGCAGAGGATGCTGAACATCAAGGAAAATATCACTCTTGTCTCTTTTTTGATCATAGCTGCTATGTGGAAGTGGCTGATGTTTAAATAGGGCATCCCTTGGTTTTAATTATTTATATTATTTCACTTTCCTTTTATTAGCATGTTTACTATACTTTTTTATGTATCCTTAACTTTCATCACTCCTAACACAAGGATCACTGGAGAATATAACTTCATTTTATCAATTCTTTGACCCTTCCTCTATGATGCTTTATTCCATGAATCCTTAAACTTCACAGAACAATAGATTATTATAATATACTTTGGAAACTCATTTAGGTTCACTCATATGTTTACCCTCTGCATTGCTTTTCATTTTCCCCTATAACTCCATGCTTCTGTCTACAAAGTATGCATCTTTCAGAAAAGAGCTCATTCTACTATTTATTATGACACAGGGCAGCTGATAACAAAATTACCTCAACTTTGGGGGCCTAGCATTATTTACTCTGCCTTAAATTTTGAAACCCAGAGTTTTCTGGTCTATCAGTGCTTTCCTCTAAGAATCCCAGAGTGCAGCACCACATTGTGGTATACATAGAGATCATCACAACACTATAACCACCAAAGTTCTCATGTCATAATGACTCCTGTCATAATAACCCCCTCTACCTACTCTGTAACCCCTGTCCCATCTTTCCTCTGGTGCATTCTATGTTTTTCATAGAGTCTGAGTTACATTTTCCCATGCATTTGCTCTGGTTCTTGGGACTCCAGATAGAAGTGAGCCCATCCAGTGACTGACTTTCACTTTCTGACTTCTCTGGCTTAACTTGATATGCTCCAGCTCCATCTGTGTTTCTCAAAAGGCATAGCTTTATCTCTTTTAATAGCTGACTATTATACTATTGAGTTACATAAGCCATAACTTTTTTATCCAGGATAGCAGTTCCTGCTTTGCTTTTTTTTGCTTTAAATATCATACTCAAACCTTTCACTTAAATTCATGTTTGTTCTAATATTTTATAGTTTTTCATGCACACAGTATACATGAATCCAGATTTTGTTTTTTTAAAAAAATATTTCTAGATTGTCTTGATTGATCCACTACCCAGACACCACCACCCTCCAGGTTGCTCTCTGGACACTTGGGCTGAACCTCACGCACGAGTGAAGCCCCACAAAGCCAGGTAAGCAGAACTTTGCGACCTTACCTCTAGGTTCAACGAGACCTGGAAACAAGATCCTCTGTCTGCCTCCTCCAATCCTGGGCATCTGAGGGAGGGGTCCAACCCAGACGCCCCACCCTACCCAAGATAAATACCTCACTGGCCGATCCCCTCTACACCCACTACTCAGACACTGCCATTTTAAGAAAGATGTCTTGATTGATGAGTTAAGAACATCCACATTTAGGGTTATTATTGATATGTGTGTCATTCTATCTTTCATTTTCCAGTTGTTTTGTATTTTTTAGAGTTACATTTTCTATGAATTTGTTCTTGTCTGCCTTTTCACTTGAATAGTTTTCTCTAGTGATCGTCTCATTTCCACCCCGTTTTTTTTCTTTGACTGTGTCAGGATTTGGGTTTTTTTTTTGTGCTTGCTTGAAGTTTGAATAAATGTTTCTAAATCATGTGTGTGTGAGTGTGTGTCTGTGCACTGACTCATTGATTTTTGATTAAATAAAATCTGTTCTACCATGGATGTTCTGTTCTTGACTTATGAATGTTTATATTTCTTCTTGTGATATACAATTTGTCATCATACATATGAGATTTTATTTATTTTTCTTTATGTGCACTTTAGACATTTCCTGTCACAGGTGTGAAGGTAGCAAATTCATTTATTTTTAGTTATTAATAAAATTGTTTTTTCCATTATATTTTAATGGTAATTTTTCAGGGTAAAATGTTCTTGATTCCAAGGTTTTAATATTTTAGAATTGTAGTATGTCATGCTACTCTCTCCTATAGAACTTTTGAGAAATATCATGAAAGTCTGACCAGGGTGTCTTTGTATGTTCCATATATTTTTTCCAACAGTCTTTAACATATTTTCTTTTCTAGTGACCTTTGATAAATTTATAATGCTATGTCTTGGCGTAGGTCTTTTTGTATTTGGGATAGGTTCCATCAGTTTCTTTTATGATTTTTATAACTAGTATTTACCTTAGGTTTGGAAGTTCTCATTTATTACTCTTTGAGTATTTGTTCCTTCTATCTTTATCTTCTTCTGTACCCAATTTCTTATGTTTTCTTTCCATGTGGTCTAATAGCTCTTGAGGGTACCTTCAATTTCCCTAAATCTCTTTTCTCTCTCTTCTTCCATTTGAGTCACTACTGGAATTTTATCTTCAATTTTATCTATTCTTTGCTCTGAAAAATTGAGCCTGTTTGTTACTATTTTCATGGAGGCCTTCAATTTTTTTCCATAGCCAGTGTCTGGGAATTATACCCCGGCTCTGGTGGTGATCTCTCTCTGCAGTTCTTTTCTTATTTCATTTATGTTTCATCTGTATTAGGACACTTAATGTATCTCATTAATGTTCTTCGCAATGGTAATTTTAAAATTTATTGTCTGTTAGACTCCCCATTTCTATGTCATTATGATTGATTGTGAGGCCTTTTCTTTCTCATCCACTATTACAAGATTTAACCTTTTTTGGCATTTGCTATGTTTTTCCAGTAAGAATAAATACTTAGGGCTCTTTGTTTGAACAGTTTGTTTTTCAGATCTTCAGGTGATGGGGGGAAAAAGGGGGTTAGTCTGTTTGAGTGTTCTCCAATCACTGCCATGGATGGTAAAGACAGCTTGGGAATGAAAGTCCTCTTCAGTCCCTCTCCTCTGATAATCAGACCTAAACCTCAGCTCACTAACTATGGTTCCAAGTCATTCTTCTAAGGCCAAGTGGATATCATCTGCTGTTAGTGCTTACTCTGGAGATCACCTTGCCTGGATTCCCAGTGACAGAAGAGGGTTCTTTCTGAGGTTGTTCTGTCTCCAAGCTCTGCCTGTTCTACCACAGCAAGGGCCCAGCTACAGGACAGGTTTCTGTATCCTGAGGAACTGTAAGCCATGAACGTTTATCACTGAAGTTGAGTGAGAAACGGTCTTGGGGAGAGGCTTTCCCTTCTGGAACTTTCATCCCGACCTTAGGTAGCCAGGTGGCTCCTTCTTTTCTCTGGGAAAAAGTTTGCTGGTGGCCTAGAGACCTCAGGCACTTTCCCTGTTGAATGCAACTCAAACAGCTGGAAACCCCAGTCTCTGAGTCTGAGCGGCGAGGCAGGATTGGTCACCCGCAGCTTCTGGCCCTGTACTAACAGTGGAAGGGGGCGATGCCTGACAGACGAGGTTTGCCAAAATTGCCAGTGTTCAGAAATCAGTCTCAGCAGAGACTGTAGTGTTCATTGACTCTAACTTCTTTTTACATTTTTGTAGAATACTTGGTCATCAAACCCACAAATGGGATTTCTGCTGCAATCTTTTCTTCTTTTCATTCAGAGGTTTTTTTTTTTTTTTTTGCTTTTTGGGTCACACCTGGCGATGCACAAGGGTTACTTCTGGCTCATGCACTCAGGAATTACTCCTGGCGGTGCTCAGGAGACCATATGGGATTATGGGATGCTGGAAATCGAACCCGGGTCATCCGCATGCAAGGCAAATGCCCTACCCGCTGTGCTATTGCTCCAGCCCCCTGATTCAGAGGTTCTCAACAAACCCCTAAATAAAAATATGGTCAAAATATATCCAAAGTGTTCACTAGGCCTTATATTTGTCTTATGTTGAGCTTTTCTTATACCCTATCTTCCAGTTCACTATTGCACTCAGGCAATTTTTATCTACTATTAAACTACCCAGTGATTTATTAATTTTTGTAATTTTTCACTTTCAATTTGACTAACTTGGTATTTTTAAATAATGGGTTTGAGGACACACCCATTGATGGTCAGAACTTATTCCTGGCTTAGAAACCAGGGCTCACTCCTAGTCGTTCTTCTCAAGGGATCGGATATGGTGCCTGGAATAAAATTTGAGTTGGCCACATGCAAGGCAATTGCCCTACCCACTGTACTAGCTATATAGTTCCTTTGACCATTTCTTAAAAGTTATTATATGCTTAAATTCTCCATCTTGTCTTTTATTTTCATCGTGTTTATTAAAGTTACATCAGATAATTTCAACATCTGGGTCTCTTCCAAGTCTGTTTCTATGGTGCTTTTTCTCCTGATTTTCTGAAACATATGCTTCCTCCTGGCACTGTCTGGTGATTGTTAATGAATTCCAGATATCATATATAAAAATTTGAAGAAATAATTTCAAACTGTGGATGTCAACGTCTTCAAGACAAAATTTACTTTTGCTTCTGATAGGATAGAGAGTGTTCTTCTTCATATGATCAAAAATAAGTTAAAATAAAATAAGTTAAATCTGGAGTCAGTTCTGTGAGGCAGGTCTGTTTCTGAGCTACCCTATCTCCCTCATCCAGGGGCCTAATTTAAAGCCCAAAGAGTATGCCAACTTCTCCCTCTTGAATTCGATGAGACCACGAAAAGCTTTATTTGGTTTCTCAACCTTTCAGATGTTAATTTCTACTCAATTTTTCATCCTCTGTGCAGCTTCTTTGGAACTAGCAAATGCATTAAAGGGAAAATCATCTCCAAATTTCAAATTTCTCTCCAAGATTTTGGCCCTTCAGGTTGTAGTTGCTTTGGTATCTCTCTAATGCTCTAAATAGACTTGTCATAGAACGTGTTTTATCTTTAATTATTTGGGGGTGGGGGCAGACCTAGCAGTGCTCAGGGCTTACTCCTGACTTTGTGCTCAGGAATGATTCCTGGCAGTGCTAGGGGACCATATGGGATGCTGGGTATCAAACATAGTTGGCCATGTGTAAAACAATCACCCTACCTGCAGTACTATCTAACCAGCCCAGTCTTTTAAAAAATTCACCATTGCCAAGAATAGCTACCCCTCCAAAATTATTTTCTTATATTTTTAACATTAAATCCTGCGGCAACAAAAAATTTGACCATTCCTATAAAATCCTAGATGTCTTAGATTTAGCAATGAAGAGATTCATTGCTCAGGATAAAGTGGCTCCTGTTTGGCCAAGGGCAAGTCTCGGCAGCACAGAGCAGCTGTGAGCTATTAGCAGCCACCATTCACAGCAGCTGGCAGATTTATGCCTTCGGTGAAAAGGAGATCTAGGAGGGCATCAATAGCACTGAGCACAATGGGTTTCCTGATAATTTCAGTCATGTATATTTTTGTACTTTTTCCGTTTTTATCTAGGTCTTTCTTATTATTTTACCTAACCCATTGCTAGCAATTTAACTGTTTTTATTCTGTTCTTTCTTCAAATGAAGGCTAAGAATGAGTTAAGGGAGAGGGCTAAGTTTCTGATTTCTGTTTGTCCATCTCTCTCTCTCTCTCTTTCTCTGTGTGTGTGTGTTCTTTGTCTCTTTGTGTCTCCCTGTGTGTCTGTCTCTGTCTCTTTCCATTACACACACACACACACACACATCTTCCAAAGCATTTTTTGGGGGGAAAGCCATCACACTTGGGAATGCTCAGGGGTTACTCCTATCTATGCACTTAGAATTACTCCTGGCAGCACTCGAGGGACCATATGGGATGCCAAGGATTGAACCTGGGTTGGCTGCATCTGCTGCATGCAAGGTGAACACCCTACCTTCTGTACTGTCACTCCAGCAAAAGCATTTCTAAACCAATCACCTCCATTTTCCAGTAGTATATTCTACTAAGCCTTTTTATTGAGCTTGCCTTATTAGAAAGCAAACCTCATTGGCAGAGTCCTTTCAAGATACCTGTAAACTTGGTTCTTACTAAGAGTGTTCAATTGATACATAAATAAGAAATTGTCACCTACCTTTCCTAAAATTTAAATGTCTTTATGTTACCCTATTTCACTGGCCTTAACTTCAATGGCATGGCCTCTCCTGCCTTTAGGATTTTTCAAGCTAGACTCAGGACCCAACTTTGGCTCCAAATACCGGTTGAACACTCCCCACATTTGGTTCTATTCCCATGCTGACAGAGGGGTGAGCAAGTTTCTACAGCTCAACCAAGCATTACCCAGAATGAGATGTCAGGAAAAAAAACTTCTGGTAATATACATACTTTCCCCTTAATCTCCCTCACATGACAGTGACTAGAGGACTTGAAGGAACTTACCTTTAACTCATGAGGAGGGGAGGAGAAAAAAAATTCTGATTCATTTGAAAACTTTAGAAAACTTCACCCAAATGATGTTTCTTATGTGAAGCACTAAAGGTACTTTCTCAACTTTTTAAAAATAGTCCCTGTTTTTAAAATATTCTGTCTTAATCGTGTTAGGTAAATCCTTGATCTCGATGCTGCCTTGTACAGGAATATTGCACTTGTACTTACCACAATTTGCTGTGGCATGTTATCAGCTGTTTGTTTCTAAAATATTATTTTTAAAACTGAAATGTTTAACTTAATATAAAATATCCCCCCCCCTCTAGCGAGGAAAATGTTCAAGTTTCAAAAGGACCCATAGAATGGATAATATGGTTCACACCATTGACATCATCATCCTACTTAGTAACACAGAGTCCAAGTTAAATTCTAACTTTAAGAAACAATTTCATGTCAGAACACCACCATACTGACCAGATCATTCTTTTTCCTATACTTGCATGGGAGGCTGCAACATCAGAACACACCCAGTTGCTATCATTATAGTCAAATATAATGTCTACTCTTTGAAGATGTTTAATATCGTCTCTTAATTTGGTCCCAAGCATGGACTGAGTATTTGACTCTGACTTGGTGCTGAATTATAGAACCAGTGAATAAATAAGTCACTTTCTCAAGGAGTCTCATGGACTATGGGAACCAAAAATAATAGAGCATTAAAAATGAGCAATGATAAAGATGTGCATGAAGCTTGCAGAATGCAGGTCTTTGTGTGGGATCCCACAGAGAGTACCCATGTATCCTGAATACTGAGGAGGGGCTCCCAGGAGATATTTGAGTTGTCTTAAAGGAAAAGTAACAATTAATCAGACAGATCCTTGGTTTTCTATCCTGGGTGAATAGGTGGTTTTGGGTAACACTATTAACAATGGAAAACAGGCATGCATGATTTAGACGCAAAGATCATGAATTTAATCATAGGAAATTTGAGTTTGTTATTGGGCCCAAAAAGCAAAGATAGTTGGTAGATATTTGAGTGTATAAAGAATAAAACAGGAGAATTTAGCTTAAAAATACTTTAAGAGACTTCCATATTTAATTACTATTAGAATTATGAGAATGGATAGACCCATACAGGGAAAGTTGAGTCTACCTTATATTTCCTGAGTCAAATGCCTTTTTTAGTATCTGATAAAAATAATGGGTTATGTTTCCAGGGGAAAAAATTCAAACAGAGAAAATTTCCATTTGCTTACAGTGAAGCATGAAGATTCATGATTAAGAAGAGACCAAGGGAAAGAAGATGGCTAGAATAAGAGAAAGTACATACCTAGGATGTTCACGTTTCTAATTTCTATCCCTGGCTCAGAATGCCTCTTTCCTCCCATATATCTACTGCCACATCACTGGATGTGGACCGTGTAAAGAGAGAATGAGAGAGATAATTCTATGAGAGTCTCTCTCCCTCTAACTTCACTCGGCACACTACTCTCCAGGTCTCTCCCATGTCACAACAAACTTTATGACTTTATCTTTTTTATGACCAAGTAATATTCCATTGTGTAAGTAAATATAACATAGTTTTTTAATCAGTCATCTATTTTTTGACATGGTTTGTTTCCAGATTTTGGCTAGGGTGGGAAGAGCTGCAAGGAACATAGTGGTGCAACTGTCTTTTTTCCATTTTGATTTTGGGTCCTTGATGTATATTTCAAGAAGAAGGGTTACTGAGCCAAATGGAAGCTCAATTCCTAGATTTTTTAGGAATGTCCATAAAGATTGAACACTGATGATGGAATCGGTGTTGACACACCATATGCCTGAAATACAATCATAAAAAACTTTGTAATTGCACACTGACTACATTTTAAAAATAAAACAATATATAGTAAGAATGAAAGTGAATTAATGCAAACTTCCTGAGCCACCTTCAAAGGCATACAAGGCAAAGTTCAAGATAGCACGACAAAGCTATCCAGATGGAGGAAACTTTAAAAAGTTCAGATTCCATAACCACTTTTATTTTTATAACTATTAACTATGTACTACCTACCTTTGAAACCAGTACAGTCTATAAAGAACATAGCCACAAAAATCCAAAACCAGAGGCAATTTTGAAATATACATGTGAAATGGAGTAAGATCTATTTGTGTCACAGCTCCAGAGAATATATCACGCTACAAGTAATGAGTTCCAGTTTGTAAGGATTTTTACAGCTCAAGAGAAATTGGCTTTTCTAAAGCTTTCCCCTTCTGTGGGTTGCCTTAGCACTGTGTTTATACTTCTACTATAAAACTCATTTCATTCCTTCTTGTTCACATGCCAACCTTCTCCCTTCAAAATTTTAGGATCTTTGTAGAGAAAGATCAATTTTGGTTATCTGTGCCCACAATGCTCTCTCCCTTGCCCCTCTAGCCAACCCTAGTCCACTCACTTCCACTGCCTCACATACCTAATATAAAATCTTGCATGTTTAGTAAAACTTTAACTAAGACTAATTAGAACTGCCAACTCAACCACAGAATCATCTTACACTAGCAAAGCAGAAGTGAGGAATGTGGAAGAGAATGGAATCTAGGGGAGGCATCAAGTAAATAATGTTCATCAATCTAAGGTCTGCATGTAACATTTCTCACATGTGCAACTGCTGTAAGACATGGAATGAGACCAATGGTGAAAAAGAGTTACAAGTTCCCAGAGACAGATGGAGAGAGATACTTCTCTGCTTATAACCTTATACAAAGTATCTCTTACACATGATACCACCATTTATACGAAGCAAAGGACAATATAGGTGTTTGTACAAAAATAGATCATCTCTGGGGTCATAAGTTTCACCTTTGCTCTACAGAAATAAAAAGACCCATGCAGAAATTTGGCCACAATTAGCCTTACTTGCTGTATAATACTGTAACTAAGATTGGTGCAAAATGATATCTTTAAACATTTAATATGAGGCTGAAGGGAAGCCATTTTCTGACCTTTGCAGATTTACAGTCCAAGTCTAAAAGAGAACAGAATGCCATTGATGTTTCCAGAAGAATATTTGCTCTTACCTCATGTAGCTGAACCTTCATTACCTTACTCCAATAAATCTTCACTTTCTGTTTACAAATGGAACACTTTTGGCATCCATTCCTGTACACAAGAGGATGAAGTTTGTTGCAATATCAGACAAGGTGGCTTTTCCATTTCCTTGGTGTTGTTGCTCTTTTGGTTTGTTTTTGTTTAGTTTTATTGTGTTTCTCCATCTTGAACTATCTAAAGGGTACTTAAATCCCAAAGCTTCACAATTCAAAAACAGAAATAAAATAAGAAAGCAAATGGAGACCAATTTCAAACTAGACTTGGCTACATGTGCCCATCTTGAAATAACACATAGCCTAATATAAAGTCTGGCTAGAGCTATGGGTTGCCCGAACTATTTGTCTTTTCTATGTGAATATAGTTTCTTTTTTCAGGGTTATTGCATGGAAGTAGCTTCAGAGAATACAAAATATTGTTTGATCTCTAAGAAGAAGGTTAAAAAAAATCCCTTAAAACCAGGAAATCCACTTGTCCTAGGCAAGGAAGATGGAACAATAAACATAAGCAGAACAGAGTTCCATTTTTAGAGTGTCTTGTACTTTTATATACAGTGAATTACCTGATTCAGGAGATTAGCAAAGAAAATCAGGTACAAGACCGATGGGGAAATGGCAAGACAAGAATAGTAATAAAGGAGACAAAGACAAACAGATCTTCTATTGTGGATGGACATTTAACAATTGGGTTTATTTTCATAACTTCAGGCCTTTGCCTGGAAAGTTCTCCTCTCACTAGACTGACCCATGACAAATTTTTACCCATTAGTCAAGTGTCAACTCAACACCAATTTTTTTTTCCATAAAGATCTCCTAACAACAAAAAAGATTGTCTTTCTCCCTTCTTTGTGTTCATTCCCATCTTAATCTGTTCCTTTTTCAGGGACTTGTTTTCCTTCTCTTCACTCCACTGAGAATGTCTTGAGTGTCCCTGGCTTATTTACCATTTCTTCCAGGACTTGTCATTATAAAGGGTGTCAAAATTCGTTTAATAAAATACATGGTGAATAAATCTGGTAACACTTAACAAATCAAGCCTCCAGATACTCTAACAACAGAGTGCTACTCACCACACAGGTCATGAAGATCCAGTCTGAAATTAGAAAGTGCATCAGAAAATGATAGTTACAAAACCCGTGTTGGAACAAATAACCTCAAGGAATAGTTAGTATAGAGATAAGGCAAAGGAGGAATTTTATAAGAAAAATAAATTTTAAATATTTATTTTGTTTGGTTAATTGTCCAAAAACATTTTGGCAAGGAGGCACTTTTTTTTTCCATCGGGAAAAAAATAAAAATATTTACACCGAAAAAGTCCCATGTGCTCTATAATTATATTTGAGGCAAAAATGTTATACACCCACATCAGTTTTGCAGATCAGATGGGTAAGGAACTGAGGAATCTCCTCCTACTCAGGAACTGTTCAATCCTGTTTATGAGCAGCCACTCAATGCTTTACTGAAAAGGACCAATTTAAAGTGAACACTGCATGGACCGCTGCACAGATTACCGTGGACACTGTCCAAGTGCTGCCACAAAGGATGATGGGAACGTAAAGCTTACTGGAAAGGGCCTATTTCTTTTCAATAAGTCCCTATTCAAAAGTATATTTAGATATGTACTCACTTAGAGAAATTACTAAATTGCTGTATAATTTGAATAACTTTCCCTAGCAAGGTCTTTCAATTCTCTGTGGGGCATGAAGAAGCCTATAAAAATGAATACACCATTCCCGCATGCACACACCACACATTCACACATCCTCACACACCTGCGCATTCGCACACAGGTGTTCATGGACCCATTCACATACCTACATATTTTCTTTTCCTCATCCTCTCTCTCTCTTTCTCTCTCTCTTTCATTTTCTCTAACACACAGGCATACTTCACTCCTGATTAACTAGAAGAAGCAGCTCTGCACAGAGATCATTTGAGAACAGCTGTTACCCAATATTCACCTGACAAAAGAAGGTACCTAGCTGGTAGCAGCTCAGTCTTGTTACACTGGGATTTAAAGGAGAGGTCTGCCAGAAAAACTGGTTAATTTAATTGCCCATATTAAATCTTACCTATCAAAAATATGTCCAGTCAAAACAAGGAACAGGACCACTGGGATTGGGATGTGGTAAGAGATCAAAGGAAACCTCCGGCTAGGAAACTTTCTCCTTGGCCCCTCACCTACGCCCAGATGAAGGACAGACAACCTCATCCATGTGCCTGTGGCCATGGCTGCAGGCCAAGGAAAGCCGAGGAGGTAAAGAGCAGCTGGGGTCCGGCCCTAAAGAGTTCCAACATAGATTACAGAGCAGCAGGCACAAGCAGGGGGACACAGGCGACAGGGTTCCAGCTGCAGACTTCAGACCAGGAACACATACACTGGACAGAGTCCAATACAGGGACAAAACCAGGCCATCACACAGCAGAGGCAGGCAGATGGCACAGGGATAGGCCCAGGCTAGAGAAATCTTGACCAGGCATGTGAGGCAGGATGAGGGAGGCCCGGACACTTGGGAGGAATCCAGACTCAGCTACTTAAATTTTCGGTGAACTCTAACTTCTTAAGCTTCTGAGTCTTGAATGCAAATTTTTTTATATAATACTCAAGGACTCAGGAACTCAGGATGAATATAAATCCACTTGGGTTAGTAGTTTCACCGTTTTGATGTTATAGGAAAGCAGAAGCAGCCCAAGTCTCATAAATCAAAATCATGCTTTCTAAATACTATGACACAGTGAAAATTTCTGCTAAGTACTAAAGAGACAGGTTTAGTACTTAGTTTAGTTAAGTACTCTGCTAAGTACTAAAGAGACTAAGTACTAAGTACTAATGGCAGGTCTTGACATTAACAGAAACAATCTTTTTTTTTTTTTTTGCTTTTTGGGTCACACCCAGCGATGCACAGGCCTTACTCCTGGCTCTGCACTTAGGAATCATTCCTGGCAGTGCTCAGGGGACCATATGAGATGCTGGGAATCAAACCCAGGTTGGCCTTGTGCAAGGCAAACGCCCTACCCGCTGTGCTATCGCTCCAGCCCCTATCAGAAACAATCTTGATGGTTTCTTTTCTTTTCTTTTCTTTTCTTTTCTTTTCTTTTTTTTCTTTTCTTTTCTTTTCTTTCCTTTTCTTTTCTTTTCTTTTCTTTTCTTTTCTTTTTTTTTCACTCTCACAGATGGAATGGAGAGCTTTCTGCATACAAGCATGTGCTGTACCACTAAGCCATGTCTCTGCCTTTAAGATCCCGATATTTTTAAATCTCAGAAAGGCAATCCATGATGACATAATTAGCACAATAAAAAACAGCATTTTTTCTGGACTTTAAGTATCTTGGTTGCTTCTCTGATCAACATTAATCCTTTCTGCTTCTCCCACAGGGTAGCAGTACTCGAAAGCCCACAGGGATGGGTCCTTGCATGGTTACTTGTCACTGAGAGCTCACAATTCACATCAGTAAGAAGGAACAAATGACCGAATGGAGGTGGCCAAGTCCTCATTGACGTGAGCTCCATATATTGTGGAGAAGAACAACAGGGACCTAGGAGTGTGTTCAAGAAAATCCAGCCTTGAATAGACTATAGACTGAACACAATGGCCACACAATACCTTTATTGCAGACCACAACGCCCAAAATGAGAGAGAGAGAGAACAAATGGGTATACCCTGCCATAGAAGCAGGGCGGGGTGGAGGGGATGAGGCAGGGGTGGAGGAAGGTACACTGGGATTATTGGTGGTGGAGAATGGGCACTGGTGGAGGGATGGGTACTGAGCAATGTATGACTGAAACATAACCACAAAAATTTGTAAGTTTGTAACAGCACCTAAGGAGGATCCATTACAAAAAAATTAATAAAATAAATAAATTTTAAAAATAAATCACACTGTCGCACTGTCATCCTGTTTTTCATCGATTTGCTCAAGCGGGCACCAGTAACATCTCCATTGTAAGACTTGTTGTTACTGTTTTTGGCATATCGAATATGCCATGAGTAGCTTGCCAGGCTCTGCCATGCAGATGGGATATTCTTGGTAGCTTTCCAGGCTCTCCGAGAGGGACAAAGGAATCGAAACTGGGTTGGCTGCATACAAGGTGAATGCCCTACCCACTATGCTATTGCTCCAGTCCAAAAAATAAATAAATAAAAATTTAAAGAAATTTTTTTTTAAATTAAAAAAATTTAAATACACCCAAATTTGAAAAAAAAAAGAAAAAGAAAATCCAGCATTTCCCCAGTGTTACCACCATTAAGATTTGAATTCCTCAGCCTCCTTCTCCTCCAGGTGGTTGACTTCAGCGTGAAAGCTTCCTTCATTGAGAGAAGAGACTAAAATCATGCACATTTTTTACATAGAAATTCCCTTTGTTTTGTCCCATGGTGACACCAGAGTGCAATGACTCAGCCTATGCCAGGGAACAAAGGGGAAGAAGGGAGCAATTGTCCCAAGACACAAATCAGAGCAGCAGAAAATATGTATAATTCATAACCTGAGTCCTACCTTTCTCTGAGTTGAAATGTTTTGACCAGAAAATCAGATAATTATTTCAGGTTTATACTTCATTTGTCTTATGTAAGCATCATTTCACTTATACTAAAGAAAGTTAATCCGCGGGTTTTTGTCCAATCACTTGCGTTAAATGAAGTCTGACAGTAGATTTCAAACAAAGGTTTGAATAAATATATGGACGATTGTGTTTCACGGAGGTATCACATACTCCCTATATTATGGTTACTTGTTACTATATTATATAACTTACATATTATCTATCTTATATATACTATATATCTTTCTGTGGGGTAGGGGCATCTCCCAAGCAGTGTTCAGGGGACTGTGGGACTACTCAGAGTAATACTTAGATGGTTCAACATCTTATTCAGGCCTCTGGGCTCTCCAGGACCACCTGGCACCACGCAACGCCAGCAAGTGAACTGGGGGCTCCCCATGCCACCCAGACATTCCAGTCCTTGAGCAATTTTCCCGGCCCTATCAACCACAAGAAATGGAGTAGAGAAATACTTATGGAATTCAAACTGAGAATCAAAACAGACTAATTTGTAAACCTGACCATATACACTACACACACACACACACACACACACACACACACACACACACACACACACACACCCCTACCCGCTCTTCCTCTATTACCTATACATATACCACATACACAGTTATATATGTACACACAGAGAGGTGCTTATATATTATGATTTACTTAGGACTTTACAACCTGACAACAGGGCAGAGGTAACATGCAGTCAGTGACACTGTACCTTAAGTTTTGAATTTTTGTCCTTCTTGGGCTAGTGATAATTAGGATGACCCTCATGTTGGTGTGCACTGACAGTCAGTTGCAGCCCGAAGTTAGCCACAGAATCCCAAGATCCTCTCAGGGGCCCAGGGATAGCTCAGAAGTGAATCACATGCATTACAAAGACAAGGCCAAGCCACCTGTGTTGCAAACAAGTTTGAGTTCACACCAGATTCTCTGAGGGTGCTGCCCAGGACACTGTAGACTGGAATCCTCAGAACTATAGGGTATGCAATTTCCGGCACACTACAGCCAAGTGTGTTCAAGTACTGCAACCAAGTCTGTGAGACCTCCAAGTTGACACAACCATGGCAACAAAAAGAGAAGGGAAGACAGACTTTACAAAAAACTAAAGATACTCTAGGCATTGTCATTCCTTTTCCATAAAGTATTCAGTATGTTACACAAGATAGTCAACATTTTATTATAAAGTAAGCTTTGTGTTCCATGGTTTTGCTTGGCTGCAAGCTAATATAAGTATTCTGAGGAAATTTAAGGTAGAGTTAGCTAAGCTCTGGTGCTTGTTATATTAGGTGTATTAAATACACTTTCAATTTACAATATTGTCAGCTCAATTTACAATATTGTCAGTTTGCATTGGGTTTATCAGGATATAACCCTACCATTAGTCGAGGAAGATATATGCATTTGTAAACTTTGCAGAGATGAAAAGACACATACGAAGCTTAGCTATACAGAATTATCCAACCCAATCATGCTTCTTGCATTTTTGTAAATGTTCCGACTGAAAAACCACAATAAAAATAAAGTGCCTCATTTGTAACCCTGAAGGAAATAAGAAAGACAACAAATGGGTGTCTGAAAGAAGAGTCCTCTTCGTTTGAACTCTGTTCAATTTGTCTCTGCCCCAGACCAAACAGTGTTTGGAATGCTTTTGAAATGCTACATGAAGATATTTTGCTTTTGTGCAGATAATTGGCTCCCAATCCTCATGGTAATTAGCAGCATCAGGTAGCTTAGGCAGCATTTGGTCGTCCATTGATTATTTACTTGCAAGCAAATGGGACAGCGTTGGTGTAGGGGTGACAGGAACAGATGGGGAAGATAGACAAGTACTTCACTGGCACCTTGCATGGATGCCTCATGCTGCCTTTCTCCCACGGGCACCCTCATTAGTGCCTCTGGCTTCTGAGCTAACTCTAAAGAGTCCATGGGCAAGCGCAGCGCCACCAGCTGTTCTGGATGCCCTTCCTGTAGCCTGCTTTTTGCCTTTCCCTTATCTGCATGGAGAGGCAATTTCTATGCAGATACCTTCCACCTCTGCACACTTTGGTTTCACAGTTGAGGATTTTTTTTTCCCCCAACAATAACAAACCAGTAGGACTGTAGTTAGGGGTTAATTGGGCATAAAGGCAAAATGTGAAAAGACCCAGCTGTTCCTCTCAGGGAGGATTCCAGGGAGTTATTCTAACTGATTGCTACCTTTCAACAATGACTCTAATCTGTTGCCAGTACCAGACCAAGGTAAGGCTGGAGTCATGAAAGGAAAACCAAGCATGACTTCAAGTCATAGGGAGGAGTGAAGGAAGAAGGAATACAACCAGGAGAAATGCCCTATGAGAAGCCAAACAGACTCACAATGGAATCTTTGGATTCAAATAAAGTAGGTAATCTTTATTTTAAAAGACATGAAGTGCCCAGTACTGTTACTAGAGAAATGAGGACTACAGACACCTTTCTCTATGTATATTGTCTACGTGATTAGTTTTTATTCAGTCTCTCTGATTGTGATAAGGCTGATCTTATTAGTCATGTAGCCAATCTGACAACACATCAGATTGTGGTACCTGCCCCCCCCCCATCAAATTGGTGGTTTTGGTGGGGTTTTTTTTGGGGTGGGGGGTTTGAAAACTAGCTCACAATTAACTGTAGCACTGGCATCCTTGTCCCGTTGCTCATCGATTTGCTCGAGCGGGCACCAGTAATGTCTCCATTGTGAGATTTGTTGTTACTGTTTCATTTTTTTTTTTATTTTATTGAATCACTGTGAGATTGTTTCAAGCTTTCATGTTTGGGTTACAATCACACAATGATCAAACACCCATTCCTTCACCAGTGCACACTGTTTTTGGCATATCGAATACACCACGGGTAGCTTGCCGGGCTCTACCATGAGGGCAGGATACTCTCGAGAGGGACGGAGGAATCGAACCCAGATTGGTCACGTGCAAGTCAAATGCCCTACCTGCTGTGCTATCACTCACTCCAGTCCACATTTAATTGTAATGTTTTAAAATTGTACAAGTTTTTTGAGATATATGTGTATATGTATTTGTATATTTTGATATACTTTACTACACACGTAAAGTATATATGTACAGGTCATGAGTTGCTAGCATTGTGGCCCTGGAGGAGAAAGAAGCTACTGTGAGAAGCTTCTAGAGGAAGAGGCCAGCAAGACAGAAGATGCTGCTGCTGCTAAAAGTAAGCTGACAGGGTCCCTCCTGAACACAGGCTGCTGCTGACCTCTTGTGAGCACTAAATAAATGGCTGTAACACTTAAGACATCCAATAGTCCGCTTGCTATTCTTACTCTCTGTTCCCCGAGAACCTAGAAGCCAGAAACTAGCCATTTTACTTGTCTGCATCACTAATAGCACGACATGAACAATTTCCATGGACACAAAGTGGTGAGCCCCCAATTTACAAATAAAAAAAGAGGGTTTAGAATAAAAGGTATAAAACAGTGGTTGAATGCCATTTGATCTGCAAATTCTGGAATGCAGTTTCAGATCAAAAAAATCCCTTCTTCGGTCTCTCCTTGTTGTCCAAGAGCTTCTGAGCCAGCTTCTATGCAGCAGAATAATTGAGTTTATCATTGAACTTCAATACCTATCTCTTTAGAGATGGGTGAACGTTCCAAATATGGCTAAGAGCCTACTGCATCAGAATCGTTTGACAAGCTGATTAAAATTGTAGATTTTCAGGTCTCTTTTTAAATCGAATTAATCAGAACTCCTGTGGCATAACGCCCAAAATGGCATTATTCATAATTTCCCCGAGGATTCAGTAAAGTTTAAGGATGGCTGGAAAAGGCCATCTCTAACTTATCTTCTAAACTGAAGATGATTCTGGAGATGGATATAGCTCTCCCCACCCCATTGTTTCATTATTTATACTCAAACATTAGCTTATTTAAAAGGTAATTCAAAATAGTCCCATTTGGTATGCATTATTATACTCACAAGAGGTGATTTTGAATTACTTCCTTTAGTTTCCAAATTCAAGCTAACCCTCTAGGGTGAAAACTACTTTCCAGACACTGGGGAAAAAAAAACTCTTTCCTAACCCAAATGCTTAGACCTATTTTAGAAATGTCCTAAGTCCCAGTAGCAATTCCCAGGAGTCAATGCTCCTTTGATTGCAAGAACATTTTTTAAAATTAAATTTGATAGTTTGAACCATATAAAATTATTTTCTCTACTTGCAAAAAACAGTGTTGGATTTAGCTTCTGTAATTAAACTATTTAAATATCCATTTGCTTGGTCCCATAATGTAACTTTATGTGCATTCTCGGTACGTTCTCAGTAGATGTTGATGATGATATTGGTGGTGAAATTTCCCATTTGACTTCCCAGACTTTGTAAAACACCCTTATGGCTTAATAAAAAGGTAAATAGTGATGACAGAAGACCAAATCAGCAATTAAACCAAAACATCTAATAGTTTTCTTCTTTCTTATCCATTCCCAAACATAATCTGACACGTGAAAATATGCATCCAACCTATAAGAGCCTCTACATCTTTCTCAGTTACTCAGCACATGTGAATTTACTGCATGGTTAGAAAGGCAGCTTCATATTCTAAGAGATTTTGTCACCTGCAGATCTCCAAATAATCAGGCCATTTCTCCCAAATTCAGTATTCAATCATTGTCACTGAAGACATGCCAACAGGAGAAAGAAATCTCAAAGTTAAAAATTAGGTGAAATGACATAGGATTTGCATAAATTGAATGCTTAGAGGAAAAATAAAAGCAACCGAGCTCACTCAGCCAGATGAAATATTTGTCTTCCCCCCCCTCCTCGGCGCCTTCCTCCTCTATCCCTGACTCTGGATGCCAGCAGGATTATTTGGCAGAAGTGGGCTCTAACTAAAACCTCTAGTAGCTCTCATTCAGCAGTGAAATTGTTGTCTTCCTCTGATCCTCAGATTATGGAGATGAGGGGATGAATGTACAGCACTAAGATTCCCTACCGTGATAGCTTTTCACTCTTTTCAGTATGAAAAAGATCAAAAGGAAACTAGCTAATTAGCATACCAAAGGAGACAAAAACCCCTAGAGCTTTATCGTTGTTGCAATTCAATAATAAACACCCAGTACAAAAAAGATTATTTGATAATGACACACAGAATTTAAAGCCTTTGAAATAGCAGCTTCTAGAAAAAAATATTTTTGGAAGGGAAAAGATCCATAATTATACTGAATAATGCCTACATAAGCGTGAGCAGCTCTTCATTCCTGCGAGAGCTACTTGCAGCAGTACTTTGCCTAACAACGGTGGTGTGGGTTGCCTTTATCTGAAAAACTCAAAAAGCCTACAAAAGATTTCACATCCTTTACCAAGTAAACATCCAGCTCTTCCATATTCCCCAAAATTAAGCAGAAATTTCTGTCTCAGAAGTACTTGTTCCCTTTTCCCAGACTAGAGCTCCACTAAAGACTTAAGCACCAAACCAAAGAAATTTGCAACTCTTTGAGGTTCATTATTCTTCTCAACAGCCTTTTTCTGGTTTAGAAAACTTGGTAGTTGTTTTTGCAAATATACTCTTTTCTTCTCAAAGACAGAAGGAGAAGAAAGCAATTATTAAATTATAAACAAGTTACTCTGGGCCATAGCATAAGAATCCACCAGTTTGAGGAATGGGGGAAGGAGGAGTGGGGAGAAGGGGAGGGATGGGGGAAGGGAAAGGGGGCAGCCTTGAAAGAAAACCAGACGTAATTTATGGGACTTTTATTTTGAAGACAAGGGGACAGTAACCATCAGAATCAATTTTTTGGTGGGCTCGATGAAGTCATGTGAGCTATTTTCCTCTTTCACCAAAAAATAAGTCATACTAGTCCACCTTGGGTGTGTGATCAAGCCTGGCTTCCCCAGAAGAAGCTGACCCATAGCCAAACCGACTCCAGAAGCTCACTAGACTAGAGGATGACGGACGCTGATTTGGGAGGCAGGTGCTAATAGAAAATTTCTGCCTGACAAGACTGTGTTGCCAAGATCTTTCCTATTTTAAATGCCTACTGGCCACAAGGAAGGTATTATTTCACCTGGAGATCAAGCAGGTGATGATAATGGGCTTGCCAGCAACTATTGGCTCAAGGCCATTTGAATTAAAAAGCCCAGAGGTCCAGGTTATTAATACTTTATTCTACTTTGAAGGAAAAAGGAAAAAAAAAATCATTGTTAATGAGTCAAATGACAATGACTCTTAATAAATCTGTGTTTAGGTGACTAATGTCCCTTCCATTTCATAGATTTATATTTTAAATAATAAATGGATGAGAAATAGGGTTTGGCTGGTCATCAAATTACTGCCTTCCTCTCTAAGACCTCCTGTTCCCCTCAGATTTGACAAGATCACTTAAGGGTCTTATTTTGTGAGTTTCAAACAGAATTCTTCCTTTTGTTCCTTTTTACAAACTGTCCATTTGCAATGAAACAAACCCCAAATCAGAATTTTACTTAGAAAATGTGTCTAGAGCAGTGAAATAACTGCCATTTACCCACCACTCAAAAGTATTAATTAGACTTAGCTATTTGCCAGCTAAGTACCAGAGAAACCCATGGTGATTAGCTACACTAATTGGAATTTCAAGTGGCGCTGATAACCACACAACGATAATAGGATTATACCTTCCCTCACTGAAAGAAGTAGCTTTGTCATAACTGTTTAGATGATGGCTTTAAACCGTTTCACACCTAACTACCCCCAGAGAATGGAAACGTTTTTAGATGCTATTTTTATTTCTATATAAAAGAGAGAGAAATAAAATCCCTCCAGGCAGCCACAAAAGTATAAAGGAATGTCCCTCTGTCTCTCTGGATTTCGACTTGCTCTACAAGGAACACAGAAATGCATCTTCACTTAACCATCAATGCCAAGTCATGGGGAAACAAAAAAACAGCTAGGCCGACCCCTCTGGTGTCACCCTGTGCTTATTTTGATTTGCAGAAACTCTCAGACCATTTTGAACTTTCTCAACCTTCAGAACAACTAAAACTATCATTAAGACTGCTATCCGGGAAAGTTGCATTTTCTAGATACAGCCTTCATGAAAGAGAAACTGCCATGATCACTCTGGATAAGAACTGTGTGCAGAAAGCAGGTAAAGGAACAAACATGATAACTGCTCAGTATCTGTATTGAAAACCATAGCGGCAAGAGAAAGAGAGAGACAGACAGACAGACAGAGAGACAGAGAGACAAGGAGAAGGTGCCTGCCATAGAGACAGGCTGAAGTTAGGGGGCATGGGAGGGAAACTGGGGACATCGGTGGCAGGATATGTACATTGGTGGAGGGATGGGTATTGGAACATTGTATAACTAGAACCAGATCATTAATAGCTTTGTAACTGTGTATCACAAGGCAGTTCAATTTGAGAGAGAGAGAGAGAGAGAGAGTCGTGAGAGAGAGAGAGAGAGAAGCTGTCATGAAGAAAGGAAGTGATTCTGCCCCATTATTCCCTTTTTTGAGAACCTTCCATGTTTATAGAAATGTAGCCGCTTCCAAGCCTGAGTCCCACAAGCAGTGAGAGACAGCAGGAGTCTGGCACTGTCCTCTATCTCCTCCTGGGAGTGTGGCTCTGGACCTTCTCTCCTGGCCAATCTGTCTTTGTTGGGCACAGATAAACTCTATTTAATCCTTACAGATAAAATCCCCAATGTGAGTGAGGAGCTAAAAACCCTGAAACTGGCTTCCATTCAGACCAGCTGCTTGTAAATGATGGCATCAACAATCAAAAATCTTAGTTTTGCAAAATTTTTGCAGTTTAAGAAAACAGAATCTTTGGCAGTTGAGCATGGAACAGATTCTTCCTCACAGCCCTTCACAGAAACCCACACTACCAACACCTTGACCTTAGACGTCTGGCTTCTAAAACTGTGATCTAAGAAATTCCAGTGGTTTAAGTTACCTGGTTTGTGGACTTCATGTCATTCATTACAGAAGGTTTCCCAAATCAACACAAGCCTCAGACAGATGCATGAGACAAGAAAAAAAAAGCCAGTTACAATTTGGCCAAGTCAATGTTCCAACTACTCGTTATCTATTTCTCTCTCCTCTTCTCTCTTAGCAACACTCACGTTAACTGGATGAAAGAGGAAAGTAACCAACAATATCTGGTTGTCATTGCCTGTTGTGAAAGAAAGGGAGAAACAAGCCTAGTGGCCAAAGTGTTGTCAGAAGCGTTTGATCAAACTATTGGAAAACGAAATGAGAGGGGGAGTGATAAAGAGGGAGAGAGGAGCAGAAGGCAGAGAGAGAGAGAGGTAGAGAAAGAGAGATAAAGAGAGAGAGAGAGTTGTTTGGTTTCTTTCCTTCTTCAGTTGTCTTAAGCACCTAAGAACACAATTTTGAATTTTTTTCCCTAACAATCAAATTTAACAGAAAATCTAAATTTTAAAATGCTCCAAACCTTCCCGTGTTTGTATTTGAAAATTTCTCAAGCTTAGATGGGTGTTAGATGGGACTGCATTAGGACAGTGTGCTTCCTATTACTGCAATGGCTTTCTCACTCATTAACTCGCTGAGCCTTGCACATACCAATCCAGAGAACTCCCCCTAGGCAAGTTCCTACTTGTGGTCTCTCATGCTCTTTTCATATATAAGATGTGACAGGAAGTAACGACACTAGCTCTTAATATGGTTTGTAAAAGTGCTTCTAAAAGCAATCCCCAAAGAGGAGAACCAAAATATTTGGAGTAATGTCAGCATCTCTGGTAGAGTAGACACTATAGTTTCCCAAATGATCACTTTCGCATGTAAATCTCTTCAGTTACCTGTTTTATTTATTTATTTATTTATTTATTTATTTATTTATTTGTTTATTTATTTTTCAAATCTCATTAGTTTGCGGTCACAGCTAGAATTCCAAACGTACACTTTACCTCTCCCAGAGGTAAAGCAGTCATTGCCAACATGCTTATGGAGTCACAAAATGCGTGCTATACTCCCAGGCATCCTCCAAAATAGCTGATCGACACCATCTCTGACCCCAAGGGAGGAGAAAGGGAATTATTGAATAAATGGTATTTCCATAAATGCATACATTAACATTTGACTTCATTTTAAAAAATGCTCATCTCAAGAAAAAATTGTTTCCCTTAAAGTTAAAAAGTTGTACGACAGATCTAACTGTAAAGGGAAAAGAGAAAGATCGTGGGGCTAATAATTATAATTAGCACTTATGTTGGCACTTTCTATCTTCAAAGCGTTTTATGAATTATTAACTTGTTCATCTTTCCAACATCCTTGTCAAGCTTATAAAGCTCTAGACACTTCTAATGTTTCCCCCAGTATAATCCCATATAATATGTGAACGTTCATTTGATTTTTCCATACAAACACTACTGGAGACCTGATTAGCCCACACGGTGTCTGATACCAAGTCAGGTTGGCAAACTTTGGTGTAAAGAATAAATGGCACTTCCTATCACATTAGTACAAAGACTCATTCAAAATGTGCCTGCCTAGAAAAAGAATGATCACTTTAAACACCTAACCATGTGTTTTTCTCTCATTAAACCTCAAGTTCTTCTAGGGGAAGAACTTGAATTTTCCGTCTCAGTTCTAAGGATCATTCAGGCCTCTGTTGGATTAAGATCATACTTAATATGCATTCATTGAACAATAAAAATGAAGTCTTTGTTGCAAACCTGATATTGAACCATGGGGAATAAATAACCTGAGACAACTCTCTTTCTTGCCCTCTAGGAATTTAGTACAAAAGAGGCAGAGCTTACATACAGAAAGCAACTAGACACAAACTAGAAACACAACTTCAATGATGTGTTGCACAAGAAATGAATGTTTGAAGGGAATTCTATTGATTTGGGCAGGGTGTCGGGGTCATCTCAGTCCATTAACCCCACTTATTTCCTTTAAATTTATCTGTTTGTCAAACCAAGGTTTGACCTGCAATAAACTGTTGCAATAACAAAATATCACATCACCTAGACCACATAGTTTATAAAATTAACTTATTTGGAAACCATATAAATATAAAATTTCTTTCTGCTCAAAACTGCAACAAAAACATAGAAACATACATACACACACAAACACACACACCAATTGTAATACTGACCCTTTAGTTTAAATCAGAACCTCAGGATGTTTGAAAGAAAAAATAATCCAGTTCCATACTTTTTTTTTTTCGCTTTTTGAGTCACACCTGGCGATGCACATGGGTTACTCCTGGCTCTTCACTCAGGAATTACTTCTGGCGGTGCTCAGGGGACCATATGGGATGCTGGGAATTGAACCCAGGTCGAACGCATGCAAGGCAAACGCCCTACCCGCTGTGCTATTGCTCCAGCCCCTAGTTCCATACTTTAATTGAAATTTTGTAAGATACTTATGAATCTAAAAAAAACTTGAATTCGGTAACAGACTTCTATAAATCAATTCTTTTAAGGTGGAAATTTGTCTTTCACTCTCCACTTTGCATGTGTGTTTTGTAGCATTTGCAGGAATCTGTAGCCTCCCAGTTTTTAGTCTATTGAGCTTTTTCCAGGAAATTCTGAGTAGCGTCAACTTCCTTCATTGTTATTGTTAAGCTGACATATTCAAAACAGAGTCCTCATATGTGCTCCACCTAAGGCTTGTTCTTGACCCAGAAAAGAAGGCCACCAATTTTAAGGACATTCTGAGGTTTGCTTCACTCCTGTCTCCATGTTACCCCCTATGGGTTTCTATCTATGCTGCCTCATCAGTACTACTCTGATCTCCCCTTACTTTCTTACTTCTTTACTTACTTTCCAGCTACCTTTCAAGACCAAGGTCCATGAACCAATTTGCCCTCTTTATTCTCCCTTAGGTCCTTCTTACAACCACTACCCTCTCCAGACCTCTTTAAGCCAATCATAAGTTCATATTCTCTTCCACTTACCTAGTTGTGGGTTCTAAACCCTAAAGCTAAACCCTAGGATTCTAAACATACATTTTACCTCTCCTGGAGGTAAATCAGACATTGCCAATATGCTTATAAAGCCACAAAATGTGCACTATGTGCCCAGGCAACCTCCAAAATAGCTCACCAGCACCATCTTCTCTGCCCGTGTCTGAGCACTGAAGCTGACCCCCAAGAGGCACAGGGTCAGGCTTGTCACTAGAGGGTGAGGGAGAAAGACTGTTCAGTGGTAAAGCTTTTCTCAGTCCTGGCACTTTTCTTCCCACCATTAGGCAGAGCTGTTTTATCTAAGGGCAGTTCCCTAGTGTACTACACAGAGAAATCCAACAGCAAACCCTCTCCATCGGCAATTGGTGTCCTGCTGGTCAGTCTGGCCTGCTGTCATCTGCTCAGGTCAGCTTCTACTTCTACATCAGGCCAAACTGGATGAGTCAAGGAAGACCACACTTGATGAGCCCTTGGATGAGTCCTCCCTGATCTCAGGAAGGAGAGACAGGTTTGCTCCTTCCCTGAATATTCTCTTCATCCTGGAAGAAATGGCTCATCCCAACATATTTTTCCTATTTTTTTGAGAGTTCCCCCTTATACTTCTTAGTGGATAATGCCTGTAACTATTCATTTATTTGCATCTTTACATTTTCACTGCTCAATTGACTATGCAAGCTCTGTCTTCAGATGGACTCTGTCACAAGTTGAGCACACTTTTTTCCTAAACATGAATTCAAATCATATCACCCCCTACTAGAAGTTTGCAATGACTTTTCATTGTATAAAAAACTAAAGTACAAAATCTAATCATAAAATCTATAACAATTATGTTGAAATCTAATCATAAAATCTAAATTATCACTTGGTCCAAACAGAGGTCTTCTCATGAACCGTAATCTGGGTTTGATCTCTAGCAACCCATGTGGTCCCCCCTGAGTCTGCCAGGAGTGATCCTTGAGCACAGAAACAGGAGTAAACCCTGAGTATTGCTGAGTGTGACCCAAAATCAAAACAAAAAAAAAAAGAAGAAGAAGAAAAAAACCATAATCACACAGTTTGGCTCTCTCCAGGGCTCGGATGACCTGGTCTCAGCTTGGCAAACACAGCATTTGACCAGAAGTTATTCAGGGACCTCTCCTCCTTTGCTGAAGCTCATCTTAAACTAGGGCTGTTGGGCCACAACACCAGTTCATGCTCTCCCAGAGCTTCATGGCTCCCATGTGCAAAACAAACCCAGTCAGAAAAACATTCCATTTCTTTCATCACTCCTACTCACATTCACCACATTCCCTGAAATGAGAGATGAAAAGCTACTAGGAGAATTCAAGGTAGTGTGAGACAAACTCTGTTCCTTGCTGAAGTCCTCTCAGAACTGGGAGGGTGGGGGGGCTTACACCATCTTCATTTTCAAAGGCCTGACGTCTTACAGCAGCCAGCTTCATCCCCAGCTAGAGCTACTTCCCTTCTCACAGCCATCACAAGAGCCTAATTCATCACATCCCTAACAGCACTCTTCAGATTTATCTTTCAGGGCAAAGGATCCAGATTAAAAATGAAACAACCATTTGGCTTGCTTGACAAGGGGAGACCTGCTCTGCCAAATTTCCATCCCTATCACTGGGCAACAGGACTTTAGAAAATAAATAATAAATGCTTTATGACCTAGGGCCACCTAGCCTGAAATACTTTGGGGCTTCTTATCTGAGTGCAAGAATTATTCCAGTTAATAGGTTAAAGGATATATATATATATAAATATATATATGTATTTGATTACCAGTAATCCTTTTGCTCTGTTATTCAGTACTTATTTAAGATGCAGGGCACACATATTTAAGAATTAGCTCCCCTCTCTCCTTACTCATACCCTTAGAGTGATACTACTTCCTGCTCTCTTCTCTAGCAGAATAGAAATGAAGAATAGTTACACTAGGGGAGTTATTACAATCAGGCTCTTTTATATCTTTAAGGCAATTACAGGCAAAGACAAGAGTGCCTAATGCATAGCATTTCTACAATTTGTAATTTCGGCATCTCATCTTGCCAAGCCATGATAACATCCAGATGTTGCCCTATTGAAAGGTGTTAAATAGAATAAACCTCGAGCCAAGAGTACTTTCATGTTTTATTTTGGGGGCTTCTAAATTATAAAAGTTTCTCTCGCTCCCTCCCTCTCTCTCTCTTTAAAATATCAGAAGTTTAGTGTTTAAATTATTTAGGAAAAAATGTTTCTGATCTACATAATGCTTTAATGTCTAATAATGATAATAGCAGTAGTGATATTTGTTTTAAACATTATATAGTGTTTGCTATGTAGTTTTTAAAATTAACTTCTTTTGGTGGATTGGAAGTACCATAAAAACATTAAGGAGGGATCTTAGACACTTTGGTGGTGGAGAGTTTAGACAACTGTTTACATCAAAACTATATATGTCAACAGTATTTGACCCAAAATAAATTTTTAAAAATGGATTTGCTAATGGGTCAGAGTGAGAGTGGTGGTGGGAAAAGATATTGGGTCATTGATAGAAAGATGCTGGTACTGATGGTGGGTTTGGAAATGGAACAGAGTATGCCTGAATTTTATTATTAACAGGATTATAAATCATGCCTAAATAAGAACTTGGGGTGGGGAACAAAGATTAGTTTTTTAAAATTTGCTTTGTGCACTCTCCCGATAACTTTGCCACAGATTTCTCCAACTGTTGTCTAATTCTATTAGGTCAGTGAAAAATACCACTTGTTACATTATCTGCATGTAATAGGAAAAGAGTTGCCTTTATAATGACTCAGATGGGCAGTACACAAGCTTTGCTCATTTCCAGAGTTTGCCTACAAATTTGGTCTAAAAAATAATAAACCTTAATGTCAATACTAACTAGCCACATTATGGACCCAAGTTACCTGGGAGATATCTATTAGAGATAGAAGTCTTTTCTAGAATGTACACCTATACAGGTCAAGCAGTGCCTACTTTGCTCCTTCAGCAAGTCCTTAGCAAAGATCTTATATTCTCATGAGCCCCTGAACACAGTACTCAGTATTATAGTTTCATAGACAAGGCCTGGGTGTGTGGGATTCTACCAGAGATATGCGCTAAGGGAACACTTAGGAAAAACATACAGCCCTACTTTGGGATGTCAAGGATGGCTCCCCGGTGTCTAAGAAGAAACCTGAAAATTGAAAGTGGAATCAAGTTCACTGAGCCTTGTGTTTTGTAAACCTTTGCCCTTGAGGCTTTATTCTCTCTCTCTCTCTCTCTCTCTCTCTCTTTCTCTCCTTTCCCTCCCTCCCTCCTCTCTCTCTCTCTCTCTCTCTCTCTCTCTCTCTCTCTCTCTCTCAAAGGGAAGGAGACAAGTATGTATGTATGTATGTATGTATGTATGTATGTATGTATGTATTTATTTATTTATGCAGCTTTTTTGGGTCACACCCAGCAATGCTGAGGGGTTACTCCTGGCGGTGATTGGGGGAACCTATGGGATGCCAGGGATTGAACCTGGGTCAGCCATGTGCAAGGCAAATACCCTACCTGCTGTACTATCGCTCCAGTCTGAGACTTTCTTTTCTCTTAAGCCAAATATTTGGGGAATATCCAAAATATAAAGAGGGAAGACCTTAAATTCTCAGTATCAGTTGGGCCAGAAAGATAGTACAGGGGTTAAAGCACTTGCTTTGCATGCAGCCAACCCCAGCTAAATCCCTGGCACTTCACATTGTCCCCTGAGGAATGATTCCTTAGTACAGAGCAAGGAATGATTCCTAATCACTGTCAGGTATGGCCTCCAAACCAAACAAACAAAGTAAGAAGTCCAGTTTTAAACACATTTCTTTAGGTTTGTCCTGTTCTGTTTTTGTTGTTGTTATTATTTTAAAGATAAGGCAAGTATTTGCACTGGTTTCTTAATTCAAGAAGGAAAGATTCCCCACTCCTTTCAATAACTTGAAATGACTCCTGACTGACTTCAGAAAGTGGCAACCATAAACTGTTCCCTCATGGACCTGAGTGAAGCTAGGCGTGCCTACTGGGCAAGTAAGAGTTATGCTTCCTATGACTCAGAAAGCTGCAATTAGTCTCAATGGCAACTTCCCTAAGAAAATAGCATCTTCATCCATGGGAAAAAACCGTGAGCAAGGGATCCAAGCTATTGCAGTCTATGGGCTATAGGGAGAAGGAGGGCAAAATTCCTCTGCATCAGTCAAAAACCAAAATTTAGGGTCTGTTCATAGCAATAATTTCCCAAGAATTTTCTAGTCCATAAAAATGCATGCATTCTACAGTTCAGCTACCATGTCTAAAATGGCACAAAAGCTACAGAAGAGATAGTACAGGTAGCACTTGCCTTGCACTCAGCAACCTGATTTAATTCCCTGCACTGCATATGCCAACCCCTGCTGAGAGTGATACCTGAGCACTGAGCTAAGAGTAACCCATGAGTACAGTTGGGTGTGGTCCCAAAACTAAAATAGATAAGCAAATAAAAGATAATAGTCCTGAACAGAACAGAAAAAAAAACAAAGTGAGAAGCCAGAAGCGACAAACATGATGACCTTAATTGTAGGGAAATTCAGAAAATAGGAAAGGGAAGATAAGCTGATAAGTTTCATATAAGCAAGGAACTAATAAAGGATCTGTGAAGCCAGGATCCAGGGGTGCTCTTGCTTGAGAACAAGCCAGATGTAGCCAAGATCTTCTCATTATGGCAAACAGGCAAAGAAGAAACCCACTTATCCAATTTTCGCTAACTACTGCTCTCTAGAGATACCTCAGAACAGGATCCTCCAGTTTAGAAACATTCTGCCTTGTTCCTCCTCTCTGTGTGATGTATGCTACTTCCCACCCTCCCAGGCACTTCCTTCCTCAGTTAAGCTGCCCCACTGGGATCCACAATGTCTATGAGTTCACAATCACCTCACACTCAGTCTAAAGAAGTACCTGGTACTTCTTCTCTATTTAAAAGGGGTGTGATAAATCATAATGCCCAGGAGGGAACAAGGGATCAGAGAGTAAGAAAGAGAGATATAGAAGAAAAGTGCCTGCCAGGATGGGGGGTGCAGCAGGCGGGGAGGGTGGCAGGAGGGCAACTGGGAACATTGGTGGTTGGAAATGGAGAAGGGATGGGCATTGATCATTCTATGACTGAAACCCAGCTATGAGCAATTTTGTAACTGTGTCTCTATCTCCTGGTAATTCAATTTTTTAAAAAATAATATGATAATGAATATAACTCTTAAGAGTTTTTGACAGTACATATTATTTACGTTGTTTGGAAACACAAAAAAATAAAGACGATGTGAACTCCCTCCCTGGAAGATCTCACAGAGTCTAAAGTAAAACACACATTTGTAAAAACAACTGAAAATCAATCCTGGCAGTCTGGGCCAAGATGGCTGAAAAGGAACAGTTCTGCGAGTGTTCCTGTGGTACCAACACAAAAAATGAATCAAAATTGAAAAGAGTCTCACTGAGATCATTCCCTCGAGAAAATAGCCATCTCTTCAATAAAATTCAAGTCCGTGTAAGGCAGAACTATGAGAGTTCAGTTAAGGAGTACTTCTAAGTGCGAAGATTCAGTCTGAAAGAATAAAGGGGCCCCAAGCCCAGTACCTGACAGAAAATGCCAAACCTGAGAGAGAAGAAGCTGGGTGAAAGGCACTTATAGGACACGATCCAACCAGAACTTGCTAAATTGCAGGTAATATTGGGTCTCAGTACTCAGCTCCTGGGTCTGGTTAGGAAGCCACCATTCCCATGGTGAGTCACACTCAGCAGGCTTGCCTCTTGAACATCCCCACCAGACAGATTACGGCTGAACTATTCTTCTTATTATTATTTTTTCAGAATTCATTTCTGTCTTGGATCTCATGAGCTACAGAGTCTGAGACTTCTTAGACCCAGCAAAGGATGGAGATGGTACAGCCACACTCACCCGGACTGGAAGCAGCATTGTGGAGGTGAGCACCGACCAGCGGCAGTTCAACCCCATACAGCCCACCAATCTTGCCCCCGACAGACCCCACCCATCTTCAGGTTCAGCTGTCCACAATCCACAGGCTTGTCATGACCAGCACAGAATCAAAGGAAGCACTCCCAAAGCAGGTGCAACAGACTGAAACTCCAATCTAAGCTGGAAAACAATTCAAAAAGAATTCAAAAGGCTCAGTTTTGTTCCTAAACACATTGTATGGGGAAGAAATGAGGAGGTGGCGCTATATATACATTGACAAGGTGCCATTGCCCTTAGACCACAGCTGGGAAAGGCCATTCTTAAGCAAACAACTGGGAGATGTCATCCCTGAGACACAAAGGTAGCAGACACCCCAGAGGTGAGCTCTTCCCCTACCTCCACCCACTGTTTATCTCCTGCCTTGAAACTAGTGCAGACAAATGCAAAATTCTCCAAATTCCTCATACCATAGAAGATCCGCTTGCCAAATAACTATAATTTGGTTCCTAAGACCACGACCCCCAGTTACTACTGTCCAAGTCCATTGGACTGAGAAATTGTATCAGCTGCCAGGCAGGCAACTGTGAACCCTGGGCCAGGATCCAGGCCAGCTAAACTTTGGTACTAAAGTAGCTACTAGCCTTGGAGATCACAGATCCTGTTTTCAAAACCAGGTACACATAAATCAGAGCCACTAGAACTAGATTGATCTTGCAAGAAATCACAAAGCTAAGAGCTGGAGAGAGAGCTCACTGAACACAGAGCCAAGAGTAAGCACTCAGCATCCTGAATGTGGTCCCCCAAAACCAAAAAAGAAAAAGAAAAGAAATTTAAAAAATTTCAAGGCATCTGTGGACTCCAGAAATTAGAAGACTCAAGGGCATTTGCCTGATACCGCCAACAGGGGCATTGGGTCACTGCTCAGAACATCTACAACTCAGAGTTCCATACTCAGTTCTCACAAAGCACCAAATTAAATGGAAAAAAAGAAAAAGAAAAAACTCAGATGTATTAATCAATTGAAGTCCAGGAAAGTCTTCAGTTATATCCGAAATTTCCATGCTGCCTGTGGACAGCAACAGAGCAGCACTGCACTTGATATAGAATGAACTAAGGAAAGCACTGGAAGATTTGAGAAACCTGAAGAAAATTTTATGGAAAAACTTAAGAATTCACTGAAACAAAATTGAAGGAGCTAAAGGAGCCCTCCCCACCACAAGGGACCCAACCCCGGCAGCCGACCTCCACTATCCCACCGCCGCTACGCTCTTGGCAGGCCTCTTTCCACACACTCGGGCTGAGCCTCTCACACAAGTGAAGTCCCACAGAACCCAGGTAATGCAGAACTTTGTGATCTTGGACTCTGGGCTCAATGGGACCCGGGAGCAGAGATCCTCTGCCTACTTTCCCCAATCTCTGGCAACCCACGGGTCACAACCATAAGCCACCTCCTGCCAGTGCCAGATAATCTCATCATCGGCCACCCTCCAGAACTCACAGCTGCTTCTCCCAGAAGGGAGCATAAAATGAGGCTCCCATAACCATGCCACTGGACTCCGCACCAGGGGTACCCCAGAGGGGGGGCGGGTGAGAGCCCTCTCCTCATCAAGGGACTCAGCCCTGGCAGCCAATCTCCACAACCCCACCACTGCCACACTCCAGACCACTTTCCACATGCTCAGGCTGAGCCTCACACATGAGTAAACGTATTCCTGGACACATCATCATAGAGGGAAATAAATATATACGCCTCTCGAAGAACCTGGCAAGCTACCGAGAGTATCCTGCCTGCACGGAAGAGCCTGGCAAACTCCCTGTGACATACTCGATATGCCAAATACAGTAACAATAGCAGGTCTTATTCCCCTAACCCTGAAAAGATTCACCAATCCTTGGGAAAAGTGAGTAAGGAGAGGCTGCTAACATCTCAGAGCTGGGACGAATGGGGATGTTACTGGCACCCACTCGAGTAAATTGATGAACAACGAAGATGGCAGTGATACAGTGTTACAGTGAAAGAAGACAGTAGCAGGACTCAAGGGTAGAATGGAAAAGGCCAAAAATCAAATTAGTGACCTGAAGACTATCTACACAACATCATCGATAAAGAAGTAATAACAGATTTTAAAAGAACAAAGAGATTTTAACATAGTTAATTGACAATAGTAAGAGCAGCCTCCAAATCACAGGAACTCCTGAGAGAAAACAGAAAATAGGAAAGAACAATGATGAAAGAAGCTATAGCTGAGAAATTACCCAAGGAGGGAGATTTGTGCACTGACCTGGGAGGCTCGAAGATTGTCAAACAAAATAAACTCAAACCAAAAAATTCCAAATTGTGTAACAATGAAAATATCAAGAGCCATGGAGAGAGACAGACAGATTGACAGACTTCTTAATGTGTCAAGAGAGAAGCAAAGCCTCAATACAAGGAAACAACACAAAATTTACACGAGCTTTCTCATATGAAACTACAAGCATGAAGATAATGGAATGATATACTCAAAGTACTGAATGAAAAGAGCTAGCAATCAAAAATCTTGGTACCCTGCAAGCTTACCACTCATACACTTAAGCACTAATAAAAATATTCTTGGACAAACAACAGCTGAAGAGATTTACTGCATCTGAACCAATTCTGCAAACAATATTGTATGTTGTTCTACCTAAAAAAAAAGTCAGATGGGAAATATCAGATGACAATGCCATGAAGATAGAAATTAATAAAAAAAAAAGGAGGTTAGTAAATCCTTCAACATTTGGAAACTAAACAACATCATATTAAATAACTACTGGTAATTTAAAAAACAGTACTGGTCCCTATTTACTCATTTATTTATCCATTCATTCATAGAAGAAACATGCCCTGTTTACATTTTGAAGGTAGAAATATAAAATTTGTATAACAATTACTATACTAGATGCTACTATTTTTCAAGGAGACCTCAAAAGAAAATTCTAAGCTAAGAATGGATCTAATGTGGACTTGTTCACCTTACTCAGAAACTCTTTATATGGGGCAAAAGTGAAACTGGCATGATTTTAATAAGTGGGAAAGAAGAGTGACTTTTTTCAACACTTTCCAAATAAAATCCTATCAGTTCTATGAATATTTTAACCTTTTGAAGGCATTAAAAAAACATACTTTGCATGCAGGAAGACCCAGTTTAAATCCCTGATTCTACATAGTCCCCAGAGCATCATCAGGAGTAACCCCCTGACCACAGAGCCTAGTATGACAAGGTATGGATCCAAACAAACAAAAATACCATGTCAGGACTGGAGCAAAAGTACAGTGGATAGGGCACTTGCCCTGCATGCAGCCGACGCTGTTTTGATCTCTGTCATCCCATTTGGCCCCAAAGCCCTGCCAGAACTTGGAAAACCCACTGAGTCTCACCGGATATGGCCCAAATCTTAAACAAACAAACAAAAACTAATCTACCAATACCATGTCTTATTCATCTAGTCCTTTACTAAGAATAGATAAAAGTGATTACATAGGGTTTTAACTAAAATGAGATATCCCAAGTCTTGTTTTACTGGGTTGTTTTTTGTTTGTTTTTCCTAGCATCAAGTTCTAGAAATAAATTTTAAATAGCAAATTTCTAGGAACTAATAAATCTACTAATAATTTGACTTAAATGTACTTTCCACTCTTTCTATTCCTTGTAGAAGGGAAACTAAAATTGGGGTATGGGTCTTTTCTGTTACATTACTTAACTGTCTTGGAGATCCATGAAAGGTGTGTGAGTTTGCAAAGGGGGAAAGTCAGAAGTCAGGAGGCAGCAGTCGGTCTGTAGGTGCTTGTTAGTCATTTATTCCAGACATTCATCCTAAGCTCAGAAAAGGAACGGCAAGCTTCCCAAATCAATAAAGCTTCTATCATGTTTCATCTCCTTGGATTTACAAAATGATTTGGTAATTCTGCTTCTCAAGCCCGAACATCTTGAGCAAACGAGGATGATTATTGGTGTCTTAGCCCATTAGGCTCTTTATAAGAAAGCTGCCAGTCTCCTGTGAGAAGTCAGCTTCCTTCCCAAGCATAAGTATTTAAGGGAAAACATTCCTTTGGTGTCTCCTAAAAGAAATATTTACATGTGTTCCCCTCTACTCTAGAGCAAATTTTACTCTAGCTGGGCCAGCTCATAAGGCTCAAGGCAGGTGACACCATGGCAGCATGGACACAGCACAGCACCAAGAGAGAATTATCAACATCACACTGCTCCTCCTGTTGCCATCATGAAAGCATCAGGGCAGCCCAAATGAGTTTCCCAACTGTAAAGAATTTGAATGCACTGTCTGGGTAGAATAGATGACCCAGGGGAGCTGCCTTTATTCATTAATAGCAGTTCCTGAATCTTACCAGTTAATAGAACACTCTCTCCAGAGACATGCTCCATCACTCCTTATTTGGCTTTGTGGATTTTGATTACATTTCAAGATTCGGAATTTTTGAGGAGTGGAGGGTGGAGACAGAAAGAGCTGGCAGAAGAGCAGGAGGCCAAGGAGAAGGTGATGGGAAGAGAGAGGATGTAGATGGAAGGATTGAAAGAGAATGGGCGGACACACAGAAAGACATCAATATAAAGAAGATGACGAGACAGAATGAGGCAGAAACAAAATAGGTAGTGGCAAAGAAAGAGAAACTGAGTGGAAACAATAGTTTTCAAAGCCAAACTCATTACTCTCTTTTTAGATGTGCTAGTTATAGGCTTCCAATGCCCCTCATGGAGTTTGCTGTACATTCCAGGGCTGACAACAGTTATTTCCTGAGGCCTGCTGAGTGGAGTAGAGGCATGGGGTTGGCCAACAGATGAACTGAAAGGAGAAAGAAGCTGCCTTTCAATCTGGAGAATGTCTTCCAGGGAGGAGGACAGCGAGCTAGGGATAAAGATATACAGCCCCTCTTCATGGAGGCAGCACACATTTAGAGCTGACTCCAAAGAAGAATTGTCTGATGTTTGTGGGAAATAATTTGAGGGTAATGAAGAGAAAATAAAGGCTTATATCCATATCATCAGGCCTGTGCTTGCTCATTAGGTCTTCTTCTATTTCCTTCTTGTTGGTGCCTCTATTCTTTAAATGGGGGTGGGGGATAAAGCCTCACCATGTTGCCAGGGCAGGGAAAAATGAGTAATTTCCATAATATATTATTTCATCAGGAAATTTTAAATTTAGTGTTATAAATCTTTTTTGTTCACCAAATATGCTGTCAATTTGAGGAACAACTGTTTAGCTCTTTCTAGTTTATCGTGTGTGAGCTTAATTAATCACAATGGAATCCTATTCAAACTATTTTCCAAACCAAGAGGCAATTGTTTCCTATAGCCCAGTGTTTCCTTCCATCTAAGGATGGCACTAAACTGGAGAAAAACATTAAAACCCTGATGCGCATCATAATGAACTCCATGCAAAGTAGTTATATTAATGTAATGAAGTTGAGATCTTAATTGCACTCGTGTTTATATTTGCAACCTCCTTTTTTAAAGCCTTTTTATTTTACTAAATGATTTGCACAACGAGGTAGGAGAGGTTACATGGCCTGCTAAATAGAGCTGGGTTTCACCACATTGAAGGAGGAAAAATGAATCTGAGAGGGGAGACTGGCTAATTTAATTTCGTAAAGTAGGTTTTATTCTCAGTTGATAATGGCTAAAATTGCTCTGTGAAAGCAATCTTTCCAAAGCCAGAAATGTTCCCTGGACATTAAAAAAGAAGCATGTCCAAGAGCCCTTTTTGTTCCTCCCTATGACAACCATTAGCTGCCACTGAAAAGCCTCCAGCTTGAGTGCCAAGTTCTGTACAAAGCAATTTAGGCAGATGCATCCTCTGACCTCTGACTGAGAGAGCGGATGTATGGTAATATCACTTCCAGCCGAACTTCTGATGAAAGAGTGTGCATGGCGGGAGATGGAGAGGAAAGCCCCCCTGAAGGCCTTCTCAGCAACGGTTCTTCAATTAAGAATTACTGCCTGGTGATTTAATTAATTAAATAATTAGCCAGAGGATGGGGTCCCGCCCCTCATCACTTTTTTTTTCTGCCCTGGTTAATCAGACACAGACCAAGAAGAAATATGCTCACATTTCCTCATTAAAGCTCATCTGTGGAGACAGAGCGTATACTACATTTCCCTCCCATCAGTCTAGAAGGAATCACCCTGCCCTGTGCTGGCTATTTCACCAGAGGGAGAGGATGGTGGTATTCTATGATGGCAGGGACATTTGTGAGCAATTTCCCTTGGGCCTCCAGACTTTCTATGTTATAATCTATCTGAAAATAATCCCATGTTTTTTTCCTGTTTGTTCATAAAATGCATTCCTACTTATTCTGATGTTATTGTATGGGTGTCAACAGATGCACCCACCAATTCTGTACTGAGTTGGGGCTGCGAGAAGCTTAGTCCAAGTCCTATGGCCACTCTTTAGCACCTGCCTTCCCCAGCAGCACATTAATGTGAAGTGCTAAGCCATCCTGACTTTGTTTTATTCCACCGTCATCTTTTAAAAATTCCTAACTAGTGTGTACAGATGATTAATATATGTTATTATCTAATGCATACACTATACATTATATAAACAATGTAAATTTTGATCAGAGAGAAGATGGTCTCTCTCTTTTTTATTGTACCTCTGAAAATTTTTCTTGGTCCTCAAGATTTGAAGTTACTGTTCTTCCCCACAGCAATATTTTCCCTACCATGAATGCTAATACCTTTTCCTCTTAGATATCTTATACTTTTTATTTGAGCTTCTGGGAATTTGAATAATTAGATCCTCCTCTACTGAGGAAAACAAAAAGAAGGAAAATAGAGAAAACATTGAGTTGAGTTAGATATTGTAAAACTTTCTTTCAATCACTCAAAAACATTCATAGCCTACATAGGAACCTAGGAATACTGTCTTCTCAGAGTTCACAGTCTAACAAATGCAACTACAATAACAAACTGACTGTTATAAAAGTGCCAACACTATCCAACTACATACAAAACACTATGAATGTGCACTTGTGAGAACCACCTACTCTCCAAGGAAGCCCAGTACTGGCTTTAACTAACACAAGGGATTTGTCAGGTAGGGAAAGAAAGAAGGGCATCTCAAGAAGAGGTAACAGCACATGCCTGAGTAGGAAGTCACAGAAGGATCTGTTGACTCCAAGATATAATAAAGAAGCCCACGGTAGCAAAAGTTTGCTAGGATTAGTTGTGGGCATGATGAGAAGACTAAAACTTGAAGAAGGAAATTCAGATATAGCAATATTTGTGAGGGTTCTGTATGACTACATATTTAGAGATTTATGATTTTTGAGATTTATTCTAGGCAGTGAGAAGAGACAGCAATTTCAAAATAAGACAGCAATATGATCACCTTTATGTTTTGGAAGAAGTCTATTTGGATTGAAACGAAAAGATCCTAGAGCTTAAAGGGTTTACTTTAATGAGAAATGTTAAGGACAGGGATCAACAAAAGACAGACATAAAGAAAATTTTTAATGAGAATGTCAAGGTTTGTTAGCTGACAGGAACTCAAACCCCAGGAATGATGGTGCAGAGGTTCGGTGGCATAGAGTTGGAAAGTGTGCCACCAAATGCAGCAAATGCGGACCAAATGCAGGCCACAAGAAAAGAATAGTTAGTGAGACAGAGGCGAGTTAAATGGGAGTTTCTTGTAGGACACTTAGGTAGAGAGCAGACAGCTAAAAATATAAATCTGGAGCTTGGGGAAGGTACAAGATAAGGAAATTATACTTGACATTTTCCAGCATATAAATAGTACCTAAAAAGTTTTTATAACTTTTTAGATCGTTATGGATCAAAACTCGCCCCTCTCAGAGAGCCCAGCAAGCTACCGAGAGCATCTCACCCACACAGCAGAGCCTGCAAGCTACCCATGGTGCATTTGATATGCCAAAAGCAGTAACAACAAGTCTCACAATGGAGACATTACTGCTGCCCGCTCGAGCAAATCGATGAGAACGGGATGACAGTGATGCAGTGATAGATCAGAACACTCAGGACTTAAACCTGTATAATACAGACAAAAACAAATATGGAGCCTTGTTATTGAAAATTGATTTTAATTTTATTGAGGGAGTAAATCAGCTTTTCTGTTTATTTATTTATTTAATGTCAAAGTTATCTTCCTGGATTAGAATGGCTAACCTATAGACCACTTGGTAAGGTAATATTTCAAATGTGATTCAGTGGCCATCACAGGCTCATTAGAAGAGAAGTTAGATATGCAGATCCCCTGTCTTTTGTTTAAAAAAGGGACATACAATGACACAAGCAGGAAGCCATCTCTCTCAGTGCTTGGGAAAGAACAGGCAACATCCCCAAGAGGACTAAGAGTGTTTAGAGAGCTAGGAGGGAGGGAATGTTCCAGTATGAGAAGTAGGCTATGTTCCAGTGTGAAGTTGTGTCTTAAGACTGCTTAAAACACATTAGAAGCTATATGTATGACTTTGAAAATAAAAACAGGAATGTCAAGATGAAAAGGGAACTAGACTGATGTCCAGAATGCATAGAGACTGTCAGCTAAATTTAGGTGTAGTTGAATGACACTAGAAGTCAGGATGTGATGCGGCAGTGTTTAAAGAACACAGAGAACAAAGAGAGTGAAACAGAAAGAAGGGCAGGCAAGAGCAAAGTCCTTGAAAGGGATTTGAACAGAAGGGCAGAGGGGGAAAGTAGTGTGCAGGAGCCCACTATTGCTAGTCTGAGTGTGAGGGCAAGGGTCAAAGGCAGTGAGTAGCCAAAAACAGAGAGAGATCAGAGAATGTTGAGGGAGAGAAGAGATCAAGGGCAGGTGGGTTTTCCGAGTTAAGGATAGAGATAGATCTCTTGAAAAGAAAGCAAAGGCAGAAGCGAAGTCAATAACATTTGATCTGATGCATTAACTCAAAGTCAGGAGCCCTCGACTCAAACACTGAGTTCTGAACACTTAGAAGACAGCAGCACCTCAACTTATTTGGGCTTCCATTTTCAACTCTGTAAATGGGGGAAATGGGCTGCCTATGCCTTTCTAATATGCTTGAAGAGTTAATGAGGTTGGGTGGAGGAAATGGCTCAAAAGGCTGGAGTGCTTAATTTACAGGTAGGAGAGCCAAGTTTCATTCTCAGCACCATATGGTACCCCTAACACTGTTAGGTGTGATTTACCCTACTGAAATTAAAAAAAAAAAAAGGCAGGGGTGGGGGGAGCGGGGATTCAATGAGGCAATAAATTTCATAGGGCCAGCCAGAACTGATATAAGCACTAAATATTTTTATGAACGAGCAACTAAATTAAAGGTCAGCTTGTGGATTTTGATTGGAAGTGATTTAAGTAGTCCAAAAGGGATGGGGCTAGAGTAATAGCACAGCAGGTAGGGCATTTGCCTTGCACGCGGCCGACCCGGGTTCGATTCCCAGCATCCCATATGGTCCCCCAAGCACCACCAGGAGAAATTCCTGAGTGCAGAGCCAGGAGTAACCCCTGAGCATAGCCAGGTGTGACCCAAAAAGCAAAAAAAAAAAAAAAAAAAAAGGTTGACCAGAGTCCCAAGAAGACAGAAATGAGAGATAACCTGTGTATCTGTGTTGAGTGCATCTCTTTTGCTGCCATACCCCTCACAGTCACCCAAATATGAAGTCAACATGTGTTAGAATGTGACTTTGTGACTTTATTTGGGATTAGAGACAAATAGATTTATCTATTTTACAATGATCTCATTGAGGTGAGAATGAATCCATTATCATTGGCATGCACACAGAAAGGAGGAATCTGGAGATAGGAAGACACAGGGAAAAGAAGCTGTGAAGGACAGGGAGAATGCTGTGGAAAGGAGGCAGAGACGAGAGCTTTTCTGCCACTAGTCAAGGAACACCAAGGGTATAGGGCCACCACCAGAAGACAGAAGAGAAACCAAGAATTCTCTCTACAGACTTCACAAGGAGCATGATCCTACCAATAACACCTTGATTTCGAACTTCTGCCTCCCTGAACTACAAAACAGCACATTTGTATTATATGACATCTAGTTTCGGGCACTTCATTAAGACAGTTCAAGGAAACTGAGATAATTTTTATTCTGGCCATGGCGATGGAGGGAGGATTTGGGCCACACCAGCTGGCCTCAGGGCCTATACCTAGCTTGTGCTCTGGGGGTACTCCAGCGTACTTAAAGGACCATATGATGCTAGGAATCTACTTGGAGACAGTTGCATGTTACACAAGCACTTTAACCCCCGCACAATCTCTTCAGTTCCTCAAATAACTTCCAAATTCAAAGAGAACAGAGAGCAATGGACTGTCGTGAAAAAGAGAGAGAGAGAGAGAGGAGATAGAGAGAGCTGCTGGCCATAAGAGCAGGCTGGTGAGGGTGGAGTGTGGGGGGGGGAGAAAAACTGGGGTTATTGGTGCTGGGATATGTACACTGGTGGAGGGATGGGTGTTGGAACATTGTATAATTGAAACCCAATCATGAACAGCTTTGTAATGCTCTATCTCATGGTGATTCTATAATAAATAAATAAAATAAGTTAAAACAGTGGCATCTGTAGAATAAAAGAGCAAAGCAAAATGATTGAGGCTGCTGGGAATATATCTTGAGGGTGCAAAAAAGCACAAGTAGAAATGACATCTGCAACTGTACATTCATTGCAGCACTGTTCACATTAGCCAGAATCTGGAAACAACCTGAGTGCCTGAGAACTGAAGACTGGTTAAAGAAGCTTTGGTACATCTACACAATGGAATACTATGCAGCAGTTAGGAAAGATGAAGTCATGAAATTTGCTTATAAGTGGATGGCCATGAAGAGTATCATGCTAAGTAAATGAGTCAGAAAGAGAGGGACAGACATAGAATGACTGCACTCATTTGTGGAATATGAAATATTGTAATATGAGACTAACACCCAAAGACAGTAGAGACAAGAGCCAGGAATATTGCTTCATAGTTGGAAGTTTGCCTTATGAACTGGGGGAGAAGGCAGCTGGAATAAGAGAAGGGATCACTAAGTCAATGATGGTTGGAGGAATCTCTCAGGATGGGAGATGTGTGCTGAAAATAGATGAAGGACCAAACATGATGGCCTCTCATCATCTGTGATCTGTATTGCAAACCATAATACCCATAAATAGAGAGAGAGAGTAAGAGGTAAACTGTCTGCCATGGAGGGGCCGGGGTGGGATTGGGGGTAGAGGAGGGATACTGGGGACATTGGTGGTGGAAAATGTACACTAGTAGAGGGATGGGTATTTGATCGTTGTATGACTGAAACTCAAACATGAAAGTTTTGTAACTGTAGATCACAGTAATTCGATAAAAAGGGGGGGGTAGTGTGAGATCAATTGGAAGGCAGGCTAGGCAGGTCCCCATTTCCCTTCCCTCTGTTGATGATGCAATAATGACCCAGGGTCACATACATGCCTTGCTGTGGAATTCCATTTGGCTATAGTGCCTTCTGGGGAATCACATATTAATAGCAGTGGTGCCCATACACATGTTCTCTGTTGGGGGTGGGGGAAGTGTCACAATCCCAGTGGGGGTGCTCACACAACATTTTAGTTGTGCTGCTCACTGGGACTTGCACCTGATATATTCTGACTCATTAATTGTGGTGAGGCCGGAAATGGCGACATGGCCTGGGGTCACAGACACAGAGATGCCTTGCACAGTCATCTGGGTGTCCAGGCACCAGGGACTGAACTTGCAGCGTCATGTTTACAAGACAGGCACTTTCACCAGAACTCCATCTCTGAGTTCCACAAGGCGATTTTTCTAGGTGAATAAAATCAATTCAAATGTGTTTAAGTAACAGAGAGGCAGCAGCATAGGTTAATGAGGAATGAAACAAATATGGAACATGGTGCCATTGGTATTCTTTAAAAAAGAAAAATCTCACAGCATTCGCACTATTCCAGCACAAAATTCAAAATAGAAACATTTGTCATATTTACCTACCAAGCTGCTAATACTGCAGACAGAATTAGGAAATCAGGCAACAGGGAGAATCACTTATAACAGAGAGTTATTTGAAAACCGAACAAGGAGGAAGTTTAATTTTTGCATGATTTGAGAAGGGGTCTGTCCATTGGCAGGAGCAGGAGAGGGAGTGTCGTTTATCAAATACTGTTTCACTGCAGATGTGAGCAAGAGAGGTTCGGTTTCACAGTTGTAGCTCAGGAAAAAAAGGGGCCTAAAGCCAATGAAATTCAGCCCTGAGATTTACATGTCAACATGCTGACTCTGAATGCACAGTCTCTAGCCCTCTGCATCAGAAAGATACCGAGTAGAAAGAACTATCTCAGGATCCCAAACTGGAGTGGGCATAATAAGGCCAAAGGAACCATGAGGTGTCCTCCAGAAGCCAGTCTCACTCAGAACCCAGAGTTCTCAGTACACTCAGGCCCTGGCTTCTCTTGAAGGGTGTGTGTGTGTGTGTGTGTGTGTGAGAGAGAGAGAGATCAAGAGAGAGACAGAGAGAGGGAGAGAGAGGGAGAGTTTGTGTGTCTGTGAGTGTGTGTGAGTGACAGAGTGTGTGTGAGAGAGAGTGTGTGTGAGTGTGCAAGAGTGTTGTGTGAATGAGAGAGTGTTTGTATGTGTGAGAGAGTGTGTGTGAGTGAGTGAGAATGTGTGAGTGTGTGTAAGTGAGAGGAGAGAGAGTGAGCGAGTGAGAGTGTGTGTGAGTGTATGTATGTGAGTGAGAGGAGACAGAGAGTGAGCAAGCAAGAGAGAGAGAAAGAGAGAGAGAGAGAGAGTGTGTGTGTGTGTGTATGTGTGTATACCTGCCAGCTCTCCACTGGGCCAGGGCGCTCAGCAGGGTGGCTTTTCACACCCCTGGGTGTGTCACTGGAATTGTCCCGTTGCAGAGAGATCAACATCCCAGGGACCTGGCGCTATTCCCTGGAAACCTCCAGCCCTGCCCCCAAGCCAGGTGTATGCTCCCCACATCCTGAAGTAGCTCATTACAATCAGAGGCTGAATAGTAAACCAGAAATTAAATTGACACTTTGAAGCATTAATCTAAGCACAAATTAATATTCATCAACATCTGCTATTTGTTCAGGTGAATGTTCCGCTTAAACAAGAAATAGCATTCTACCTACCCAAGACAGCATGTTCTGAGGAAAATGGCGTTGGGGCTCAGGGCCTCTGTGTATGGACAGCAGGAGAGTCAGCTTCCTGCAGAGACAACATCAGTGACTGTCCACCCGAGAATCCCCGGAAATTCTTCAATAAATCATTTCTATTTGGTCATGTTTGCCTTACTGACTCTCTACATCCGGCGGCTTCTCCTCAGAGGGGAAGGAATAAGAAGCTGGGTGGTGTTTACTGCCTCTCAGTATTTGGCAACAGGTGTCCCTGTTGTCAGCCCCTGTTTGCCATCACTGGGCAGGAGAAATTTTCTTAGTGGAAATGACTAACTCATCCCCAAATGTGTGTGGAGAAACATTTGCAGAGGAGGAAGATGAAGCAGTGGAACAAGACAAATATCACACCACATGGATGGTCAATGAAGTCATTACAAGGCCAAGCCCTAGAGGATGAAACATTTAGGGGAGAATTCCCCGAGAGTCACACAGGAAGTATCCCTGAGAGCCAATAACATCTTTGGGCTGGGAACAAGGGAATTTTATTTTTTTAGGTCAAATCAAACTTATAATCTTACTGCCCAAAAAGTCAGAAAAAAAATTCTGAGAGACCACCTGCAACTAAACACCAGGGCAGGTCTGAGAGATATTTCAAGAAATAATCTATTTAAAATAATCTAGTGAACCAAAGATTTCAAAGACAACTTTGGAGATGCCTCTCCTTACATATCAACATCTCTCCTCTCTCTGTTCTAGATAGTGTAAACATAGTCCCTAACATGACAGAAACACTGTTAGCAAAGACAGAAACAAAACAAAAGACTTCAAAGTTCTGCATATTTTAAAGATATTCATGGGAAGTGTGCATGAGTCTAGGATCTAACCTATTCCTGTGTTAAGCAAGAGTGACAGAGAGGCTTTGTAAAGTTTATCTCCCAGGAACGGTGGGAAGGGTACACTAATTTAGAGCAGACACTCTGATCTATGAGGTCAAATTACAGCTTTACCATTTACTTTCAGTGAGACCTTGAACATCTTCAATTCTTTCTTTGCCTCACTTTGATCATCTGTAGAATGGGAGTACTATGATGACTAAATGAGTTTAAGCATATTAAACATTTCAAACAGCATCTGCCACCATGTAAGTATCCCATAACTGCTATCTACTGTCATAAACTTAGTAATGGAAATTACTGTTACGCACAGAAATTGGAATGGAAATTACACATTCCCGTTAAAACTTCATTAGAAAATCTCTGGTAATTCTATTAACTGAGACTGATACTGCTGAAGATTTAGAGCAAATGAACCAAGGCAGGAACTAGTCAATATATAAAATCCAATCTATGATTTGTTGAACTACTAGAGCAAGTTCCATATGATAGCTAGACTTTAGACAAGGAATGAGCTCAAAGGAGAATCACTTCACAAAGGTAACGCATACAAATACAGCACAAGTTTCACTTTGCTGCTCACATAAAGTGATGTGAGACGATGCACGAGGACACGGCTGGTCTGGCTGAATGTGGCCAGGAAAGTCTGACCTCCAGAAGACAGCCAGTACCCACATAGAAATTTGAGAATGGGCAAGGAGAGACGATGAGACACAAACAGTCCTTGCTCTCATGGGGCCTACATTCCCTCTGCAAGAGGGAAAGATAAATTGCTTAATGAATACACAAACAAGAATGGCATTAAGGAATGATAAGAGCAATTTGGAGAACCCAACTTGCTGATCAGACAGAGACAAGAAAAGCTGAGTGATGAGCAGGCCTCTCTGAGCAGGTAATAAAGGCAAGATTTGAGTGTGAAGCATCAGCCATCCCTACACAGACCAGATGGGGCTAGGGGAAGTTGGTTCAAAGGGACGAAGGCCTTATGCATGGGCCCAAGGAAGCAATGTGCTCTAAGAAGTCCAGGAGCTGTAAGATAACCAGGGTGGCTAAATGTAATAAAACAAGAAGTAAGAAAGGTAGGAAGTGGTTACACATGTGTATCTGTTAAAAAAAAAAAAAGCCCATAAAAATTTGGTATTTATTTTCAATACAATAAAAATAATGATATTTTTATCTATTAGATATTATTCTTGAAGTAGTTTCTGGTTCATCAAAAAGAGAAAGAGAGAATTTCCCTACCTCCTTATCCTTATTCACTCATATCAACATTCACCATCAACATCCCCCACCAGAGGCAACATTACATTGCAGCTGTTTATTGCTACATAATTATTGTCCCAAATACATAGTTTACAATTGGATTCACTCCTTATGTTGGGCACCTTTCAGTGTACAGTTAGGCGGACGTATAATGATAAGTATGCCACTATTGGAGGTGAAGAAGTGTTGCACTCAATGCGAATTATGATTTGATTTGATTTGATTTGGGGGAGGCAACTCTCCATGGTAGGTAGGGGTCTTAAGGGCTATACACAGCAAGGTTCAGGGAGTCCCAGGTCTACACATGATAATACTGCAGGGGAGGCATGTGGTGCCTGAGAGTCAATTTGGGACTTCTCACATACAAGGCCTACACTCCAGCCCTTTAAGCCATTGTCTGAGCCCTGTGATTTATGAGGTAAAAGATCACTCTGGGGTCATGTGGCAGTCATTTTCTGATATGGCTCCTCATGACCCTCATCTCTTAGTTCTCATGGCTTAGATAAATCCCCTTCCCTTGATTTTGGGCTTACCCTAATAACTAACAGAGCACAGCAAAAATGATAGCTGTCACTTTCATGATTAGTTAACAAATCTTCTGACTTGTTCTCATTCTGTCTTTCTCCCTTCCTCACTCTGGTAAGATGAGCTGTCTTGTTTTGAGGTGCTTTATGAAGAACTCCATGTGTCAAGAACACAAGGAAACCTCTAAACAGCAGTCCAGGAGGAGGTTGGGATCTATATCTAATGACCCCAAGAAATTAAGTCTTGTCACAACCACATGGCTAGTTAAAGACAGATGACTCCCTGTCAAGTCTTGAGACCCACTGACTAAGGATCCCATGCCAAATTATCAATTCACAAAACCTCTGAGATAACAAATGTTGCATTAAGACACTAAGTTTTGAGCTTGTTATACAGTAGTAGATAACAAGTACTGACTTCTGTGCTGATGATGCATTTTAAGAGAACAAGAAGCAGGAAAATTGGTTAAGTGGCTCTTGTAGTAGATGGAAAAATAAAATTATGGCATCTTGGATATGTATACAGACAGAACACAAAAGGTACCAGTACATTTTGTAGAAAAAGTGAGCAGAACTTGATTTTATATTAGATGCCACCTTATACTGAATGCCAAGATTAGTAGAAATTTTGTTTAGAAAACCAGCTTTATAAAGAGAAAATAAAGAAAAGAACTTTTTACAGGGCAAGTGTTAAAGTCTAGCTTTTTACATTTTAGTTATATTAAGTTTGGGATAATGCCTACTAAACAACCAAGTCTAGAGATTAAGTAAACACTTGGATAACTGAATTTAAGAGTTTGGCATTCTGGTTGGAAAGTGGATATAAGTCATGAGCCTACATAGGTGATACTTTAAATACTGGATGAGGTCCTTAGGCATTATATCATTTATATTTCTGCATAATAGATCATTCCAAAACTTAGTGGCACAAAGGAACTATTCGACTATTCTCTCTGGTTCTGGGGTCAAGACTTTGAGCAGAGAAGGCACATTTCTACCTCACAATATTGGGTCGTCAGCTGGGCTTCTGCCTAAAGTATTACAAATGATCTCTCTTGAGCCTAAGCTTTTTCACAACGTCACCTCATCAGTATTGGAAATTCAAGATTCCAAAGACCAATATGCCCAGAGGTTCCAGTAGAAGTCATGGTCTCTACTGATCTAGCCTCTGGTGTCAAAAATCAATCTCACTATCATTAGAAATGTGTCTCTGAGCACATCTCAGGCTCAAGAGGGAACAAACATTGACTTTAACTCTGAATGGGAGAGCCAAGGAACCCACAAATTAAAAACATCACAAATTGTTAATCCAAAGAAAGAAGAGAGGAGGGTCTTGAGAAGAGCCTGGGGCATTCCCTCCTGGAGAAGTTGAGCAGAGCAGAAACAAGATGAGTGCAGTGAAAACTGCTGCAGGAGAATGAAGCCATAGAAGCCAAGAGAATGATGTTTACAGAAAGCAGAAGTTGCCGTTCTGAAAAAATTCTCCTGAAAAGAAAAGTCAGGTAGAGAAGGACAGAGAAGACATTGATACTGGTAAGTGGCTGAGGCACGTTCCCTGGGGTGTCTGGAACAGAAACTGGCATCCATTGCCCTGAAGAGTGACTGTGAGGACAGGAAAGGGACCAGAAGCTGACATTGGTGCATGCTCTTCTGAAATGGTCACCTGAAAGACCCCAGGGAATCATAAAACCACAGAATCGGTAATTTAGAAGGTCACCCTGCACATATATGTGATCATTCCTGATCTTAGGAACTCATTTCCTCCCACGGCAGCCCATTTTGTCATTGTTAGAAAAGTTATTCCTTCCATGAAACTCACTTCTGACACCCATTTGTCTTAATCTGCCAGACTAGGACAAAACCAGTCTAACTCCAGAGTTGTGTTTCACTCAGGCTGTTCTCTAGCTAAAGCATCCTCAGGGCCACACAATTCCTAACAAGATCTAACTTTCTTTGCTCTCCTTGAATATGCTCAAATGTCTTCGTTTCCCTTGCACTCTACAACATTTGAAATCAACATCCTAGATATTGTCATATGCCCACCTCTGGGCCAAGTATTTCCCCACAACTCTCTTATGTTCCTACCATCCTGTTCTGACACCATAGAAACCAAGAGCTTCTGCTAATCAGCCACATTTTGTCATAATATCCATCATGATTTTAAAGTGTTCAAAAACATTTAAATGAGAAACCAAGAAACTGGACAGCAGGTAGGGAACTTGCTTGCACACGCTGACCGAGTTCAATTCCCAGCACCAAAAATGGTCCCCTGAGCACTGCCAGGAGTGGTCCCTGAGCCAGGAGTAAGCACCTAACATAGTCAGTTGTGGCCTGAACCTCTTTCCTCTCCCCAAAACAAATAAAAACAATATTTGAATGAATGAATACAGCGGATTGTTCTTCCACAGTTGCCAAGAAAAAAAATTAAAACAAACTCTTCAAATTCGGAAGGCTAGGTGTACAGTATACCTTGAATGAACTCTGCACTTAAAACAAACAAAAAGCCCTCACTTAGGCACCACAATTTACAGTAGAGTGATCTGGGGAAGGGTCTTATCAAGTGGAGCTCAGGAGGGCCAGGCACCCGCCACCCAACAATTCTCTGTCAACAAGTCCATCTGGTCAACACGAGATTTCTTGAAAGCTGTACTTTCTTGAAAGCTGTACTGTTTGGACATGCAGTCCCACGGCTCACCGGGTACTCTTCAGCAGTGCTCGGGGGCATCAAGGGTTGCTCAGTGTCCTATAGAGATATGTCCAACAATGCACAGAGGACCAGATGGTTTGGAAGATGGTCTTGGATCAAAAAGGGTCATCCACCCAGCAATACCACTGCTGGGAATATATCCCAGAGAAGCAAAAAGTATAGTCGAAATGATATCTGCACTTATATGTTCATTGCGGCACTGTTTATAATAGCCAGAATCTGGAAAAAACCCGAGTGCCCTAGAATAGATGACTGGTTGAAGAAACTCTGGTACATCTATACAATGGAATACTATGCAGCTGTTAGAAAAAAGGAGGTCATGAATTTTGCATGTAAGTGGATCGGCATGGAAAGTATTATGCTAAGTGAAATGAGTCAGAAAGAAAAAGACAGACATAGAAAGATTGCACTCATCTGTGGAATATAGAATAACAGAGTAGGAGACTAACACCCAAGAATAGAAGAATAGTAGAAATAAGTACCAGGAGGTTGACTCCATGGCTTGGAAGCTGGCCTCACATTCTGGGGAGAGGGCAACTCAGAGAAGGGATCACCAAGTATAATTCGGTCAGAGGCCATGCTGGGGAAGGTGATGCAGGCTAAATGTAGACTAGAGACTGAACACAGTGGCCACTCAACACCTCTATTGCGAACCACAACACCTAATTAGAGAGAGAGAACAAAAGGAAATGCCCTGCCACAGTGGCAGGGTGGGCTGGGGGGAGATGGGATTGGGGAGGGTAGAAGGGATGCTGGGTTTACCAGTGGTAGAGAATGGGCACTGGTGAAGGGATGGGTCCTCAAACTTTGTATGGGGGAAACATGAGCACAAAAATGTATAAATCTGTAACTGTACCCTCATGGTGATTTACTAATTAAAAATAAATAAATTTTTTTAAAAAGGGTCATCAACATCCTGCTTCTCTGGCCCTACAAACCAACTATATATATGTATATATATATGTATATATACACACATATATACACACATATGTATATATATTATCTTTAGTATCTTAGCACATGGGCTGGAGGGATAGCACAGAGGTAGGGCATTTGCCTTGCTCACAGCTGACCCGGGTTCAATTTTTCCGCCCCTCTTGGAGAGCCCGACAAGCTACTGAGAGTATCTCACCTGCATGGCAGAGCCTGACAAGCTATCCATGGCATATTCGATATGCCAAAAGCAGAAACAAGTCTCACAATGGAGATGTTACTGGTGCCCACTCGAGCAAATTGATGAGCAACAGGGATGACAGTGATACAGTGATCTAGGCACATTTGATATAAGAATAATAATTATTAGGAACTCTTCATGATGCTAGTCCTTCCTCATGGCTTGGATGAAGGAGATCAACACATGTTCATTGAAGTCAGGCAGTCAGGAAAACTAATCCAGGCTCTTTCACATGTTAGCTTTGAAACTTTGGTCAAATTTCACAAATCTTTTGAGCTTCTGTTCTCATAGCCTTGAAATGGAAATAAAATAATCTCCTTGTGGGTATATCCCTAAGGACTGAAGTGCAATAACTTCACAGAGCTTGGTACATAACAGGTGCTGCATAAATTTTATCATTTATGCATTTATCATATAGCAATCCATTCTGCTTGGGGAAAGCACCCAATCCACCCAAACCTTGCTTCTGTAATGTCATTTTCTCTCATAACAACCTGTAGTCAGTTCCTATTATATAACATATGAAAACCAGGACAAAGAGTACAATGGGTAAAGCACTTGCCTTGCATGCACCTGACCTGAGTTTAATCTTCTGTACTCCTTACATTCCACCTAAGCATAGAGGGAGGAGTAAACCCTGAGCACAGTCAGGTGTGGCACATGCACACATGTGCATCATCATCATCATCCTGTTGATCATCGAATTTCTCAAGCGGTCTGAGTAACATCTCTATTCGTCCAAGCCCTGAGATTGTAGAAGCCTATCTTTACTCATCCTTTCCAATGGTACCACATTGGAGGCTCCTTCAGGGTCAGGGGAATGAGATCCATCATTGTTACTGGTTTTGGCATATGAATATGCCATGGGGAGTTTGCGAGGCTCTCCCAAGTGGGCAAGAAACTCTCGGTAACTTGCCAGGTTCTCCCAGAGGGAGAACTAGGCTAAAAAATGCATACACATGGTAAAAGCCCAACTTCTGTACAACCATCCCATACTAACTTAACATTTAACATTTATCTCCACTACCAAAAATGGGACCTCGGCTCCTACCATCTAGAGAACTTACACACTAGTATCTCTGCTTTGTTTTTCATTTTTCAAACCCTCTTCATTTATCTTTGTTGTTATTTGGAAATGTTCAGAGGTAGCTCACTTGTGCAGGACTCACACTCAATGATGCACAGCAGTGTTAGAAAGTGTATGCACAGACACAGGCTTAGCTGCTCTGCCACTGAGTCACAGTCCTGGGGACCTCTCTGTCACCTTTACAGTCCATCTCTATGCTGTGCTTCGCTTGTGCCTGCCCACCTCTGTCAAATCCACTTTCACCTACAGAAAAAATAAAAGCCTGCAAGTCTGTTAAGAAACAGTTTGCTTAAAAACCTAGAGATCACTCTTTCTTTCCCAAGAAATGCTCAAGGACTAATTATCTTTTTTATGAACTACATGATGGAGACTATTTCTTATTGGGTGCACCATGTATTAGAAGCACATGTCATACTATACTATGATAATTTGCCCACACTTATTTTCTCCCACTGCACCTTGAACTATATAGACAAGGACTACGTTTTTGTTCATTTCCTTTTTACCTCAAGTATCATACACAGTGCTAGGTGAAAACTGCTCCCCCACTGGAGTACAAATGACTTTTATCAATTGCAATGTTATGTCTCAGAAAGTTTTAAAAACTTGCACATGGAACATTCTCCAATCTAGACAACATGCTGGGTCACAAAACATACCTCCATAAAATCAAGAGGACAGAAATTGTATCAGCTTCTTTTCGGACCATGAAGCACTGAAAATAGAAGTTAATCACACGCAGTAATGGAGAACCAAATCAAACACCTGGAAATTAAACAGCTCACTACTGAACAACCAGTGGGTTACAGAAGAAATCAAAAGATTCCTGGACACAAATGAGAATAAAGACACAAGCTACCAGAACTTGTGGAACACTAGTACAATGGGTAAAGCACTTGCCTTGTACGCAGCTGACTTGGGTTCATTATTTTAGTTGTGGAACAGCTAAAACAGTGTTAAGAGGAAATAGCTCTGCATGCAATCATTAGGAAGGAAAAAAGTACCCACATAAATTGACTTGAGTTCACAGCTTAAAATCTTGGAAAATGATTCCAAAAGGAGCCCAAAACAGGGAGGACAAAGGAAACAATAAAACTTAGAGCAGAAATTAAAGAGCTGGACTGCAAAAAACAATCCAAAAGATCAATGAAAACAAAGAGCTGGTTCTTTGAAAAAGTAAGCAAGATAGATAAACCACGAGCCAAGACTCACAAAGAAAGAGAGAAAACCCTAATAAACCAAATCAGAAATGAAAAGGGGGACATCACAACAGAAAGTACAGAATTCAAAAGATTGTGTGATTACTATGATAATCTATATGACATAAAATAAGAGATCTTGAAAAAATGGATAAATCCCTAGATTCCTATAGCCACCAAGGCTGAACCAAGAAGATTTGGAATACTTGAGCAGACTTATAACAATCAAGTAAATTGAAATGGTAATTAAAAGTATTCCCAAAACAAAAGCCAATCCCAGATGGATTCAATAGTGAATTTTTCCAAACCTTTAAAGAGGACCTACAGCCAATCATTGTCAGGCTTTTCCAGGAAACTGAAGAAACAGAAACACTCCCAGTTCCTATGAGGCAAAGATTACCCTGATACCAAAAGCAGAGACAGCACAAAAAATCAGAATTACAGGCCAACAAACCCAATGAACACAGACGCATAGAACCTCAACCAATATTAGCAAATAGAGTCCAACGACATCAAAAAGATCATACACCATTATCAAGTAGGATTCACCCCACAGGGGCAAGGATGGTTTAACTTTCACAAGTCAATACATCAAACACTCTTGAACAATAAATTCCCACAAAGTGCTAAAACAGTTCTTGGGGGAAAGAAGATGGGAGGCATCACCTTCCCTAACTTCAAACTGTACTACAAAGCAGCAGTAATTAAAGCAGCAAGGTAATATAATAATGACAAACCCACAGGTCAATGGAACAGAATTGAATATCCTAATATAGACCCTCCAAGCTCACAAAGCTGTACAGAGAAGTGATAAAGGAAGATAAAGAGAGAAGAGCAGCAGTGTTGACCGATGCAGCAGAAGCCAGGAAATGTATTTGCAATGCTTGCCTGTCCTTTGCCAACTACAAGACCAAGATGATTGCCCTCCGATGTCCTGATGGATCTATCACATCTTCCAGAAGGGTAATGGAGAAGATTATTCATGACTTCTACTCAGATCTCTTTGGTAACCATGTCCACCTGCCCACATACCAAATTCCGCAGGATGGATATGTCATTCCCAACTTTCTCTCTTCCAAAATCTGACATGCCACTTTGTCAGTAAAGAAGCATAGAGCACCCAGTCCAGACAAAGTCAGACCTGAACACCTGAAGAATCTGCCACCAGTACTCATCAATACACTGGCTCGCTCTTCACATGCTACCTCTCTGAATGCAAGGTTCTATCTCAGTGGAAAACCAACAGGACTGTTCTGTTATACAAGAAAGGAGACATCCATGACATCGGCAACTATTGCCCAATCTGCCTGTTATCCATCATCTACAAGTTGTTCACTCGAGCCATCCTGAATAGAATAGGCAGAACACTAGACGAAGGACAACCATGTGAGGAAGCCAGGTTCCAAAAACACAACACAATCGACCATATCCACATGGTGGCCGAGCTCATTGAAGTTTTGCAAGAGTTCAAGATGCTGCTGTGTCTAATGTTCACCGATTTAAAGAAGGCCTTTGATTCTGTTGAGACTGAAGTGGTCATCGAAGCCTTAGCCAAATAGGGCGTTCAAACTCAGTATATCAAGATCCTTCACAAGCTGTATTGCAGATTCACTACCAGGATCTCACCATTCTACAAGGAAGTGATCATTGACGTAAAGAGAGGGGATCAGCAGGGTGATACCACTTCACTGCAACTCTTCAGTGCCACTCTCAGAACGTCATGCGACAACTGAAATGGGAAGAAATGGGAGTTAAGATAGACGTTTGGCAACTACACCACCTCCACTTCGCTGATGACGTCATTCTAATAACACCAAACATTAGCCAAGCAGCACAAATGCTGGCTGACTTCGACCATGAGTGTGGAAAGGTCAGACTGCAGCTGAATCTGACCAAGACAATGTTCATGAAAAACAAATTAGTCCCTGATGTTCCATTTGCTCTCAACAGAACAAACGTCTCCAAATGCAGCAGATATATGTACCTGGGACAAGAACTCAACATGAGGAACGACTTGGCATCAGAACTGCGCAGGAGGAAGAGAGCAGCATGGAATGCCTTCAAGAGCATTGAAGATATTCTTAAGAGGATGAATAACCTCTGGCTCTGGACACATCTTTTTGACTCCACCATTCTTCCTACACTAACATATGCCTCAGAGACCTGGGCCCTATAAAAACAGGATGAGAACGCTACTTGGGTATCTCAAAGAGGAATCAAAAGAGCTATGCTTAGAATATCACATTTCACTCAAGTGAGAGAAGGAATCCGGAGTTCCTACTTATATCAAAAATCAAGAATCAGGGACACTGTCTCGTCTGCCAAGGCATCGAAAATCAGATAGGCTGGGCACATAATGCGATTTAGAGATGACTGCTGGACTAGAGATGTTACCAACTGGATTCCTCGGGACGTCAAAAGACCGCATGGCCGCGCACCTACAAGATGGTCAGACTGCTTCATCAAAATGCTGAGTGAACGGTTTAAGACTCTTTGTGTTCCTGGAGCGAGCAAATGCCACTGGGCTACACTAGCACGTGACAGGGACAAGTGGAGACGTTATTGACTCCTGCTTGAGCAAATCAAAGATCAATGGGATAACAAGTGATACAGACCCTCAAATATATGATTACTTAATCTTTGATAAAGGAGCAAGAAATCTGAGGTGAAACAAGGAAGGACTCTACAATAAGTGGTGCTGGGAAAATTGGTCAGCTACCTGTAAAAAATAAAAAATAAAATAAAATAAACCAGAACTCTTTCTAATGTCAGGAACAAAAGTAATATCAAAATAGATTAAAGGCTTCAAAATATACCGAAATCCATAAGGTACATGGAAGAAAATGTAGGCAGAACGCTCCATGACATTGAGCTAAAGGCATCTTCAATGATGAAATACCACTGACCAAGAAAGTGGAAGCAATGATAAACAAATGGGACTACATTAAACTAAGAAGCTTCCGCACCTCAAAAGAAATGGTTTCCAAGATATCCAAGATACATAGACAGTCCATGGAATGGGAAAGAATATTTACCCAATACCAATCTTATAAGGGGTTAATATCAAGGATATATAAGGTACCAGTAGAATTTTACAAGAAAAAAAGACATCCTACTCCATCGAAAAATAAAGAAAAGAAAAAATCAGAAACTTCCTCAAGAAGAAATTCAAATGGCCAAAAGACACATGAAAAAATGCTCTACATCATTAATCATCAGAGAGACATCACTAATCATTAGAGAGATGCAAATAAAAACAATAATGACATATCATCTCACACCACAAAGGTTGACACACATCAATCTGAACAAGAACAACCCATGCTGGCACAGATGCAGAGAAAAAGGGACTCTCATCCATTATTGGGGGAATGCTGACTGGTCCAGACTTTTTGTAAAACAATATGGACATTTTTCAAAAAACTATAAACTGAGCTCCCATTTGACCCAGCAATACCACTTCTGGAAAATACACCTTGGGGGACCTAAAAACTCACAGCAGAAATACCATCTACACTTGTGTATTCACTGCAGCACTATTCACAATAGCTAGAATCTGTAAATAACCCAAATAATCTATGTCTGAGAATAGACAAGTAGATAAATAACTATGGTACATCTACACAATGGAATACTATGCAGCCACAAGGAAAAATGAAGTCAAGAAATTTGCTTATAAATGAATGGATGTAGAGAGTATGGTATGAGTGAAATGAATCAGAAGGAGAGAGAATGACTTTACTCATTTCTGGGATATGAAAAATATAGTATGAGACTAATATCCAAGAACAGATTAAACAGGGGCCAGGAGAACTTGTCCTAAGTTGGAAGCATGCCACTAGTTTGTGGTATCAGAGGGTAGTTAGGATAGAGAAGGGACCACTATGATAATAAAAATTGGAAATGTTCACTCTGGATAAGAACTGAGTGCTTAAAGTGGGTAAAGGGATATACCTGATTATCTCTCAGTACCTATATTGCAAACTATAATGCCCAAAGAGAGGAAAATGTACACTGGTAAAGGGATGAGTGTTGGAACATTCTATGACTGCGACCAAACCATGAACAATTTTATAACTGTGTATCTCACAGTTTAAAAAATAAATTTAAAAAATAAAATTATAAAAATGTAAACTTTAAATATTAAATATTCTGAAGACTTCAGAAGAGTTATTCCAACCTTTAAAAAAAGTTACATTTCCATGGCTTTTGCTAGGATTTGCATGGCTCCTGACAACAAAGAAATCTTAATATTTGATATAAAAAAGGGAGTATGAAAATGCGAGTCCTAGGGGGCCGGAGCGATAGCACAGTGGGTAGGGCGTTTGCCTTGCACACGGCTGACCCGGGTTCGATCCCCGGCATCCCATATGGTCCCCCAAGCACCGCCAGGAGTAATTCCTGAGTGCAAAGCCAGGAGTAACCCCTGAGCATCGCTGGGTGTGACCCAAAAAGCAAAAAAAAAAAAAAAAGAAGTGAAAATGCGAGTCCTAGCTTAGTGTACTAAAACATTTAGTCCAAAATTTATTTAAATGCACTTTATTAAGGGTCTGTTACCATTAGTCACTTTTTTTATACCCTTACTATATTTATTTACATTCTACATATGAGAAAGAGCATTCTTTCTCCCCATGACTCACTTCACTTGGCATGATACCCGCTACTTCCATCTACAAAGCAGCCAACTGTGACATTTCATCTTCTCTTCTAGCTGAGTAGTATTCCATTGCAAATGAACATAGTTATTTCCCCTCTGTCTGTAGTTCTGCATAAGGAGAAACCTTCAATTGATGCCTGAAGTAATCAATGATTGATATTTCTTTTCTTTTGTTTTTGAGCCACACCCAGTAATGCTCAGGGGTTACTGCTGGTTCAGTTCTCAGTATTCACTCCTGGCTGTGCTCAAGAGACTATACAGGATGCTGAGAACTGAACCTGGGTTGGCCAAATGCAAGAGAAAGACCCTACTCTCTCAGGACCTCAAAGCTCAATATTTCTATATGGTAAAATTAATAAAGACCTTTTGAGAGGCATAGCCTGCCCAATAGTACTGAGGAGAGAACCCAGTGGTCGCTGCCAGCAATACTCAACTTGGCTTTGTTTCCTGGACAGGTATTTCTAGAAGCCACTGGAGCTACACAAAGAAGCGCTGATGATATGGAATAGTGGTGGTAATCCTCTGTGGCCAGGATCAAACTCAGGATCCTTCCAGCCCTTTGAGTTATCTCCTTGGCCCTGAAAAATCACAGCTTCCCCTCTCTATAGCTTTATTGCTCAATTTTTTATGATGAGGTATATTGTTTTTAAAGCTCAATAGTTATTATTCTTTAAAAAATTTAATATTTGAGAGAAGCTTAATATTTGACCTCTTTAAGGTTAAAAAAGTAATATTACCACTTCTTTGCTGTTTTCTTAAACCCCTCCGACCTACTAAATTTCAAGTTCTCAAGTTCGGTGACCTTAGAGGGTAAACATTAAGCTGTTTTAAACCTACAGGGAACCATCAGAGAAACCATTTTACCTTTCCTAGTTCTTTATCCTCTGGGGCTGATGAATTTAATCAGTTCTCAGGGAGGCTGCTTGAGCCAGAGAAACTTCTTTAGTTCTCACCCTCAAAAGAAAGGCTTATACATAATTGTGAGGGGATTGTTACTCTTCTCACACTAAGCAGCATCTTTCATAATGCAGACAATCGTAGCTAACACATGTTACACTGCCATGCCTAGGCAACTGCACCAAAAGTCTGAAAAGTCTTGAAACAAAATAATACCAAAAAGGAGAAAAGAAATCATTTCCTCTGTTAGAGCAACTCCAACACTTTCTAAGCCAATTTGACTTTCTCCATCACCTTCAAGATGACGAGGCCTGACTCACATGCCATGAGAACTACTGCCATGGGTCCACACAAGAGACCAGCTGAAAGCTGTGGGTAGGCAGAAATAAGACAAGCCAGAACTCAATGGCTCCAGAGCAAGAACATTCACCACAGCAAAGACTAAGTTCCTAAATCTATGAAATCTAGTCTAATGAACATGTACACAAGAGTCTGGAGGCTGGATTCATGAAGTCAGTAAGAAAGCAAGTTAGATTAGATAAGCTGGCCAATGAATAGAAGTGCCAGCAAGAAACTGAACCTAGCAGAGCTGAGACAGAGCAAGCACCAAGGTCTAGAAATGAGTTAAAGTCTGAAGAACCATGAGATAAACATGAGAGTATCTCCCAGCCTCTCAGAACTCAGAGATCTCTGCATGATGATCTACTGTTTCAGGTGTCTTCAATTGATTCAGAATACTACCTCTTAGTTAGCACTCCGTAACTCATCATAGGAGTCCAATAGTACCATAACAGTATCCTGGGTGTGTCTATACTGAAGTACATGCCACCATATTCTGTGAGACTGATTTGCCCATCTGTCTCCACCAAGAGATGGAAAATTCCCAAGAGTTTGCATATCTTATGTGACACTGTATTTATGGCATCCTGCATAGCACTTGGCATGGGTTCAAAAAAATGATGGTTGAATAAATGAGTTGTTGCATCTAACATTTAAATGCAGGAAACATAGTTACTGACATACAGAACTCAATGTTCTAAACAACAACAAATTTTTTTAAAAAAACCCATGACACAATTACTTCATATCTTCTATCACCTCAACTTTTAAAAAATTATACCATATCCCAAATACAGTGAGCAAAACTGCAATTCAAAATAGTTAGAACACAGGCTGGGGGTGAAGCTCTTGATTTGCAAGTAGGAGGAGGGCCTCAGTTTCAATTCTCTGTACTGAAAAATATTCTAAAACATCTAGAACATCTAAGGTAAAATTCTTACCTCATATAACATAATGTCTTAAGGGAATGTGACTTCAAGGCTCCGGGCATTTTTCATCTTTCTGATCTAACATCATTGGTGAGTCAGCTTGTCTCCAAGCCAGCTATCTCCCTGGTCACAAGATGACTACTACCTATGCAGCCATGAAACCTTGATTATGGGAACAGGGCTTCTCTTTCTATAGGATCTCAACAGATGCACTTCAAATTGGAGCTGAGGCCAGAATCTGGTTTCCATTAAAATCTTTCATATGTTTTCAATTATAATGGGGGAATCCCCCAGTGGTGCAGGGTAGAGTAGTAAATATAGTGGCATGGATCAAATCCGGGGCGTCACACATGCAAAGCACATCTACAATTGGAACCCCTTGGATCAAATCTTAAGCTGCTTCTGAGAGAAGGGAAATGACAGTGATTTCTCACAGAAGCTCAGGGTTCTATGCAGGAGAAAGATTTCCTGAACTAAAATTGCAAAGAGGAAAAAAAAATCACAAAGAGGGACAGAGTAGGTGCCAGCTGAGACTGCTGAGTCCGTTCACAGTCTGTCTTCTGTTCCTAGCTTCCAGCCTCATCTCCAACCCTCCCTTCTATTTCAAATCTTACGTTTCTACCTGTCTTAACTATTCCCTAAATAAACCTTGACGTTTCTGTTCAAAAGATCATTTCTGGTCTCCGTTTTTGCTCTGTGTTTTTGTCTTAGCTGAAAATAGTCTCCCTTCTGCCCAGCTGACAAATCTCTTTTCCAGTCCTCTCTACTGAAGCATCATTTTGTGAAGCTTTCTTGACCTCTTCAACTCATCGACGACTCTAATAATGCCCCTTTCTGAGACCTCTTTTGCCACTTCTATTACAGCATCCACCGCACTGAAAGGTGCTTATTTGCTTATATCTTCATTTCTTCTATTAGTTTAAGAGCATTTATCAAGGAAGAATGTGCCTTATTCATCTCTGTATCCCCTGTGCAGCATCACATATTTAATGCAGTGTCACATATTTATCAAAATGCTACCTAGGTTTGATAAATTAAGTAAAACTGAATGTGCTAAATAGAATCTGGCTGTATATAATTATCCAACATTTCTTTTCTTCCCTTTTCTTTATTTTAAAATGTATCATTTAAAGAACTGTGATTTACAAAGTTATCGATAGTCCATCAGTAGACAATACTATTCTAGCACCAATCCCATCATCAGTTCCAACTTTCCTCTACCAGTGTTCCCAAGCTCCCTCCCACCCCCCACTTCACCCCACCCCACCCCACTCCCAGTCTGCCACCTTGACAAGCACATTTTAAGGTCTGGTGTTTGCAGTTTGGATCTTGTGTCTGAAGTGTTACTGAGTCTATGGTATGGATACGTAGCAGACTGTGTCCCTGTGGAAAGAGCCCTGGAAAAAGCGAACAGTGGACATTTCAGAAGAGACTTTCCTCTGAGCTACCCTCTATTAACAATGCTGGGGGATGAACACTGGGGTGTCTAGGCCCCCGGAGCCATGTAGCCAAGTGACTTGCTTTGAGTTACCTGAGTCTTAAGCAAACCAGGATAGATATCATCAAGCTTCTAGTGGTCCTGCTAGGGTGAAACTTTTCTCCACCATCTTCCAAAAATCCCATTTAAGAAAAGAGTGGATCCGTGCCCATTAAATTCATGACAACAGGAAACATGAAAATAGTACTTGCTATCACCCTCACAAGAGAATTATATTAAATATTTTACCTAGGGTTAAAGGTTTAGAAACTGGATAGAAGTGAACAAATTACAGATATCCTAAATGGTTGTCCAGGGGAGAGAGTTACACAACATTAGTTGTTTCTAAGGCAACAACTTCCCAGATTTATGCCAGAGATTTGGAACCATTTCCCCCTAGAGCAGATGATTATATGCTCATTTATCTCTAGAGAAGCTCTTAAAATCTCTCCTTTCTCAGAAAGCCCATTTGGCTAAAAAACACAGTGTTTAAGATGGAGAGCTACTCTGAATATTCCCAATCCCCCAGAGAAATGCTCATAGAGACTGCTATGCCATGCTAACATTTGGCTGGGATGCCAGGCGGCTTCTCTTTAACAGAGTGGCATTGCTGCCATATGATCTGTTGCTTTGGAAGGAAATGTTTAAGGAAAGGTCCAAATAGCTATTTTATGTTGAGGTCTCCCCAGAACTGTTCTTAATAAGTCCTAAGTCCACACCACAAAATGTTGCACCTTTAGATTCACCGAAGTGAACTGAACAAGAACAAAAGGTAAATTCTTCCTGAGATGACCAGTCTCTTCCTATAGCTGATCCTCTTGGCAACGTCTAAGAGATAATGCCCAACACAACTCTCATGTGTGGTGCTATCATTTGGTAAGACTCTCAGCTCAGCCCTTGAGTCCAATTGCCTCTCTTTCTGGGGCAAAGCACAACTGCCCTGGACACACTCTTGGTTGTGAATACGTCTACAATGTCCTTACCCAGGAGTATACTTTGCGCCCACTTCTGTTTACATCAAGTTCTGTGAATTGTATGGAAGTGACTCAAATATCCCTTTCATCAAAATTCTTAAAAGTGTAAACATCAAAAAGTTAAAGCACAGAGACTTATTTTTTTGGGTCATACAGTAGTAGTTAATATTGCACCTCTGTTACAGACTGTGTAACCTTAATGAGTTGCTTAATCTCACAATTTTTCCTCTGTGAAAACATAGTAAATAGTAGTACCAACATTAAAGCATTGTTCTAAAGATTATGTGAATAAATTGTAAAGTTTTTTAAAGAGACTGATGCATAAAGTATGCATCAGACTGATGCATAAAATAATGTCATTATTATTAGCATTAGCACTAATGCCTTTCTAAAGTGATACTTTTTGCACATGGACATCACTAAAATTAAAAATAGTTTCCTAAACTAATTGAAATTTTCTCTCACTAATCAGACACAGGGAAGTATTATTCACCAAGTACTTGTAATTATGCACTCTGGGATTTTTTTTTCTTGGTTCTTGGGCCACACTTGGCAGTGCTCAGTTCTTCTGTTGGTTTAGTACACTATGATTTAGTGACTGTTTTTTTTTTTCTCCTGTTGGTGAGTTAGAGATGTGCTGCTCTATTCTTTAGTTAGACAAGAGCTCTGGTCTATGTACAACGTCTAGTCCCAGCAGTTCCACAAAATGGTGGCACTTTGAAAGTTCATAAAAAGGAAAACATGCCTGGTTGAGAAACTCAAAAGACACCTCATGAAAGGAATTATTCTTTCACTGAACCTTTAAAATATTTAAATGGAAGTGAAAAAGGAGCAGATTCAAAAGAAAGTGCAGTAGACTGTGTTGGAAAATCAAATAGTATGTTCCAGAAATATTGATTAGCTCATACAGGCATGAATTGTGGAGGAAACTAGGCTCTACTACTCTGTCACTACATTCCCCCAAAGATGGTGAGATGGTTAAGATTAACCCAGAGGCCCTGTCAAGAAATAATTTCTTTCTTTTTTTTTTTTGGTTTTTGGGTCACAACCGGCGATGCTCAGGGCTGACTCCTGGCTCTTCACTCAGGAATTACCCCTGGCGGTGCTCAGGGGACCATATGGGATGCTGGGATTAGAACCCAGGTCGGCCACATGCAAGGCAAACGCCCTACCCGCTGTGCTATCACTCCAGCCCCCAAAATAATTTCTTTTCCTCTCCAAGCTCCTAGCAGAACCATGTGACTTCAGAGATCAAAGAAATAGTTCCTAACAATGTAAAGAAAGATAATCTGTTTGAAATTGGGAGTAAATTGAGAGACTTACAAATGGCATCACCTATCTCTACAGAGTAGGTATGTGGATAAGTACTTCAGATATGTTGTCTGGAATCTTTAAGTTTTACAGGTAGAAAAAGTGGTACATAACAACCAGCCAGCTGGCCAGGTGTGTGAGAAGCACACAAGTTTACACAAGGTATGAAGTCCAAACTCACAAACTCTAAGGCCCCTAGTATTATGCTCAAATCAGAATTATAATAGTGAGGCACTGGCAAAGCAAGTGTTCTGTTAGGCTGTTATTTAAGTTTCTCTGCATAAGAAAGCCCTTTGAGCAGTGGTTCTCAACTTTCTAAATCTGGTGGGTGGAGTTGTTTCTCCTTTATTCCAACAACAGTTTTGTCATTTGGGCATTTGGGTCCTACTGTGATAGATATCAGCAACTTCATAAACACACTGTCATATTCTTACTTTACAATTCTTAAGACCTAAGAAGCAACTCGACTAAATTATCACTTTTTTAAAAAACAAGTAAATGTCATGGAAATAGCATATAGGAAAGAAAAAAATTATGTTGTAAGATATTTACGAGAACTAATAATAAAATGCATGTATGGACCTTGATTAGATGCTGATTTGAACAAACCAATGCATTTTTTGGACAATCAGGAATGCAAATTCAGAAATAGATATTAGATATTAAAATAAAACCTCTGATATTATTAGGTATGAATGGTACAAGGGTTTTTTATCCTTATCTTTTAGAGATATCCATTGAGATGCTTCTTGATGTTGCTTCCCTATTCCTGCCCATCAGAATAGAACCTTATTTCCAACATTCCCTACTTCCCAAAGGTTATTGACACAAAACTAAGGACCTTATTCTTTTAATCTCTCTCTCTCTCTCTCTCTCTCTCTCTCTGTGTGTCTCCTTTAATCAGGAAATCAATTAATGTCATAATTGGATAAACTTGAATCAAAACATTCTACCTTCTGGGGTTGGAATAAAAGTACAGGGGATAAATAGTTTGCATTGTTAGGGATTGAACACTGGTTCAATTTATGGCTGTATATGGCCCCCTGCCCACCAAAATAGACATCCTACTTCCAGGTTACCCTCACCTGTCCAAAATATCTACAATCTCTAAACAAATTATTTTAAGTTCCAAAATAAAGTGTAATAAATATTCAAGCTTAAACATATTTGGTATTCTGGAGCGATAGCCTAGCAGGTAGGGCGTTTGCCTTGCATGCAGCCGACCCGGATTTGATCCCTCCACGCCTCTCGGAGAGCCCAGAAAGCTACCGAAAGTATCTCGCCGGATGTCAGAGCCTAGCAAGCAACCCGTGGCATATTTGATATGCCAAAAACAATAACAAGTCTCACAATGGAGACGTTACTGATGCCCGCTTGAGCAAATCAATGAGCAATGGGATGACAGTGACAGTGACAGACTCCTTAATGAAGGTAACCATAATAAAACTTTGATCAATATAACCTCATTCAATACTTCATTTGTCAAGGACACATTTTAAGTAATATACATCTTTGGAGACTGTTAGTACTGTATGAGATGAGGAAAGTAAAGGTGCAACTGTTCATTTAATGTGAAAGTCACAATGTCTGATCTCAAGATTGTGGACAGGTGGACAGGCCAGAGTAATAGTACAGGGATAGCATTTTGCATTGCACACAGCCATCCTGGGTTCAATCTCCAGCACCACATATGATCCACTAAGCCTACCAGGAGTGATCCCTGACTGCAGAGACAGAAGTGAGTCCTGAGCACTGCTGGGTGTGGCCCCCAAACAAACAAACAAACAAAAAATAAGAAAAACTTATGTAGATTCCACTGGTGACATAAATATCCCTGGGTGAGAGAAGCATGACTCCATCTCAGCATATCTGAGTCTTGGAGATCAGGACAGCAAAGACAGAGGACAGCTTATGGAATGGTTGTAAGTGGGAGAGTATAGGAACAGAGACTGGAAGCCCCTGAGCCTGGCAAAGGCAGAGCAGGACAGTCATATGACTTAAGTACACAAGGAGAAAGAAAAATAAAAATTATAATAGCTACTGAGAGTATCCCGCCTGCACGGCAGAGCCTGGCAAGCTCCCTGTGGTGTACTCGATATGCCAAAAACAGTAACAAGTCTCACAGTGGAGACATTACTGGTGCCCACTCGAGCAAATCAATGGACAAGGGGATGACAGTGCTACAGTGCATAATAACTACCAATTATTGAGCCCTGACTCAAATACTCAAAGTATTTCATACACATGCTATCAATCTTCAGAGCACCAAACAAATCAGATAACAGAGGAGGAAGTGAGATTTCCATTTTGCAGAGAAGAAAGTGAGAGTTACATCGCTCAATGGCAAAGAACAGACTGCAAATTCTATTGTTGGTTCTGAATCAAAGTGTAAACTTCCAACCGTCATGACTCATAGGAATGGAAAGAGGAATAGACCCGAGAATGTTGTTGTAAAATATACTCCCTTTGGGTTCAAAGAGAATAGATATAGTTCACTACCATTGATTTCCTTGCACTAGAATTGTTTATAGATCCTTTGCTTTTCTGCATTTTAAAATTTTCTATCAGGAACATCTATTTCACATTTTACATTAACATTTAAATATATGAAAATATTTCTTTAACAAGAAAATGGTATTCTTAATTTTTCAAATGTAGAGGTTTACAATCTTAAATTTTCCACCTCTGTTTCCAATAATTATCGGTCTTCTATGAAAATGTAAGGCTCTTGCCTGACTTGGCAATACAGTATTTACTCAAAGACAGTAAGACCCTGAGGACTGGAGACAACATCCAGAAGAGCTGTCAGTCCAAGACTCAGGGCAAAAGAGCAACATCCCCATAAGCAGAAAAACGATCAGTCTCAGATCTGCTTGGCTGTTATCTCCCCCCTGTGATTTCTCATTCAATGAATTATGCCAGTGCTTGTATTTTTTTTAAACTCACAACAGAGGAGTTATTCTCCAAGTCTCTATCAACTGAAGTATTAACAGCTTCCAGCTGAGAAAATATCTTTTCACTTTGCTTAAGCCTAATCATTATTTTCTCCCTCCAACAGGAGTTTCAGTATCATACAAAGGATCATCATACAAAAGGCCATTTTTATAAAGTTGCTTGTAGACTTACAATGCATAATTTGAATATACAGCTATTTAAAGATGTCACTCGTTTGTGTTTTCTTTCTAGAAAAAAAAAACAACATTTTTACCCCTTGGTTCTTTGAAAACCTGAATATGAATGTGCTCAAACTAAGAAGCAGAAAAGAATAAAATGGTTTCTTTCAAACTTTCATCTTATTTGAAAAATAAAAGAAACTCACAAAGATGTAGAACTTTTACTCAAAATTTGAATTGTCTAGACTATTAACCTGTGTCTCATTCCTTATGTAATACAGTAAAAAACAATAAATTGGAAATTAAATAATTAGGGCATTCATTCATCCTCTGGTTCAGAATCCCTCAAAGAAATGAATCAAGGCTAACACTGTTTCCTAGCATTGCTCTGTGCTCCATCTACAAGTCTGCACTCGCCAACTTACTGGGCTACAGCTTCTTGTTAATGAAATGAGTCTGAAATATATTCTCTTCATAAACCAGTTTCCTTTGCCAGAAAGCACAAACACGGCTTGCACTTGTGCCTCACAGCTCAGAGACCTAGCTTGAAAAGACCTGCCCTTTGCCTGTAGACAGTAAGAAGGAAAATGGCTCTTAGTACAGTTTGTGACACCGACAGCTAGCAAACCAAGCCCCTTCTCCCTTTCTGCTTCCTTTCTTGGCAGCCAGTAATCATTTACTCTCCTCTGTTTTGTTTTACATTTTTAATTAAAAATATTCTCAGGTCTGGGATGTGGCTTAAAGGGTAGAGCACATGCACTATTTATGCAAGAAGGCCCTGGTTTCAATGCCTGGCACCCCAAGGCATCCCCTGCCCAGTGTGGCCCTGAGCACTGCTAGGCTTATGAACTGAATCCAGAGTATCACTGGGAGGGGTCCTTGGCCTCAGACCACCGTCAGATGGTGGGTCCTGTGAAACACAGTTCTCAGGGTCGGAGCTATGATTACCCAGGTTGGTTCCCTGGCATCCCATAGCTCAGGTCCCCTGAGCTCTGCCAGGAGTCATTACTGAGTGTAGAGCCAGGAATAACCCCTGATCATCACTGGGTGTGGCCCAAAACCCAAAATCAAACAAACACAAAAGCAGTTCTCAGAAAGTCATATAAAATGCAGCCTTAATTTGGTATAAATGAATGATATCCCAAAGGGGTTCCATTCCCCAGATCTCCCTCTCCTAGCCAGTGCCCCTAGAATACAACTTACTCAATAATACTCAGAAAAGCTACAGTATAAAATGGAATGGTAGTTTGAACTGTGGAATTTCACGAATCATTTCCTCCAAAAGCCAACTCTAGGAGGATCAAAAGGGATTTTGTGCCCCTAATCACAGCAAATAAGTGACTTCAGGTCAATGCCAGCCTCTTCCCATAGGAAGACCAGGAAAATATTTCCATGTTCATAGTACAATTCCATTTCCTCCTCCTGAAAACAGTAACAATAATAATATGAGCCTCATACAGTTGCCATAAGAGCTAAAATAGAAAATGAATGGGAAGCCTGTGGCACACAGAAAATAATCAATAAATGCTGGCTTGTTAGCTCTCTTCTTTGCCTTCCCTCATTTATTCACCCATTCAATTAATATTCAATGAACCAGCTTTTTCCCAGATCTGAATCACTTCCCAGTGGTGATATGAGTTAGAGCTTCTAGATATGCCCAGTCTCCTCAAGGCTAGTAGGATACAATTTAGTACCCCTTAGCATAATGCACTAATTGGTCCCTCTGTGACCTGAAAGAGTTAACGAGTTATTGTAGGATTTAATCTACCACTTCCTGACAAAATGAGTTTTCATTATTTTTTGTACATCAAGTTCCCTGGAATTATAGTACACAAATTTCCTTAATCTCCTTCTCCTCCTCCTCCTCCTCCTCCTCCTCCTTCCCCTTCTCCTCCTTCTCCTTCCATCTTCTGGTTCTTCCCTTTTCTTTTTTCTCTTTATTTTCCTTTCTTTTTTACACACACACACACACACACGCATACACTACAACTCTCAATTGAAGTAAAATAGCTTAGAATTGTTAAAATATCTCCTTTAGAGTTTACTAAAAGTAACACACTCTGGGGAACTTGAGAAGTGTGTAAATCTAAGTAGAGCTACACGTTATTCAGAACTTTATAAGCACCCCACAAATTCTCAAGAAATACTGCAATATTCTATAATATATTCTCCCAATTAAAAAATTCTCATATAATAAATATTCATAGTTCATATATTATAACATATATTTGTATAGCATAAATTAAAATCTTATCATGAACACTTTTCTAAGTCATAGGAATTCCATAAAATATTTTAACACCCCCTCTGGCTACTGATTAAGCTGCTTAATGGCCATGATCCCAGAGATACATGAACGAATCTCAGAACCCAGCAGCTTTTGGCAGAAATGCATCTGGACTTTGCATCATGTTACCAGCACCGGGCCACCCCAGGTGGGATAAAGTGTCATCCCTCTGACTATTCCCCCTGGCGGCTTGGTGGCCACCACCTTCCAGAAGCCACTGGACAGTCAGGTCTGAGTGTTGGGGAAAAATACCAAATAACGCTGAGTCTAGTGTCGAAATATTGAATGTAATCAAAGGTGAGAGAGAGAATAATGTGAAAATCATCTGCCACACAGATGATAGGGGGAGGGCGTGGGATGGGGGGTATAATGGGTGTTTTGGTGGTGGGAAATGTACACTGGTGAAGGGACGGTTGTTTCATCATTGTATGACCAAGACTTAAACCTGAAAGCTTTGCAATTGTTCTCATGGTGATTCAATAAATAAGTTCATTTTAAAAATAATAAAATAAAATAAAATATTTCAACAACAAATGGTCCATCATATAGATATTCCTTTATCTATTTATCTTTGAGTATATCATGGAACACTCATGATAATTCATATGCAAATTTATAAATTAACCCATGTGATTTGTGTAGATAAAATTCTTATAAGTACATTATCAGTTTCAAAAGTATCAACAGGGACTGAAGAGATAGAAGGTATAGCCAGTAGGCTGTTTGCCTTGTACATGGCCAACCTGGGTTTAATCTCCAGCTCCCCATATGGTCCCCAGAACCTGCCAGGAGTAAGCCCTGAGCATAATGGCCCCAAAGCTCTAAATGAATGAATGAATGAATGAATGAATTAAAAGTGCCAACAAGGCCAGGGCCATGGTTCAGGGTATTGCTCATGCCCAGCAAGGTTCATGATGCACAGCTGGGTGCAGCCTGCCTGGCCTAGCATCAAACTATAAGGAAACCTCAGCTCTGCCAGCTCTCCAGCACCAGTGACCTGTGAACTCTTGTACAAAAAGACACTTTTTTTTAAGTGTCAACATGCTGAAGACTTGAAAAAAAATGATCAAATTATTTTCCACACACTTGTAAAGTTCGATGGTCCCCTTTTCACCCCCTTGTATTAGTTGGATTACTAATGAGGTTGACCATTTATATGTACTAACCATTTGTTCTATTTATTCATAGATTATAGATTTCAGGGTTTGCTCAGTTTTCTTGGGAACCTAGAGGTATTATTAACAGTTATAATTATTCTATGCATTAATGTTTTTCACAATTTTATTTGGTGTTGGGGATCAAACCTGGAGTCTTATTTTTGCAAAGTATGCACTATACCACTGCAATGACTTCATACACCTGGTTTGATTGATATAATTGAAATCGCCCCACCCAGTGGTGCATGGGAGCTAGGTACCAGCTCGCTTGTGCAGTCCTCATCAGTCATTGTCCAGGCCTGATCGTATGCCAAGGCTTTAAATTTGCTCCGTAGAAAAGCATCACAGACCTCAGTAAAGGTATTTTTCTTTGTTAACAAATCTATTCATAAAAATATCAATAATGCATGGCTAGAGAGATAGCACAGGGGCCATTTCCTTCACATGTGGCTAACCCTTGTTCGATCCCTGGCACCACATATGATTCCTCGAGCCCTCCTGAGTGATCCCTGAGCACAGAGCCAAGAATAAGTTAGCCTGAGCACCAGATGTGGCTCAAACACAATGGAAGGAAGACAGAGAGAGAGAAAGCAAGCAAGCAAGCAAGAAAGGTTTGCATTAAAAATTTTGTTTTTTGATGCAATTTATAATTTAAAATATTAAAATCACTCTTTCCCTTGACCACTTAGTTCATGCTTTTACACTTAAGTAGGTCTTCTCCATCCAGATTAAGTAAATGCCTTTTGGTTTTGGTTATGGTTTTAAGACACACTCTGCATTGCATAGGGATAACTCCTGAATGGGAAAGCATCCTTCCCACTGTATTATCTCTTGGCCCAGGTAAATATTCATCTAAAGTTTCTTCTTATCCTTTAAAAGTTTTTAACTATTCATTTTTTTGTATTCCAGCTAAAATTTACTTTATCTTAGTGTAGAATATAATTGTTTACAAATACAGACATTCTAATGTCATTTATAAAATTATTTAATCCTTTTTTATATAAATTCCATATCAATTAGCATGAATTTATGCACCATGCATTGTTCTTTCTTGATTTACCTGTGCCATTGGTTCATTTGATATTCTGAAATCTAATCAATCTGATAATCCCTCTACTCACACTTAGAAGACTTTGTTTTTGTCTGTGGTTGGTTTTGCTTGTGGCTTTTGGTGCAAATATGGTGGTGTCACTTCCACAGGGACTCTAGGACCATGCAGTGCTTCAGTTGGACCTTGGGCTTCCATTGGTACCAATGAGCTCTCTCTGGTCTCAAAAGCTTTGGTTTTTTTTGTTGTTTTTTTTTGGCTTTTTGGGTCACACCTAGCAATGCACAGGGGTTACTCCTGGCTCTTCACTCACAAATCATCCCTGGCGGTGCTCAGGGGACCATATGGGATCCTTGGAATTGAAACCAGGTCAGCTGCATGCAAGGCAAACGCCCAACCCGCTGTGCTATCACTCCAGCCCCTCAAAAGCTTTGTTTTTAAAAAGATTTTTTACATCTGTTCTAAACTGTTCACGTCTTTGGATAAACACTAGAAGTCTTTAGTCAAATTCTTAAAAATTCTACAAAATTACCCAAATACTTGTGCTACTTGCCTTCCCGTCTTCTTTCCCCCTACTTCCTGCTTGTAAAGTTCCTGATTTGTTCAAGGGAAGTATGGGAATAGCCTCTGGTCACAAATTTATTTACCAAATTCCCCTGTAATTCAGCTGAACAAGGCAGCAATGTTTAAAAATATATCCACAGATTCTTTGATATTTCTCTCTTCAAAAGGGAGAAGGGCCGGTATTTGACTCTAGGCTAGTTCAAAAAATTACGTGATTTCTGCTTACTCCCTCAGAACTCTAGCTCTGGGGATTCCAGCTGCCAGGCTTGAGGACATCACATGGAGACCCAGAAAGGTCCATACGGTGAATAACTGAGACCTCTTGCTAACTCCTTTTTGTCAGTGAAACATCTCAGAAGTGGATTCCCCAGACACTGTCACAGATGCCTCCTATTAACCTCCTAACTGAAATCTCATGAAAGACCTTGTGCCAGACCCACCGAGCCAGGTCTCCATGGAATTCCTGATCCAAAGACCCTGTGAAATAAAAATTACATATTTTTATCTGATTTCCTATCTATGGTATTCTGTTGTAACTGTACCACTGAATTGGTGGTGGTGGTGCTGTGCTCTGTGTTGTGTGTGTGTGTGTGTGTGTGAGTGTGAGTGTGTGTGTGAATTTGTGAAATGGAGGTTATGATATTTGTTCCACAACAATGGATAACAAATACAAAGGGATAAGTAGATGTCTTCAGCAGCTTCCATTTTTCCAGATAAATTGGAAAGATATGGCTTGGTTCAACCCTACTTTTCTCTTTTACTCCTTAAGTATAAAGGTAATGCTTAAAGTTTAGCAGATATCTTGCAACCAACTATGAGGCTAAAATTATCTTAAGTGTAAAAGTCAGTGCATTAATGATGATGGAACAGAATAATTGAAAGCAGGATGCCTAAGGCATTGCTGAACAGCTGGAACAATACCAATAACTAGCCAGGAAATATGTCTTAGAACAAGAAACTGTGTTTCTCACTTTGTGTAAAAAAAAAAAATCACTTTGAGTGACTCTTGGCCAATTGATTTGTTTTTGCCACTCGATGCATTCCTAACCGTCAGCTGGTATCTGAAGTTGCTGCACGGTCAGCACACAGGTAAGAGGTATATGAATGTTTGCAATGCGATTTCAGAGTAATGAACGACAAGTCTTAACCACTGAATCCAATAAGTAATGTACATAGATTTTCTTATTTAAAAAAAAAGAACTTTGAGTTAGTAGAAATAATGGAAGGTGAATAAATAAATGAAGGCAGAGTCTAGATTATCTCAAGGAAAATGCTTTAGTGTATTTAGCATATGAAAAGAGTCCCTTTATAGCACTTTTTGTGCTGATGTAGATTAACCATGGTCAAATTTCCTGCAATCAGATATTGATCACAATTCGTCAGGATGCCAAGAAAGAAAATAGAGCACAAAATATTTTACTCTTATTTAAAGTATTCAGGTCCTGTGTTTTGAAAGCAATTCTGTTCTTTTTTTAGAGAATGATTAAGAACAGCTATCCTCAATGCATTTTCAGATATAAGTGATCGGTCACCAGGATTTCTCAGTGAGTTAGTCCTCATATTTGTTTCTTTCAGAATATTATTCAATCTTCAAACCATGAAAGTAAGTTTTTTCTACATATTAAATTTTAGACCATAAATGATAAGAAATGGCATTATTGCACAGCTACCAGAATGGCTAAAGTATAAAAGGCAAGCAATGATAAGAAAGTAGAGAGACCCAAACTCTCAAACCAGAGTTAATTGTCATTGTCATATTAGAAAAATAAAACACTCATATTTACTTATACTGAACATATGCACACTCTTTGGCCCATCGATTCCAAACCTAAGTATATAACTAGAGATAGTACATATGCTCACCAAAAGACATGCACAAGAATATACATGGTGACATTATTCATGATAGGCAAAAACTGTAAACAACCCAAATGTTCCCCTATAGTAGAAAGAATAAATGAACTGTGCCATGTTAACCCAATGAAATGCTAAAGCAATGAAAATGAATGAACCATGGCTACACCGACAACACCAATGCTCCTATCATGGAGTGCGGGAAGGACATCAAAATCTCTCCCACAGGAGCCAGTCAGATAGATAATGGTCACATCTAAGGGGCAGAGAAAGTGACACTGAAAAAGGGAACACAGGTCAGTAATTTTCTCTATGACCCTACACTTGCTCCCAACAGAGGGAAGTGCCCGGGAAGACAGCAGGAAAAGCAGCAGTTCACACCAGATAGCATGGCTGGAGAATCAAGGGAAGCCAAAGGGACAAAGAGCAGCAAATACCAGCAAGGAGAGACAAATGCACAGAAATGTCAGCGATAGATCAACGGGCACTGCCGTCTTTTCTCTCCAGTCCCCAAAACTACAACTTAAACCTGTTAAATACATAACTACAACTTTTTTTATAAACACCTGAAATTTTGTGTACTACCTTGCATACACTACCTCAAGGACACACACTCATAGGCAGTTTCAGTGTAACACTCCCAATCACAATGCTGAATGAAAGAATCCAGAAACAAATGCACATATATCCTATTATTCCATTCCCTTAAAATTTTTTAAAACATAATTAAAATAGTGGTAATAGAAGTAAGAATGAGGAGATGATATCCACAGAGCTGCGCATGGAATGGCCCCTCTGCTCCTTAAAGACTATGATCCGGGAGGTCTACTAACCCATTTTGGCACCCAGCAGCTTCTTATAGAAATGCATCTAGACTGTGAACTGAGCTAAAATATCAGAAATCCAAAACTGCGCAGCCGTTGACAGCTCATATAATCTTCATTCTCAGCAATGGAAAACAAATCATCAAATGATGCCTTTTTAGCAGGTTTGATTGTTGGGGGAAAATTCCAAATAATAATAGTGAGTTCTCTGTTGAAATATTGAATGTATTCAAAGTATAGAGAGAATAAAGTGAAGATCATTAGTCACTCAGGTAGGGGGGTGGGCATGGGAGGGGGTATATTGGGGTTCTTGGTGGTGGAACATGTGCACTGGTGAAAAAATGGGGGTTTGATCATTATATGACTGAGACTTAAACCTGGAAGTTTTGTAACTTTTTTCACGGTGATTCAATAAAATAAGAATTTAAAAAAAAGAAAAAAGAAGTAAGAATGATGGTTAACATAGTCAGAAGAGAACTTTGAAGGGGGCATCTCAGAGGAGGAGTTAGAGGGGGATATTGGACATTCTCTATTTTTCACCTTGTGGGGTTTTCATGGTAATGTTCAATTTGTAGTTTAAAAAAATTCATCAAAAGTTCCTATATCCAAGTTTCTATATATGATATTCTATTTCAATTTTTAAAAAAAGGTTAATCCTCTTCCCTCTTATTCCTCTAATATTGTTTTTAAAATGCAATATATTTGTTTTATATGATGCAGATCAAGTTTGTGACTCTCTGGTTTTGCCTCGACAATCAAAGCAAAAGGATAAAATAAAAATAAAATTGATACCACTGTTCTTAAGCAAAACAAAACAAAAAAAGGTTTGTTCATTGGTTAAAAAAAGATGCCAAGCTTGAGCAGAATTTTCTAGATAGGAAACAAAGAGAAGCAGTTTCCCTTTTTTTTTAACTCATCTTGGGCTAAATTGGGTCTCAGATGAGGACTAACAGAATATTACAAAAGATTATACCTCACCCCATGCCAGCATGCCTTGTTACTTCAGGTTTAATTAGAGTTGAGAAAAAGACAGTAGAGCAGGCTGGCAGTGTAGAGTCTTGGGGTTTCATCTATTTTAATTTGAATACAACTGGCGTGGGGCTGCCCACTAGAACTGCTGGTGACTATGAGAAGTTGTTTTTAACACCTATGAAAATTTGTCTCTACTCAAGATTGGAATGATTTAAGCCAGTGTCCTTTATGCTATGCCTCTCACATTGGCCTGTGGCATATTTTCTCTAAAGGAGCATGAACAATGTATGTAAAAGATGATTTATTTGGCCCTTAGGGCTTTGAGGAGGAGGATTTATCTAGAAATCAGATTCCTAGATGGTAGAATTCTGTTTGGGAGATTTATCCTAAATACCAATATCTCCCCAGGGCCCATGAGTCTTACTTCCCACTTGATTGTGTATTTATTTTCCTATATAAACATGCCCAGAATTTCATCAGGGAAAAAAAAAAAGATAAATTATTGTAAGTATTTGTACAATAGAAAAATTAGCCACATTTTGAGAAATTCCCATTCACTATGCGGTGGGAAAGTATTACAGGTTTGTAAGTTTTTATAATTTACATATGGCAAAGCTGTTTATCCCCAAGAGGGAAAATGACATGCACCTTCACTTCTTCAGATGCCCTAAATTTTGAGTTTAAAATAGTTCTTTGTAGCACCTCCCTGGGATTTTGACAGAGGCTTCAGGCTATCGGAAACTTTAAAGGGCTTGAAAAAAGGAACTTTCATTGCACCACTTTCTTTTAATCTATGTACACACTTCTCTAGTTATCACTAGCTTTAAATTATCCAAAAGCCAGGAACATTTAAATCCGATTTGTTCCTTGGGTGGACTATTCATTAATGAGCTTATCTGCTTGCTTGCTTCTGAAGTTAAATCTTATTCCTACCTTTATTTTTTCCAAAAATACTTTCTATTTTTTGATTTGATTTATTGTCTGGCAAAATATTGGGTGTCTGTTTGTTTGTTGAACATGGCGCAGATTTTGGAGTTTGTTTTAAAAACATGCTTTCAAATGGCCCAGGCTCAAAATATACCTTCCTCTTACAAGATAGATGCCCCAAGCTTAGAGCTATCCCCAGCTCTCCTCACCTCCGCATGCACCAATCAAGAAAAAAAAGATCCTGTTTTTTGTTATTGTTATTAATATAACATTATTGTTAATATATTAAAACATTATATTGTGTTTTATTATGTTGACACATGAAAGTGTCAACATCAACAAAAAGACTTTAAAATAATAAGCATTAAACTATTCCTCATGAAGAATTCTACCATGTCTTTCCTTGAGCGTATATAACCTAGTAGATAACCCCACAGGCATCAGTGGATTTATTCATGGTGCAGAGCTCATTTTCATTTCACATTTCTAAGTTTTCATCCCTTACAGGGTGCAAGCAACTGAGTAAGGACTATCTAAATGTATCTCTGGTAAGCCCTCACCTTAATTTCAGATCCTATGCCACCTATGCCCTTTTTCTGAGTACTTTACTTAGTGGTACTTTCTGAGAAAACACCCATCTTCCCTTACCACATGAAGGAAGAGGATTTCTTGCTCATAGAGCAACTCCAACAGCCAAACTCCCTTTTCATCCCGTAGGTACACCCTGTCAGGTGCACTAATGGGTAACTGGGAGAGAACGAATGGGGGTAGCTGGCAGTTATATTTATGAACAGATGTACACCCCGACATGCATTTGCTTTTTCTTGAGATTGCTTTCAGAAAAAGTTTGAGGTGGCTGCACAGCCCCATCTTTAAAGAGCACAGTAATTAATACTTTCAGGCCATAATGACTTGGGGATGGGGGTAATTAGGTCATCAAAGTCTTCTGTCCTTGCAATGACCTACAGCAAGAGTGAAAAGTAAATCTATTCAGGCTTTCACAAGAAGCTCTTTTGTTTGGGGATTTTCAAGTGTGCTTGTCAGGTATGTGCCCATCACTGGTAACATCTTCAAAATATACTTGTCGCCTCTGTGACATCAGAAAATCCATTTATTCCCAGCTGTAATTTATCTCTTGATAAATCATGCTATCAAGCTGAAGTGTGAAAGCAATACCCAGAGGACATAAAATACCACTGAATCCGCTGTTTGGTTAATTTATTACTATTATTAGGAAACTGACAGGATTACTTTAAAAAATCAAGTGTCAGAGGTCCCAGATTCTTATCCGGTCTTCAAGACTGAAGAAGAGTCCAATCACACGCCTCTGACCCAGCCACTTCCCCCGTCTCTCTTGCTGCCAGTCTCTTTGGAGAGTTCTTTTCAGAAGGGAGGAGTGGCTGAGGGAGCCACAGGCTCCTCTGACAATCAAAAGATAAAGCCTTGGGCCCTCTTTCTCAAGGAAGCTGTTTGCTTTCTCCAAGGACTGTCTCTATTCTGTCTACGACAGCTAGGCATTGTGGCTGTTGAGGCACAGCACTAAAGAGTGACACAATGCAGTGACAGGCACTCCAAACAGGAGGCAGTAGACGTGACTTGAAATTCTGACTCTAGTGTTTACTGTCTGTGTGGCCACGGACACGTTATTTACTGCTTCTGAGTCTAGGTTTCTGAAGCTGCAAAATGGTAATAATGACAGGGCTGTTAAAAGAATTATTTGAGACATGTGGAAATGTCCACCTTATGATAAGTGGCCATGAATGTGTGCTATTTCTTCTTGTTAACATTTTTAGTTTTGCGTGGGGAGAGTGTAGGGCTTATTTCTGGCTCCGTGCTTAGGGTTTACTCCTTGCTCTGTGCTTAGGGATCACTCCTGGTGGTGCTTGGGGGACTAAATGTTGTGGTGGGAATTGAATCAGGAGTTAGCTGTCTGCAAGACAAGTGGGACTTAACCTTTGTACTACTGTTCTGATGCTTCATATTGCTATTTTTTTCTTTGGGCAGGGAAAGGGGGAATCATATCCGGTAGTGCTCAGGACTTACTCATGGTTGTGTCACTCTTAGAATTGCTCAGAAGTCTAGAGATCAAACCTGGGTTGACTACATAAAGGTAAGTGCCATATATAACCCTTGTACCATCTCTCTGGTGCTCATATTACATTTTAAAAGTATATAGAAATGTATTGGCAGTCTTAATTTTCCTCATCATTTGTGAGTATCCATTTTTTGATTACATTTTTTTTTTCATTTGGGATGCAACCCAGCATTAGACATTAAGATAGAAGTTAAAAAAAAATCTTTGTAAGACTTTTTTTCAGCCAAGAATCTCAGGAGTTGTAGATAAAATCATATTACTATAAATGTTATGACCAACCCTACTTAACCTTGCAAAACAGAGAAAGGCTATCATAAGAGCCTGAGGAAGCAAATCTAAACTACAATCTGTCAACCAAGTAGTATTTCAAACCGTATTCAGCTTGTTAGACACCCTAGCAAGAATGTTGTTATAAGATGAAAAGCCCAATTTAAATTACAGGGTTCTTGCTTGGGTGCATGTTGGTAGTCAATCAGGAACTCACTTAAACCCCAACTATTGCTCTTTCCTCCTATTTCTAGCCTTCTCTTTGACAAGACACTTCTACTGTCACCTGAAAGCATTTGCACTGTCAGTATCTCAGCCTAGAATATACATTCCTAATCTCCCTTTGCCACATCATGCAGAGCTGAGCTCAAGTGTCACCTCTAGAGGTGCCTTTTCTACACACCTTACAAAATCAGCCCCCATATTCAGTGCGTATCTATCACTTGGGCCTTTGCCCTGTATTTCTTCATAGTACCTAGCATGTCCCATCATTCTCTTTTTGATCTCCCACTGGAATAGTAGCCTAATGAGACATTTGTCTCTCTATCCATCACCACTCCATGTGCCTGAAGTCATTCCTACCTAGCCACAGAATAGGAAAGAAAGTTGGCATTCTCCACCATCACATAGGAACAAAGAGCCTTTCTGCAATCCACAGAACTTCAGTTCTTAAAAGCAAATATCTTGGAACAGAAACAGAATAAAGCCACGTGGGCATTGTTTACCCAGCTCCATTAACACTCAATTTCTCAAAAATATTTGGCAGAACTCAATCCTAGTTTCCCTTCCTCTAGTCTATGTTCTAGTATTTTAATTTACCCCACATATTTCTTTTCCTGTTTATTTTGGTTTTGTTTTACTTTCATTTTTATTTATTTCTTTTATTGAGGTACGAGTAACACACAATAAATTTCCTTACTTAAAGTATATAATTTAATGTTTGTTAGTTATTTTATTTATCGCCTTCCATCTCTCTGATCCAGATTACTTGGTATTTTCCAGAATTTTGTATAATAGTAATCACATATGGTATATGCATTTTCCCCTGAACTCTTAGTCATTTTGAGATTTATCAGTATCCATATCTATTTTCAATCACCGGTAGCTTTTTCATCTTTATTATAATTGGTATTATATTGAAAAGATATACCATAATTTATTTATCCACTCACCTGCTGTTGGATATTTAGATTGTTTCAGTGTGGGGAAATTATGAATAAAGCTTCCACTAACATTCATGTAATATTATTTTTGAGATATGCTTTCATTTCTCCTGGATAAATACCTAGGAGAGGAATGTTAGGTCATATGGTAGTTTTATATATAACCTTTAAAGAAACTGTCAAATTGCTTTCAAAAATAGTTGTGGCATTTTATATTTCCACCAGCTTTGCAAGACAGTTGCAAATGCTCTCCATCCTAAGCAATGCTTGGTATTCTGACAGTGGGATTTAGAGCCATGCCGTCACTAGAGCTACCCTGACCCTGCACCCCTGTAGAGCATGGACCAGTTTCCAAGCCCCTGCCTTCCAGTACAGACACATCTTTTCCTCTGCTCCTTTCCTTCATTCTCAGCTCTAGACCTTTCCACTTGTCACACAGAGCAGTTTTGTTCTTTTCCAACCACAGCACCCTTGCCTGACTCTGGACTTTATATAAGCATTTTTGCATTCTTCCACTGTTATATATGAATTGTTGCTCATCCCGCATTTATACATTGAATTCTTTTTTTGTTCACCTTTTAGCTCTTTGGCCACAGTCAGCTGTGCTCATGGCTTATTGCTGACTCAATGCTTAGGTGGCCATTCCTGGTAGTACTCAGGGGACTAAATATGGTGCTGGGCATTTGAATCATGCAAGGCAGGGATCCTTATTCCTATACCATTACTCCAGTCCCATATATTAAATTCTGACCTCCCTCCCCCAACCCAGCATCTCAAAATGTGACAGTTTTTGTAGAAAGGAACTTTAAATAAGCTATTGAAATACTTAGAATGGAAATTAATCTTCTATGGGCTGTGTCCTTATAAGGGGGTCCATTGGTAGGAAATGTACACTGGTGAAGGGACCAGTGTAGAAACATTGAATGACTAAAACCCCATCATGAAAAACTTTGAACCTGTGTATCTTATGGTGATTCAATAAAAAAATCATTCAAAAATAAATAAATGAAACAGTTTCATGTTCTTCTAAATAAAAGAAGAAGAAGGGGTTCCTTGGACACAGATGTAAACAGAGGGAACATGGTATGAAGACAAAGGGAGAAGACGACAATCTGTAAACCAAACAGAAAGACCTGGGAAATATGAGTTCCTCAGAACCCTCAGAAGAAACCACCAATAATCTGATTTTGGACTTCCAATTTCTGGTCTTGAAGGCATTCTGTAGATGGTAGAGGTGCAGATACTTGTCAAGGTATCCTTAGCAAACAGACAGTTAACAAACAAGAACTCTTCTCTTCGCTATTGGATTAATCCATTAGTTTTCCATTCATTCTTCTCCCATCTTTCTTGCTCAGATTTAATGATTTCTCTTATTCCTTCCTGTACACATTCTTCCTATCCTTAATAGGAATTGAAACCAATTGTAGCAATGATTTACCTTAAGGATTTAGCTTTCCCACTAGACTAGAAGATGCACTTAAAGATTTTTTTTAACCTTTGCACCCCAAATTATTTAATCCAGTCTCCTAAACTAAATTCTGTGCACTTTTATAGCTTAGAATTAGGTTGCCATCCAGACTCTGTCACAATTTCTTATCAATTTTTTTAAAAAGAAAGAGTACTAGCAATTTCCCTTTGTGAGATTTATCCTAAAAGGATGGGTTGGACAACTTAAAAAAAAAGTACAAAATAAGTTCTCAGTACATTGATTAAAATATCAAAAATTGCAATAGACATAATTGTTGCTCAATATAATTAGTCAACTAAATTATAGTATCTTTCACAGAGGAATATTGTGCAATCAATAAAAATGATGATGCGGATCTATATTTATTGACATAGAAAAAATAGTCACCACATATTATTTAATGGAAAGAAAAAACAGGGGAGAGAACTATTGTGTATAGTATAATAGGAAACAACGTCATGTCTAGGTACCACTATAGTTGCTCATATGTACAGAAGTAAGTGCTTATCAAAATATTACCAGAGATAAGAATGAGTGGTAAGTTTTCAGAGATTTTATATGCATCCCATAATAGTTTTAAAATGTTAATAGGCTAAATTTTGTTATAATGCTTATTTACAAGGCTATGTTCTGTCACTGTCACTGTCACCCTGCTGCTCATTGATTTGCTCGAGCAGGCACCAGTAACGTCTCCATTGTGAGACTTGTTACTGTTTTTGGCATATCGAATACACCACAGGTAGCTTGCCAGTCTCTGCCTTATGGGTGGGATACTCTAGGTAGCTTGCTGGGCTCTCTGAGAGGGACAGAGGAATCAAACCTGGGTCAGCCATGTGCAAGACATACACCCTACCCGCTGTACTATAGCTCCAGCTCAGGCTATGTTTTAGGGGTATATTTTTACACTTCTTTAAAATTTATGTTTCTGTACTACACCTAAGTACCAATAATCCTCCACCACTGTCTACTGAACCTCTTTCACTATTTCAACCTTTTTTCTACTCTCCTTCAGTGATCTTAGTTCTGCACTTACTGTCCAAGGGTTAGTATTTACTTAACTTTATATTTTTGCTTGCTTTGGTTCTTTATATCCCACATATAAGTAAAAACACTTGACATTTTTCTTTCTCCAATCATATTTCACATAGTATGATTCTATCAAATACTTCCTGTTTGGTCAACAGCAAGATTTCATCTTATAACTGAGTAGTATTACATTGTGTTTATATTTCACATCTTCTGTATCCACTTGTATGTCATTGGACCTCTGAGTTATTTCCAGATTAACCTACTGTAAATAGTACTGCAAGGAACATAGTTGTACATGTATGTTTTTAAGTTAGTTCTTTAATGCATTCTTCAGATAGATTGGAATTATTTAGGATTATAATAATATTTTCTATAGATATTAATAATAATAATATCATGCTATAGATCAATTTTGAATATTTTAAATAATCTATGTGCTTTCTATGGAGGCTGGAAAAATTTACATTTCAACCAGCAGTGTACAAGGGTTCTTTTTTTATCCACAACCCTACTAATACTTATTTCTGGCTTTTTTGGATATCAAATATTTTCACAGATGTGAGGTGATATTTAATTGTATTTCCCTGATACTAAGTGATAACAAGTCTGTTGTTTCATTTTACCTTGTACCCATTCATCATTTTGTCTATAGTTTAATTGTAGTTGGAGACTATGATGTCCCTCTTCTTTTTTCTCAGGAATACTCTATCTATGTGGTATCTTTTGTGTTTCCATAGAAATCATGTAGTATTATTTTCGACCTCCTTATAACCATCACTCAATAATTTGATATGGACTTCCCTGTATTCGTATAAAGTTTGGGGTAGGATGGTAAATTTAACAATGTCAATTCTTTATCTATGAGCACAAGGCATCTTTGCAAACCCTAGTATTCTAATTAATAGCCATTTTTAGATTTTGATGTACTGGTCTCTCATCTCTTTTGTTAAGTTTATTCTTAGATACATAATTCATTTTTTAAATTATTTTAAATAGACATTTTTCTTCTTTTCCTGTTCATTGCTTCCTTAAAGAAACACAACTTATTTTTGCATGCTAATTACTACTTCATTGATTTTTGTTCTTTTTCTACCTCCCTTTTTTATTGATTCACTGTGAGATGTACAGTTACAAAGTTGTTCATGATTGGGTTTTAGTCATACAATATTCCAACACCCAACCATTCACTAGTGTACATTTCCCACCACCAATGTTCCTAGTTTCCCTCTGACAACCACCCTCCCTGACTCTACCTGTATCTATGGAAGGAACTTTTCTTCTCTTTCTCTTTCTGATTTATGTTCTAATTTTTATTATTTCTCACTCTCTAGTAGAGTTAGGTTTCTACTAGTTCTTTGTCGTGTGAAGCTAGATTGCTTGAGATTCTTCTTGTTTACTAATATAAACTTATGTTGCTATTAAATTCCCTCATGGTACTGCTTTTTCTCTGCCCCATATGTTCTGAAAGCTCATGTACTCACTCTCATTTGTTTGCAAGAATTAAAAAAGAATTATTATTAAAAAAATTCTAGTTAAATCACTGTGCGATAAAGAATAACAAATTTGCCTACAATTGGGTTTCAGTTCACACAATATTTCAACATTCATCCCTCCAACAGGGCACATTTCTCCTGTTTCCCTCCTGCAACCACTCTTCCCCAGACTGCTGTCTCTATGCCAGGGACTTGCACTCTTTCTCTCTCTCTTTCTCTCTGTCTCTGTCTCTGTCTCGTCTCTCTGTATCTGTCTCATTTCTCTCTCTCTCTCTCTCTCTCTCTCTCTCTCACTCTCTCTCTCTCCTTCCCCCCTTTTGGGGTTGCAAGAATTTTTTATTTCCCCATCAATTGGATAGTTATTCTGAATCATGCTGCTTTGTTGCCATATGGGGTTATTTTCTTTAGTTTTCCTTTTGTGACTTATTACTAGTTTTAATCATTGTGATTTAAAAAATACTTAACATGAATTCAATCTTCATTAATTTATTGATACTTTTGTGTCCCAATATGTGTTCTGTCCTTGAGAACATTCCATGTGCACTTGTAAAAAATGTATAATAATTTCTTTCTTAATTTGGAAGTGGGGGTGGAGAAAATAGGTTTCATTTTATAATTAGAATGAAATAGGAAATTATTTAAAGCATATAATAGTATAGAGAAGAATAGCTGGGATCCACTGGTCTGGTAGGTCAACCTCTTTGTCCTGCATGGAAATGAAGTAATTCTTTGCATCTTGCTACTTAAGTTTCCAGAAAGCAGGTCAATCGGGGCCCAGACCACACAGATGGGCATCCACATGGCATGATTAGGAGCTATTGGGCTGCCCCGAGCCATGCTGCCCTGGTCTTTTCAAAAATGAGTCTAGCAATCAGGCTTTAAAAGCCTAAGTTTCTCATTATTACTTATTCCATTTGAATACTTCAATTAAGCAGCTGTTAAAATTCATAGGCAAAAAAGCGCTATTATTAGTTAAGGACATGATAATCCAATTAATTCCCTGGCAAAAGACTGAACTATTAAATTATGATATGAAAAAGAAAGAAGGGAGAATGGGATAGGAATTAATGATGGAGTTGGGAGAAGTCTGCCCAAGAAGCCAGTCCAGCAAGGGATGGTGGAGAGAAAATAGAAACAAAAAAACTAAAACAATGATGGTAGAGCCAACCATAGCTACCTTGTGCTATAACAGACCTTGCACATTCAGAGAACACAAATGGTAGAAAGCACTTCTTGCCCTAAAATGAAAGATTTAAAGGGAAAACCAAAATAAGCATGAGGTAAGGAGGTAAATTTAACTCTAGAACATAGAGCCGGCATGTGGTGGACACATCCATCCCCTGGACATCACCGTGCACAAGCATCACCTTACAGCCTTGGTAATCTCAAAATATTGAGATATTAGGACCCAAATATCATACCTCTCATGGATGTGCCCTTATTTTAAAATAAAACAAACAAAATACCCATGACCACCATACATAGTGCAATTTCCCATCTATGCATAGTTTACTTAATTTGGGGCTATACCTGCTCTTATGAACTAGGATTATTAACTGCACAGTAAATGTGACAAAATAGTATTACAAAATATTACCAAGTGTTTCTCGTTCTTCATAGTTCCTACAAGTGTCCCTGTCTCCATTTCCTCTGGAACCTACCCACCAAGATGTGAGAAAGCCCACAGCACATTAGCCTCTTGAGGGTCTTCTAGCTCACTACCTCAGCTACACCCCCAGCCAACAGCAACTTCCAGACATGGCATTTATAAGCTACAAAATGATTCCATGCTTTCCATTTGATGGTTTCCAGCTGAAGTTCCAGATGTGGTACATCAGAGCTGTCTTGTCCTCCCCATTACTGTCTGAATTTCTGATCCACAGAAACCATGAAACACACTGAGGATTATTGCTGTAAGCAATAACCAATAGCACACAATCCTACATGTACCATTGCCCTCATGTTGAAAAGAGTGTCAGTTATTTTTTCAGGTTGGTAGTCTTCAAGAATCATCTCATCACTACAGTTTAAAGTGGTTTAAAGGAAGTAAAATATCTAGCATTTGACTTTAAAAGAGAGAGCCCTAAAAAGTTTAGAGGCATAATGACTTAAGCATCATGCTTGGAAGAAGGAAAGAAATTAAATATTAAGTTTTCTGTTCTGAGACTGATACACACACACATGCATGCATGCAACACACACATGCACATACCTTTTAAAACATTTTTGCTTGATAAGAGACTACAGTGTGAAACTGAAAAAGCCTAGAATCCCAGACAAGGGGCTCTATTAAGAAAACCCAAACAGTACTGATCAGAGAAGTTGATATATATTTTAATAGAAGCCAAACACACCAGTAAACAGGGGTAAAAACAGATTAAAATAAAATACCTCTTGTAAGCCCTACAGCTGATGACCTAGGTCCAGATTAGCCTACATGGCAATCCATAAATCACAGAAATAACTTAGTATCAACCATGGGGGATCATGAAAAACCAAGCACTATAGGTAGGACTCACCTAGATGACTGTGTTAAGTATTTGGCTATCAGTAGATGGATACCTGGAATACTGTATAATTTTATTTAAAAAAATTAAATGACATTATACATTTGTTATGACTTTGTGGGACCTAGCCACAGCCATGCTCAAGGCCCCTCTCCACAAGTTTGGACAAGCCTCATGCATGAAGGTACCGGCAGAGGAACCCAGGTGTGTGTAATCCCATCAACGGCCAACATCCACAGACTTAAAAGCAAGCTCCCAGAAGAAAGCGACGCAGAGAGTCTCTTGCCCGCATGCCTGGCTGTCTTCCCGGGGCCCCTCAGAGGGGATGGGCTCCAGCTTCCCTCCCCACCCTGAGCACAGCTCCTGGCGGCCGAAGACCACCGGAACCTAGCCACAGCCAAGCTCAAGGCCCCTCTCCACAGTTCGGACAAGCCTCATGCATGAAGGTACCAGCAGAGGAACCCAGGTGTGTGTAATCCCATCAACGGCCAACATGCAGAGACTAAAAAGCAAGCTCTCAGAAGATATCTTATAACCTACTTTTCCTTCTGGGAGAAACTAGCAAACTACTGAGAGCTTCCTGCCCACATGGGACAGCCTCACAAGCTTCCCATGGTGTATCCATATGCCAAAGCCAGTAACAAGCTGAACTCATTCCGCTGACCCTGAAAGAGCCTCCAATGCAGCATCGCTGGGAAGGCCGAGAAGAGAGAGGCTTCTAAAATCTCAGGGATAGGACAAATGGAGAGGTTACTGAGACCGCTTGAGAAATTCGACGATCAACGAATTTTATGATGACTTTGTATCTTTTCATTCTTTTGATATTTACTTTCCCCATAAAATGGTAATCTTGTGGGGTAGAGTGAGGGATGGATTATTCAAGTTAGGCACTCAACAAATACTATGTTCATGAGCAAATAAATTAATGGATAGTGAATTCTAAATAGTTCTGTGGTGCAAACCAAAGGATGAGGTTGATCTCACTTCTGTGTCCAAAAAGTGAGGGCATCTTTAACAAGTCCCTAACTTCCTAGATGTCCAAGAGTCCTAATCTATATAATTAGATGGTCTCTAATCACATCTCAAACTCCAAGTCAACCACTGGCTCCAGAGCTAATACAAAACAGGGATAAAGATGCAATAATTTTTATAGCCCAAGACCTAGCATAAATCACTGGCTCAGAATAAAAATTTGTTCAAGAATAAGATGAACTTTATCCTATCATTCAAATCTTAGTAAGGACAATGTATAATTTGGTTGCCTTTTCAAGTATATAAATGCTAAATTAAAACTACAGGGAAGTAACAAACCAAGAATGTCATAATATCATTTGCACAGTACAGCCAACACTCCATAACTGCCCAGCATTTGAAGAGTAATGGCCTGAGTGCCTGCAAGAGTGATGTAGTGATGTACTCGGCCTCAGCCCCATTATTCTGACTGACAGCTTCTCTGAACTGTCTTAGGGTGGGCAGTGGTTGCCCTGGTGTATTCTTTTTATCAAACATACATACATACTGTCATCTTTTATAATCTTCAGAACTCGAAGATTGTCTTTTACTTAAGTTTCCTGAGCTGAAATTAGGTTTGAATAATAATCAGGATTGTGGATCTTCTAAAGCAAAGAGGCTTTATGAGAAAATGCTATCTTATGATTCTTCCAGGCATAGAATTTCAGAGTTGAAAGGTTTTTCCATCCTAGGATTTTATCTTATTAATATTCTCCTTTGCAATTCAAGTACCAAGAACTGGAAAATTTTCTGATTGTCCTGCAGCAATGGCATTAAAGGCTCCTATAACTTACAGAACCAGAATTGTGCCGTAATTTAGTGAAATTGAACACTGCCCTGTGACTGCTAATTTTCTATTAAAATGATTCTGTCTCTAACCAAGAAAGGTAAAGGTGAACTCTTGATTGAAGAAAAAAATATTCTCTCTTTTCTATTTATTGCGAAGACTCTCAGATGCTTTAGGGTAAATATACCATTATTTCTTTGGCCTTTTTTTTTTTTTTGCCATAAAGCACTAGGAAAAATCCTTGGAACTAGAATGTCAAAAATGACAGTTTCTCTTTTAATCTTTTTCTTGGTAAATCCAGTTATAATCATATAGTGATGATTCATTCATTCTAGGAGACTGCAGTATCAGCATATTCTTTTTTAAACTTTATTTTAAATTATTTGCAGGTCGGAATGTAATCCCCAAAGTCAATTCAGGAATGTTATTCTCTTTTGATAAAGGAAACAAATTTAGCCATTCTACAATTGCCAAACAATCTCATTTTAAAAATATGAACACACACATTATTTCTGAGTTTAGAAATATGTTTCATATCTTTCCAACTGTGTTCATCATTAATTTAGCTCTTTCATATTTTACCATATTTTATTAATGTTAATAACGCTTCCATTGTAGTTAGATTGGTACAATTTGATTACACATCCTCTGGATCAAGAGGGGTTATTTTGTCAACTCCATATATAATAGAAATGGAACACCTTTTTGAAAGAAAAAAAATTAACTTTACTGAAGAAAATAGGTATTTGTGGGCTGGAGCGATAGCACAGCGGGTAGGATGTTTACCTTGCACGAGGCTGACCCAGGTTCGATTTGCAGCATCCCATATGGTCCCCTGAGCACTGCCAGGGGTAATTCCTGAGTGCAGAGCCAGGAGTAACCCCTGTGCATCGTCAGGTGTGACCCACAAAGCAAAACAACAACAACAACAAAAAGGAAATAGGTATTTGTTTATTTCCAGATATTGGCAATCACACAGCTTTAACAGGTGCTTCAACATAAAATTATGACTCTGCTATAGCAGCAAGTCTTCATAGGATTGATTTGTTGAGATCAATACAAATGGGATGACATGAAAGTCTTCTCATCCATTACATCTTCCCTACTGGGCAACATGGAATCATACTCTACTCATTCCTTGGGCTTTCTGAGATATCTTTTAAATGCAAACATGTTATTAAGAACCATGACATACTGTCACATCATGACATGTGTTTCAATTTTTGTTTGTTTGTTTTTATGTTAAACCCAAAGTGCTTCGGGCTTAGTCCTGGTTTTGTATTAGTGACAATGCTTGGGTGATGTCAGAGACCGAACCACAGTCATTGCATGTAAGGCAAGCACTTTAACATCTGTACTATCTTTCTAGTCCACCACTGGGATTGTTTTAAGAAATTAGTAAGGAGTTAGGCTTCAAAGGCATGGGTTTTGATTAGTAAAACATAAGACAAGTTAAAAAAATAGAGGTAAGGAGTTACATATTTTTTTAACAACTCTCCCCAATAACATTTAATACATGCTCCTTTATATTTGATTCCCCTGACCCTTAAAGAGCCCCCAATTGTTGGGAAAGATGAGTAAGGAGAGGCTGCTAAAAGCTCAGGGCTGAGAGGAATAGAGACATTACTGGTGCCAATTCCAGTAAATCGACAAACAACGGGATGACAGTGATATAGTGAAATGATGTAGCATCTGTTTACTGTGACTAATTATCTTTACCTGAATTCTCTAGAGATAATTCTGAGGCAAAAAGTAAAGACCAATAAGGGAAAAATAAGAATTAGGAAGGGTAGGAGGGAAGACTAATGGGTAAGAACAAAGTTGTATGCTGCTGATTTGCATTATCCAAGAAACATAAGCCATAGTCTAGTCACATAATGCCCTATGTAGTCAACTGTGGAAATACTGAGACAAGGAACAGAGGAGATATCTGCCAGGACCCTCCAATCTCTGTTGATCATTTTTCAAGTACTAGTTCCACAATCTACTTCTGAGGTAAGCTATCCAGCCCCTCCAGAAAGCTGCTTGGAGAAACCAGCTCCACAGTTAATGATGCAACACTTCTCTTAGCCCAGAAATACTGGGAAAGTCAAAACATCTCTGAATTCAGTCATATCAGATCTGAGCCAAGAACCCTCAGTGCTTTTGCTGCAAGAGTCCAATGGAGCCCGTGCATAAAGGGAAGGTTCATACTCTGGCCCAGCTGTCATCCAAAGCCTAAAAGGGTAGTTGGATCTGAGTAAATATGAACAGCACATAAAGTAGTCGGATACTAACATTATCCTATATATTTTTACCCCCCCAAAAGTATGTTCTCCTTAATGACAAAAATCACATCCTATCATTCATCTCTGTGTTCCCAGAAGCAAAGGGTATAATATACGAGGTACTGAACTAAGTGAGCCTAGTGAACTAAACCTTGTTGAGACAGTTTTAGAAAGCTCAAGTGGCTGAGCCACTGTGGACACTAGAATGTTGACTATTTTCGAGTTTGTCTTTAGCTCATACACAGTGACCCAAAAGCCACACCTGGTTCAGTGTTCATAAGGTCCTGGAAAAAACACCTGCAGCTCCTATATGCAAAGCATGCACTACAGTCTACAGCATGAGTTCTTCCGTGCCAAACACTGACACTTGATAAATGCATTCATCCATCCCAAATGTCTACCTACATTGCTTCTGGGATGGGACTATGCAAAGAATTATTAAAACAAACAAAAATGCAGAAAAGACAAGAACACTCAGAAGTATACAATAGTATCTAAGAAGACAGCCCCTAGAATCGAACAGATCTAGTGATATATTTCTATAATCTCAACCAAATTACCTCACTAGATCTTGATCTTCTTTTTAAAAAAATTATGGGGATAATAATATCTGTTTCCTGCACTGTTGGGAAGTTGTTGAATTGTGCTATGTCAACTTGGTGAGCTAGAAAAGTGTTTCCCAGACACCTGGGTTTCGAGGTGAATTACGGTTAGAATCGGCTCAAAGAGCCGCCTGCCTAAAATGTGGGAGGTGGGATTGAAGCAGAAGGCCAAGAGACTTTAGAGCAGCCAGGGAGAATGATGGCATCGCAGCAGTCCCCGGTGCAGCCCAGCTGGGACTGCCTTTCCCTCCGCTCCCAGCCCATCCCAGATGCGTGGATGCTACACAGAGGTAACATCCCGCATTCCTCTGCCATCTGTCTACCTACCTGCTGCGCTGCTCGAGTTCGGCGACCCAGATTTCTCCCCAAGAGCAGTGCTCCTGAGTTGATTCTCAGTTCCTAGTTGTCTGCCACAGCTATGAGAAGAATCAGTCAATAAACCCTCCAACTTGGTACAGCCAGCACACCTTCTCCAAATGGAGCCCCAGCAACACTGAGCAGCAACTAACACAGCTCCGGGATGCGGGACTGGGACAACTCCAAACCACGCGGCCGCGGTTTCAGACATTTTCTAAAAACTGAAAACATACAATCTTTTAATGGAAAACTAATTATCAAATGCAATAAATAAATAAATAAATAAACCCTCCAACTCCCTCTCCTTCACTTCAATTCCTTGCCTTCTTTGTGCTGCCCCCACCCCCACCCCATTGTGTGATAAACCCACTCTCTGGAAGCCTTGCTGATTACCAAGGTCAAGTGGCTGAACACAGAGTTGGAAAGAGAGGTGCACAAGCGCCCTAAAAGCCAGCGCCGGGCAGACCTGAAGACATACCTCCCTTCACACTCACAGTCCTGCATGGAACTCCACCATGCTCAGGGCGATCCACCACGTCTGCCTTGGGGCTCAGACCCAGACTCCTGAACCCCAACAACGCAGGACAGTCAGACACCAATCCTGGCGGGGTTTGGATTCTGCATCTGCTGAAAGGCCAGTGTTCACTGGCAACTGGCAAAGAGAAAAATCGTCCCAGAGATAGAAGGATTTTTCTACTAAGGCGAGAACAATTTTTATCTATATTAATACAAAGCTGCTGCCTGTCTTTGCAAATTAAGTAAACAGATTCCATTCCCTGCAAAACAAATATGGATTAAATAAATAATAGGATATTTTGCACGTGCCACAGTGGAAGGTTGCATTCTATGAATATTAAGCAGCAATTTTGTAGTTAACATTAAATGGGTATCTCAGGAAGAAATTTATAGTTACTGAATCCGTCCAGAAGCCTCCAGCTCTTTTCCAATAAACTTAATAGCAGACAAAGCCTGTGTAAATTTAAATTTAAATACTGCCCTGCCCCTCCTGTCTGATTTTTTCACAGTGCTCTTTGCTGGCTCTGAAGCTGTGGTCAGAGAATGTAAATATCTTTATCTCCTAAAGATGCACTTTCAAAATTCAAAGCACTTGACATGCAGGATTTATTTCTTCCTGGGCTTATCAAATAGCAAAAGGACTTACTGTTGCCTTTCATTTTAACCAAGCATTTTCGATTTATAATTTTTGTTTCCTCAGCCTAGAATGCCTAAGTCAATACTTACTACAGAATTGACTATATGTGGATTATTAAACTGTTAACTTGGGCATGAAAACACACGTAAACTACTCCTTCTTCCTCACTGCAGAATCTGAAGCTTTTAGCCAAATATTGCTAAGAGAGATGTCTCTCCCCAGATAGTGAGCAAATTCTCTTTTTTTCTTTGCCCTGGAGCTACACTATTTGCTGATCCTCTTCTTTGCTTTACAAAATTCTACATCGAAAGCCACGGTGCTCTGCAAAGGGTATTTCTCTCTAGCAGGGCTTTCATTCAGACCACAGAGAATTTTCAGTGTTTCCCTCGACAGCTGTTCAGAATTTATCTTTATGTCATCAACCTTATTTCTGAAGAGATTTGGTTTCCTCTAAGGTGCCCTATCTACAAATCGTAGCTGCCTCTGAGAGTCACCCAGAGGTGACTTCTCCTCCCAACCCACCCCCTTTGTTCTGATCTCTCTTTCTGGCTCTTTGAACTGCTTTGTGGCAATGGAAAAGATTTTATAGAAATCCTGACTTGGATGGGTGAGAGCAGAGAGAGAAAAAAAAACAACTTCCAGGCTAACTATAACTTGAACAAAACCTCCCTTGTTGCACAGAATTCACTACCTCTATGTTATTTCTTGTATAAACCTATCAAAATGAAGAAGGGGAAGTCATTCCAGGCAAAAGAAATTGCATGTGCAAAACCCTTGTGATAAGAGAAGAAATACTGCAGTTCAGTATCAGGGAAATTAGCCAAAGGTGGGAGAGTGATGGTGGATTTTACAAGTCCATAGACCTGCTGCCACTTCTGTTCTTGACCTTAGATCAGTGAACTCTCCATTGTTCACCCTTGGAGTAAGGAATTGCTGTGCTGGGAGAATGTCTTTCTTTACATTCTGCATATGCAAAAGAATGGCAGCAAAATGGCTGCTTCCCATCATACTGTTGAAATAGGTCCCATTCATGTAGACCACATTCAAACTTCTGCACTTTATCTGGCATAAAAGCGGAATCTGCTATATGATTTTTAGCATAGAGATGATGTAAACATGTTTGAATTCACCAGCAAGACTAGAAGCAAGAAGCAAAAATTCCCCAGAGACTATTGACTTAACCCATGTCAAAGGGGCAGAGGACTGAACCAAAGCAGTGACCTGGAGCTTACTAAGAAACGGAGTGTCCCTTGTACCACCCAGTGACTCCTAAGGATGCAAGGAGTACTCCTCAGTTTGACATGGGAAATGGGTTGATTTCTGTCTCAAAAGGAGACGAAGAGAAGGAGAAAGCATGGAACTAAGAAAATACTTAGTTTCTAACTTACTGAGTTTGTGCTGCCACGGATTAACTGCATAGCACAAAGGCAGTGGGATGTATAGACCAAGGCCACTGTTTCCCAGGGCCCTGCCTCTGTCTGCCCACACCCCAGGGGACTCTCCCGAGGAGCCCTCTTTGTCTTTCCATCCTGCCATGCTGATTCCTTTCTAGACTAACTTCCTACTCCACAAGAGTCTTGCTGATGTGAGGGGGTATGATGCCCTTCTTCAGTGTGAAAATAACGCCCACATCCACATATTCCTGTCAGATTTCACTCTGCAGATTGGATCCTTAAATCTAGCCAATCATAAAGTAACTTAAATAATCATTTCTCAGACACCGCAACTCCACACAAACAGCCTTTCAACATATTATCTGCTAGCCAGGACAGCTGTGCCCATATTTCTCAGTTCTTTTTGTTATGAGTCACTCCCACCGCCTTTTCCCTTTGCTGCTCTTCCTGGTCACTATATCCAGGGGTCGCATGCTGCAGTGTCCGCACATTTGTGGGGCCTGACATCTCAAAGGCAGTGCTGCCAGGATCCCACTGGGTGATGCTCAGCCACATGGATCATCTCCCTGGGCCCTGTTTCTTCTTCTGTATTTTCTCATTTCATCATAATTCAGGGTTACCCTTGACAGAAATCTGTCATTCTTGCTGCTTCTTAGCATAACCCCTGTCTAGCAACACAAACTGACCACCAAATTGTGTTGACTCTAATTTTCTCTTTGCTTTATCTCTTACACACACAGAGACACACACACACCACCACCACCACCACCACCACCACCCTTTCTGCCCCACTCCACCAGCTTAAGTATAATACAAATACACCCAGTCTAAGTGTAATCCCTCATAAATCTCTTTTACTTTTCCAGCAACTTCCTACCTGGACCTTCTCCTATTCACCCAGCCCCTCTTTCCCAAATATTCTGCTAGATTTGCCAGAGGCTTTCTGAAACGCAGATTTGATCCAGCTACTTAAAAATACTTTTACATATTCATGTGCTCCTGAGAATAAACCACAAACTTCCAAGCATGACACTAAGGTCTTTGACACTGCGTTTTTCCCTTTTCTCTATGGAATGCACTTCTGTGCTCTCTGCTCTCCATTCTGATTCTATCTACACTAGGGGCTTATTCATCATTCAGGAAGGAGACTTTCCCTGTCTCCAGGAAGAACAGTGTGTGTGGGGGGGTTCCCTTAGTTACCAGTCCCTGCAGTACTTCATATCATGCTTCTCATGTGGTTCCCTATTCTAGAACATCTTAGTGGAATTGCTGGACTTATCTTGTCCTGCTTCTTGATGGCAACCTCTCTGAATTTCTTCCCCCAATTTGGCATGGTGTCAGGATTGCAGTAATCCTTTAATAATTGTCTACTACTTCAATAAAGAGACATGCACAGGAGAGACAAAGATAGATGTGCTCCTATGGTCCCTCGGAGCGGCCTGTGCTGTTATTCCTCTTAGGGTATAGCATTCACTTTGTTCTGAGCTTCCTGACAGCCAATGCATAAAGAGAAATAATAAAGGGTCTGGTGCTCATTGTCTGGAAAAAAAGCAAAAACTTTCATGTCTTCAACAGAGACAAACTCTTTCCTGGTGATAAATTTTAAAAGGATTTGTCGCATGAGTTCTTGCACAAGGAACATTGAACAACATAATGGGCAGTATCTTTTAAGCAGTTTTTACAGAAACCATGGAAATATTCTTCACTTCACTGTTTCCAGTATTAATGCTTTTAAAAAAAGCAAAAAGGGAAAAAGATAAAGACCTGGCACTAAAACAGGATTCATGAAAGATGTTCTACTGAGAGGGGCTGAGCTAATGAGCATCACATTTAGAGCTCTCTGGTGATCAGAGATAGAGCTTAGCCACGGAGGGACAAGACATCTATAAACTCTATTTCTCAAGTATCAGTTGTCTCAGACAGGCTTCGACAGGAGCTAAATGACAGGCCCAAATTGCATCTTGTAGAGTCTAGAAAACTCCCACTCATTCAAGGATAGCTATTTGTATCATGCAAACTCTTGCTAGATTGAGAGAAGAATTTGGCCTCTGAATTGAAAAAAATGAGACAAAGAAAGAAAGAAAGAAAGAAAGAAAGAAAGAAAGAAAGAAAGAAAGAAAGAAAGAAAGAAAGAAAGAAGAAAGAAAGGAAGGAAGGAAGGAAGGAAGGAAGGAAGGAAGGAAGGAAGGAAGGAAGGAAGGAAGGAAGGAAGGAAGGAAGGAAGGAAGGAGAAAGGAAAGAAAGAAAGAAAGAAAGAAAGAAGAAAGAAAGAAAGAAAGAAAGAAAGAAGAAGAAAGAAAGAAAGAAAGAAAGAAAGAAAGAAAGAAAGAAAGAAAGAAAGAAAGAAAGAAAAGAAAGAAAGGAAGGAAGAAAGGAAGAAAGGAAGGAAGGAAGGAAGGAAGGAAGGAAGGAAGGAAGGAAGGAAGGAAGGAAGGAAGGAAGGAAGGAAGGAAGGAAAAAGAAAGAAAGAAAGAAAGAAAGAAAGAAAGAAAGAAAGAAAGAAAGAAAGAAAGAAAGAAAGAAAGAAAGAAAGAAAGAAAGAAAGAAAGAAAGAAAGAAAGAAAGAAAGAAAGAAAGAAAGAAAGAAAGAAAGAAAGAAAGAAATTACCAGAAACAGTAGGAAGAGGAGAGCATCTAGGTCTACAGTCCCACTCCACCATTTGGTTTTATAGCATCACACAGAGGTACTCAGGGAAGAAAATCAATCTATGGACTTTTCCCTGGCCCACAAGCACACTATGATCATAATAAAATTAATCTTTTGGTGATCTGTGTCAAAAAGCGCTAATCACATTTTCTCCCCTCACCCCTACCCCTAAAGAGATGAAGAATTCTTTCTCAAGAATTATTATCATCAAGAATTAACCCTCTTGGGGTACATTGCCAAAGGAAGCATAAAGGACTGAAATATCGTACAGCCCTCCCGAATGTTAAACACAGTTGAAGATTTCATTTGTCAGCATGCTGCTCTGCAAGGGGGAAGCAGAACAGCAGATAAGAGTTCAAATGAGACAGGCAGAAGGCAGAGCACTGCAGCTGCAGACTGCCTCAGCTCTCGCTCCGGCACTTCATTGTTCCAACAAAAACATCTGAGTACGGCAGAGTGGAAATTCAGTTACAAGAATAATCATTAAAGGAATCATCAGAACCCAAGACTTGCAAAATGATAAAACAGAAACTGCTGCAATCATTATTTTCACATCTAAATCTGCTAAATATTGAGAGCGCTGATATAAAGAAAATGAAAGAACTCTAACTTCTAAAATAAAGTTGCGAGAAAATTATCAGCAAAGCAGTTTTTTCTGGAGCAAAGTAAAGTGGATGTTGCTTCAGTGTATTGATTGATATATAATCCAAACATATTGACTTATGGGTAATTAACAAAAGAGTTTAATTAATCTGCTGATTGAAAATGTCATCAATCTTATTCAAGTGAATTTTAATTCAAAGATAATATCATTCCAAGTATTATGCTCAAGTAATTTCATTTAATTAATCATAAAACATGTTCTCACATATGCTTTTAAGCCTCGATAAATCATAAAATAGCTGACAATTTTTCCATCAGGAGAAAATTAAAGATATCAATTTGAACATTTTATTTTATATTATTGCTTGGTATGTTCTGAAATGATTATGTTTCAAAGGTATTTTTCTTTCCTCTTCTCTCTACTTGCATAGCCTTACAAAATGAAAATTCTTTAGTGAGCATTCCTGTGTCCATGAATAAAATTAAATTTTCTCTAAATCATTTTAGCAAAAATGATGTGTTTTCTCAGGCTTGAGGAATATCTGAGTTTGTTTTCCTGAAACCTTGGCAGAAAAACAAGGACCAACTACTGAATAATCATTCAAATGACAAGTCTTCATTAGGTTGAATTACTGAAATGAAACTATTTCAGTAATTGTCATTCTTCTCTCATCCTATATAGCAAGCTAAAATGAACAAAATACACTTTGGGTCTAGAAAGCAGATCCCCCAAAGCCAATTAATGTTCCCAAGCTAGTAGGATACTAATTAGCAATTATTTCTGCCCAGTGATGCCCAGGCATCCTGGGTTGCTAAATTTCCCCCTTGTCCTAAACCACCAGAGAACACTCATTGAATAGTCATGGTTCTGTCTAGGGTGCTTTACAGAATATATGTCTGCAAAATTAAAAGCCCTCCTCCCTGAGAAAGAGAAATCACATGCAGATAAGATAAAACTAAAACAGGTTTAGGTATAAGAAGAGTTTTTAACAAATGGCACTGAGTTATGATCGAACAGGCTGAGAAGGATGCAGGCATTAAGGAGAGGATAGAGTTAGAAATAAAAAGTGATTTAAGAAGCAAGGCGGTGGGACTGAAGCGATAGCACAGTGAGTAGGGCATTTGCCTTGCACTCGGCCGACCCAGGTTCAATTCCCAGCATCCCATATGGTTCCCCGAGCACTGCCAGGAGTGATTCCTGAGTGCAGAGCCAGGAGTCAGCCCTGAGCATCGCCGGTTATGAACCAAAAGGAAAAGAAAATAGAAGCAAGTTGGAGAAGAAAATGGGCAGAGACGATGGGGGATGGATTAGAATGACTCTTTCCCAGCTTCCTTCTCTCACCAGTTTACATCAATTTGCACTTCATACAGTGAAACCTAATTAAACCAGACTTCACTTGCCGGGAACTCTAAAGCCACTCAGAGAGATATTGTTGTTTTCTTAAGTGACCAAAAAGTCATAAAAGCACCAGTGATCAGAAGAAAGACAAGAACTGAGTTTGAGAAATTCTTATGCCTGCTCAGGATGCTTGGTTTGCTACCTCCACTCTCACTTTCTCCTCTAAGCACAATTTTTCTAAAATGAATAAATAAGTGCAATGATTTTTTTCTTCCCTCCAAAGGAAAGTCTCAAAATGAGGTGAGTGAAAAAAAAATCTCCTTTTAATTTCTTGGCTGTGGTGTTCCTTAAACTGAATTATGAAAGTTCTAGGAGATTCACTAGTAAACGCTGCTCTCCTGGCCAGCACATTTCTCTAGCAAAGATAACTTGATTTTTATCTTTGTTAAATTAAGTTTAACAAATATTTATTGAGCACCCATTACATCCAAGGTAGTATGTCATGAATTATAGAGAAGTCAGGTCTAAAATAGACCTAGCCTTCAGATTTTTTTCTGTTTGGAAAAATGACAATGGAGAATTCATTAAGACAAGTAGACACATTAACAGATAACTCTAACAGAGGGAAAATAATATAAGGAACACACACACTAAAAAGTATTAAAGAAGGTGTCTTAGTCTCTTGGGGCCGTTGTAACAAAATTCCATTGCCTGGTACTTAACTTACAAGCACAGACATTTATTCCCTTATGATTCCGGAAGCAATAAATCTGGGATCAGTATATCCACACAGTTGAACTCTGATGAGAACCCTTTTTGAGTTACATATTGACAACTTGTTATCTGGGCACTTGGCAGAGGCAGAGATAGAAAGTAAGTTCTCTGTGGTCTCCTCTTAAGAGGGCACTGATCCCATTCCAGGGCTCCATTCTCTTGACCTTATTTAACCCTAATTACCTCCTAAAGGCATCATCCAAATACTACCACACTGGTGGCTAGGAGTCTCAGTCTATCTGAATTTTGGGAGGTACAGCCATTCAAGCCAGAAGCAGAAGGAGAGAGCACATCAGTTTTATTTGAAAAGATTCATTAGATCATTTGAAAATACCATGCTCTGCCCATGGCTCAGTCCTATATCAAGGAGGTAATCAAACGTAAGCAAAATGAACAAACATAACACAGGATCAGCTTGAATGGCAAATCTTTTTTCCTCCCAATACCATATTTTTCTACCTTCACACCAATAAGTGAAAGTGTCATACTTCTCTCTTAGAAGGAAGACAAAAGCAAAACATGATATTTTGTTTTAATTTGCATTTTCCAAATGAATGAAGAAATGAAAAATATCTTGAATCTCATATTTGTTTTCATTCACATCTCTATTGCAGGTCACCTATATTCTTTGATGTTTTTCTCTATTTTCTATTTGTCTTTACCTTATTCACTTGTAGTGATCTTTTATTTATTCTTAAAACTAGTTCCTTATCACATATACGAAAAAATGTTGTTTTTACACTTTGTTTATGGAGTATTTGCTTTGTGGAGTCAAATTTATCTGCCTTTCCTTTAGTGGGTTTTGCTTTGTGATTTCTTTATTTTTTTGAAGCATTCTTTTCTTATCTCAAGTTCATATTTTCTGAATATTTTCTACATTTATTTCAACATGTTTTTTTCTTGGTGAAGTCTCATTTTTCACATTTTTGTCCTGAATTTGTTTTTGTATGGTGTGAAATAGTAATCTAATTTCCATTTGCTTTCCTTGTGGAAAGTCAATTGTCTCGACACCATGTATTATATAGAATGTTTTTCCCCTACTGATTTTGATGTCCCATCAGTAACAAACCAAGGTCCATGCCTAAGTTGCTATTCCACTGATCTACTTATAAATTCCTCCCCAGTGACATGTTGTTTTCAGCCCAATAGGTTTGTACGAAATATCTGGCAAATCAGACACCTTCTTTATTATTCTTTTTTTCCCCAAAATTGTCTTAGCTTATTATGCATCTTTTTCCATCCATATGAATACTAAGATGACTTTGCAAAGTGTCAAAACATTCTTGAGATTTTGGTTGGAAATCCATTAAGTTTATAGCTAATTGAAGGGTGGGGTGAGGAGTAATTTACATCTTAAATACTGAGTCCTTCCATCTACAAATATATCTTTCATCTATATATTTAGTTCTTCTTTTATGAACATTTCCATTAAGACCATGTATATTTTTATTATGCCATCCCGAAGGTATACTCTATTTTTATTAATCTTATAAATGTCATTTGTACTACATATCTTTTCTTTTATTGTGGATTTATCAATTTATCTATGCAACCCCTACCTTGGCCTTTAATTCTAGGTTATATATTTAGGTTCAGATCCTTTGTAGGTTTTTCCCTTTTTTATATGAAAATTTTCTGTTTATTCTTTACATTTCTTCATCTTATATTCTATTTGGTTACTAGTTTTCAAGTATCTCTTTCCCCTTCATTTTATTTTAGTCTTACTGTGATCTAATTTCTTCTATACTGCATATTGGTGAATGGTTGTTTAGTTGTTTCTAACTTTCTGCTCGACCTCATATCTCTTCATTCTCAGCAATTGAAAACAAATCATCAAATGCTTCCCTTTTAGCAGGTCCGACTTTGGGGGGAGAAAGTCCGAACAATAATAGTGAGTTTTTTGCTGAAATATTCAATGTAATCAAAGTAAAGTGAAATTTATCAGCTACAGAAGTGGGGTGGAGGGCTGGGGAGGTGAGGGGGTGGGGGGAAGTATACTGTGATTCTTGTTGGTGGGATATGTGCACTGGTGAAGGGATGGGTGTTCGAGCATTGTATAACTGAGACGTAACCCTGAAAGCTTTGTAACTTTCCACATGGTGATTCAATAAATTAATTAATTAATTTTAAAAAGATTCTACCTTTTATTAGTAAGTCTTAATATTTTTCTTTTGTCTTGATTACCAAAGTACTTACACAGCACTTAGAATTTCTTCTCTTTCAATAACAAACACCTGCGCTGAGAATGCCTCTAAGAATAAGGGAATCTGGGGCCAAAGCGATAGCACAGCAGGCAAGGCATTTGCTTTGCACGTGACGGACCTGGGTTCAATCCCCGGCATCCCATAGGGTCTCCCCAGCACCGCCAGAAGTAATTCCAGAGTGCATGAGCCAACAGTAACCCCTGTGCATCGCCAGGTGTGACCCAAAAAGAAAAAAAAAAGGAATAAGGGAATCTAGTATTTTGCTTTATGAGAACTCAGAAGTTCAGATGTAGGCAGGTTCCAGGTCAATATGAAGAGTGACACCATGATCAAGGGCCAGGGACTTTTCCATTTCACCCTTCTCCACCTTCAGCTTTATCCTCACCATTTTACCCTCATTGCTAAAAAGAGACGGCTTGGGTGAGAGCGGTTACGTGTGTCCAGCATAAAGAGAAACGCCTCTCCCCTAAGACCATCAAAAGTAAATTATTCCCTCAGTCAGGTTATACCAGCTTGGAGCACAGGCAACCCACTTAGCTTCCCCACAGCAGTCTCCAGAACTCTCATTTGCTTGGCCGTGACAAATCACGTGTGCTAGACATGGATGTTCAGACCTTGCTGTCTATACTGTTGTAACTTACTTCTACCTTTATATCTGCTGTTTCCTATTTGCTGTGTTTTCACACTATTATATTTTTTTTCTTGACGTAGTTTTTGTGTAGTTTTGTGTATTTCTATTTTTTGTATATTTCTATTTGCTTTATTTTTCTTTTGCTCAAAGCTATATAGTCTATGTTCCTTTAATATTTGTATCTAAATTTATATACGTATACATGTAAATTGTAAGTGTCTTGTCAAAGATAATTTTTTTATTGAATCACTGTGAGATACAGTTACAAGCTTTCATGTTTGAGTTTCAGTTATACAATGATCAAACACCCATCTTTCCACCAGTGCACATTCTCCACCACCAATATCCCCAGTATACCCCCTCCTTTTCCCACCACTCCCTATCTCTATGACAATTTCCCCTATACTTTCTCTCTACTTTGGGGGATTATGGTTTGCGATATAGACACTGAGAAGCTATCACATTTGGTTCTTTATCTACTTTCAGCACACATCTCCCATCTCAAACGATTCCTCCAACCATCATTGACTTAGTGATCCCTTCTCTATTCCAGCTGCCTTCTCCCTCAGCTCAAGAGGCAGGCTTCCAACTATGGAGAAATATTCCTGGCCCTTGTGTTTACTGTCCTTAGGTGTCAGTCTCATATTATGTTTTTTATATTCCACAAATGAGTACTTCTATGTCTGTCCCTCTCTTTCTGACTCATTTCACTTAGCATGATACACTCCAGGACCATCCACTTATAAGCAAATTTCATGACTTCATCTTTCCTAACCGCTGTGTAGTATTCCATTGTGTAGATGTACCAAAGTTTCTTTAATCAGTCATCTCTGTTCTTGGGCACTCGGGTTGTTTCTAGATTCTGGCTATTCTGAACAGAGCTGCAATGAACATTCTGGTGCAGATGTCATTTCTGCTGTGCTTTCTTACACCCTCGCGATATATTCCCAGAAGTGGTATTGCAGGGTCATATGGAAGCTCAATTTCAATTTCTAGTTTTTGAAGGACTGTCCATATTGTTTTCCAAAAAGGCTGAACCAGTCAGCATTCCCACCAACAATGAAAGAGGTTCCCTTTCCCCCCACATTTGTGCCAGCACTGGCAGTTCTTGTTCTTTTTGATGTATGTCAGTCTCTGTTGTGTAAGACATCCCATTGTTGTTTTGATTTGCAAAGATTAAAATTAATAAACATTAACACCTTCTTTGTAAACGAAGCCAGGGCCTTATAATTTAACTTCTCAGGATTCTCTCATCCAACTGCCCTACTCTTGTGCTATTATGCTTTATTTGTTTGCTTGATATTTGGTTTATTTAGGTTCTATTTTTATCTTCCTTCCTTCCTTCCTCCCTTCCTTCCTTCCTTCCTTCCTTTCTTCTTTCCTTCCTTCCTTCCTATTTCATCCTCCTGAATATATTCCCATAAAAGTGTATCATTTAGTAATCTTTTTAGTGAATATAATCCATTATTGATTGTTGCTGTAGACAATGAATGTCTTTATCTTACCTTCACTCTTCCATTTAAAATTGTAAATATTTAAAACAAGCATCTGATATAAATTCAGGAAGTGTAAAATACACTTAATCTGAAATGACAGGCTGGATCATTTTAGATTTTTAGGTCCCAAATTATTTGTCCTTAGTACTTTGAAAATATATTCCACTTGACAAATACTATTGATGAGTAAGTAGAGTGCTACCAATCTTTTTTTTAAAATTTTTTAAAAATTTTATTGAATCACCGTGAGATAGTTACAAGCTTTCATGTTTGGGTTACAATCTCACAATGATCAAACACCTATCCCTCCACCAGTGCACATTCCCCACCACCAATATCCTGGGTATACTCCCCTTCCCCACCCTCCCCCTGCCTCTATGGCTGACAATATTCCCCATACTCTCTCTCTACTTTTGGGGAGTATAGCTTGCAAGACAGACACTGAGAGGTCATCATGTTTGATCCATTATCTACTTTGGGCATGCATCTCCCATCCCAACTGGTTCCTCCAGCCATCATTTTCTTAGTGATCCCTTCTCTATTCATCTGCCTTCTCCCCTCCGCTCATGAAGCAGTCTTCGAGTGATACCAATCTTATTCTAAAATTATACTTTGTTTTATTTTTCCTCTACTGGCTTTTAGAATTTCTTATTATATAATCTGATTTGGACTAGTAAAAGTCTAGGTATAGCAATTGGAGATATGGTACAAAAGATAGGGCACGTGCCTTACATGCAGCCAACCTAGATTCAATCCCCTGCAACACATCTGATCTCCTGAACCCTGCTTAGAGTGATCCTGAGCACAAAGCCAGGAATAAGCCCTGATCACAGCCAGATGTGGCCCCAAAATAAAATAGTCTAGGTATAACATTAACCTGTAATTTGGGGGCTTGTTTTTTTTATATTTTTTGCTATTGTTATCAGGGTGTTTGTTTGGGGGGGGGGTGTAGTGGGGCACACTGACCTGTGCTCATGAACCATTCTTGGCTTTGTGCTCAGGGGCCATATGCAATGCCAGGAATTCAAGCCTGGGCCAGCCATACCATAGCAAGCTCTATTGTCCTCTACCTTCTCTCTGGCCCTAATTTTTCCTATTTTAGCCTCCCCGCTGGCCAATATTACAGCTTTTCTGCCCAAGCACTATGGATTTGATGAGTTCCAAACTTCACTGTTTGATTATGTAGGTTTTAGGGTCACACTCTGTGGAGACAGCAGTGTTTGGGGGCCACTACCAGCTCTTCATTCTGGGGCCATTCCAAGTGGAGCTCAGGGGTCCAGGCAGGAGAACAAACCCAGGAATCATGTGTGCAAAGCTCGAACTTGGCCTGTGGAGACCTCTCTTCCCTCCCCCTCGCTCCCCACACCTCACCCTCGACACAAACACTTGTTTACCTTTTCATACTTCCTGCTCCTCACAAGGAAGACTGACATGGCCTGTTCCACCCTTGGACGGGGGCAGCAGCTCATTCCAGGCTATATTCCCTAGCCATGGGCAGCAATGCTGTCCCCGCAACCTGCAGTTCCCCTTTCCTATGCAAAAACAAGGACGATGAGGTTCATTTCTTTTCTTTCTATCTTTTTTTTTTGCAATTCTAGTACTTTAATAGTTGCAAAGATCTATTTACAATATCCAGAATCTGAAAAAAACCCAAGTGCCCGAGAACAGATGACTGGTGAAAGAAACTCTGGTACATCTCACACAATATACTATGCAGCTGTTAGAAAAGATGAAGTCATGAAATTTGCATATAAGTGGATTGACATGGAGAGTATCATGCTAAGTGAAATGAGTCAGAGAGAGAGAGAGGGACAGACATAGAATGACTGCACTCATTTGTGGAATATAAAGTAACATAATGGGAGACTAACACCCAAGGGTAGTACTAATAAGGGCCAGAAGGATCACTCCATGGCTTGGAGCCAACTTCTCATGCTGAGGGAAAAGGTGGCTGAGATAGAGAAGGGATCATCAAGTAAATGATGCTTGGAGGACTCGATCAGGTGGGAGATGCGTGCTAAAAGTAGACTATGTATAGACCAAACATGATGACCACTTAGTACCTGCTTTGCAAATCATAATATCCCAAAAGAGAGAGAAAATAAAGGGAATGTTTCTGCCACAGAGGCAGGGAGATGGGGGAGGTGGTGGGAGGGATACTGGGAACATTGGTGGTGGAGAATGGGCACTGGTGGAGGGATGGGTACTTGATCATTATATGACTGAAATGTAATCATGAAAGTATGTAAGTCTGTAATTGTATCTCATTGTTATTCATTAAAATTTTTTTTAATTTTTAAAAAATAGTTGCAAAGGGGCCGGAGCGATAGCACGGCGGATAGGGCGTTTGCCTTGCACGCAGCCGACCTAGGTTCGATCCCTGGCATCCCATATGGTCCCCCAAGCACCACCAAGAGTAATTCCTGAGTGCAAATCCAGGAGTAACCCCTGAGCATTGCTGGGTGTGACCCCCCAAAAAAAAGCAAAAAAAAATAGTTGCAAGGATGACTTATTTGTGACATTTATACCAATCGATTAATAATATTTTGTTGGTTTGCCATTTTTTAAATTAAGTAAAATATACAGAAAACCAACAAATATACTAACTTTGGGATTTTTTGTTTCTAAAATTATTTTTAAACACATTTACTGTGTTTTTATTTATTATTATCAACATTTATTAATTATTTTATTTATTTTTAACACCTTGAGATACACAGTTACAAAGCTGTTCATGATCAGGTTTCAGTCATGTAATGTTCCAACACCCATCACTCCACCAGTGTACATTTCTTTTTCCCACCACCAATGACCCCAGCTTCCCTCCCACCACTCACAGTCCCAACCCAACCCAGCTTGATTCTATGGCAGCTCTCTCTCTCTCTCTCTCTCTCTCTCTTTCTCTCTCTCTCTCTCTCTCTCTCCACCCTCCCCCTTTTCAGATAATATGGTTTGCAATAAAAATACTGAGAGGTTATTATGTTTGTTCCTTTACCTACTTTCAGCATGCAGTTTTTATCCAGAGTGATCATGTTCGATTATCACTGCCATAGTGATTCCTTCTCTGTCCCAACTGTCTTCTCTACCACCATCTGATGCAGGCTTCTAACCATGGACCAATCCTCCTGGCCCATGTTTTTACTGTCCTTGGGTATTAGTCTCATATCATGTTGAGTGAAATGAGTCAGAAGGAGAGGGACAGACATAGAATGATTGCACTCATATGTAGGAGTTCATTTCTAGCTCAAAACCTCATTCCGGGAGTTAAAATCAGGGGATTTTTCTCCCCAGTACAAAGCTGTGCTCCTCACTCTGTCCTCAAGATCATGACCAGCCTCTACTGCCTCAAGTGGTACAGGACACCCTAGGGAGGGTGGTTTTGCATCCAGTCCAACCACTCCACGTTCCTTTTTGTTTCTAACACTACAGAGCTTCTTTTGTGCTTTTTCAGCATGCTTTTTACATTTTTGTTTCTTATTCTTTTTTTTTCTTTGCATACAGATCTCTCCTGGTGGTGTCAGGCCAGTGCTGAGACACCATGTGGTGGTGAAAGATGGGATCAAACTCAGGATGTTGTATGTGCCGGGCACGTGATCAACCACTTGCAGTATTTCCCAGCAGTTGTACTTCTTTTAGTTACATTTTTAAAACCTGTTTCTTCCCAACACTTTGATAAATTTAGTCTCTGAATTTCATGTCTACACTCAACCCATCTACTTGCTGAATAAGCTCCATGGTACTTAACGTCACCAAAACTGGAAACCTAGGTGACACACAGGATCCACCCCACCAACTCCCTTCTCATTCACTTACAAAACTGATTCATTCTCTCCCTAAAGGTCTTCCAATATTATGCCCTCCTCCTTTTTTTTCATCGTTAGTCTTATTTATTTTTTTCTTTTGTTCTTTTTTTCAATCTGCCTGCCACAACATATATAAGCTGTAACCTACAGAATAGGGGGCATCCAACTTTCTACTTGACACTACATAACCACCCTGATTCATTCCCATATCCTTGACTTTGAAAACAAATCCACCTGCTTTCCTCACTGAGGGATTATTTATTTTGGGTTGACACATGATTGCCTCACATCTGGTGCTAGTCAAAAGTCCTATATCACCCAAATCTCTCACTGCTCTCTTGGTTTTTTTCCCACTTCTGTTTCTTTTTTAATCTTTATTAGTGAATCACTGTGATGTATAGTTACAAACTTATGAACTTTTATGTTTGTATTTCAGTCATACAGTGATTGTTTACATCCCTCCACCAGTGCCCATTCTCCTCCACCAATGTTCCCAGAATCCCTCCCACCACTCCCACCACAAGCCCCAGCACCCCACCCTGCCTCTGAAGTAGGGCATTCCCTTTTGTTCTCTCTTGTGTTGGATGTTGTAGTTTTATGCCCTCTTCCTTAATCACCTCTAATATGGTCAAAGCTAGTTCCTCACTTAAGCTACCCGACATATTTACCTGAAAGTCCTTCTACTAACAGACTTTGGAGTTTATCTTACAGTTAGGGTTGTTTGCCTTTCACCTCCTAATTGCTCTCTTCAGTCACCCCCATGACAACTTGTACACTAACAACAAATTAACACATTCTTATATACTTTATTTCTTAATAATGGCATTTTATTATCATGAGTATTAACTTATTCCCAAATCATACTGTGCAAAAAATAGTTCTATTATGGTATAAAAACTATAAAAGAAAGAAAAACACCAAAAGAAAAACATAATTCCAAAATTAATCTTGTGTGGGAAGATTTTTCTTAGGCAAGATGCAACACTTACAATGACAGAAAAAGAAGTTCTTAGATATTATGTTATGTAAATCTTAAGTTTTCTTATAATTAACATTAAAAGATAAGTGCCAGATTAAAAGAAATTTTAAAGTATTACATATGAAAATCACAAAAGACTAATATGTGATGTATATAAAATTTAAAATAAAATAGAGAATTCCAATTTTTTAAATGGATAAAGTATAAAATAGGGAATAATAAATCAAACAGGTAATACACACAGGAAAAAGATCCTCGGCCTTGTTATCAACAAAGATGGATATCCTCTAATGAAATATGCCCCTAAGTATTAGAAAAAATATAAATATTGATAAATTTATTCAAAGTATAAATATAGAAATAAATCACTGAGGCAATTTTGGAAGTAATTTCTGGCAAAATATCTTCAGCTGTTTAAATGTTATACTCTTTGATCCAACAATCGTACTTCAAGACATCTTAAAGAAAAACATGTATTTTGGCTATTGTGAACAGTGCTGCAATGAACATATAGGTACAGAGGTACAGATGTCATTTCTACTGTGCTTTTTTGCATCCTTGGCATATATTCCCATAAGTGGTATTGTGGGGTCATATGGAAGTTCAATTTCTAGTTTTTGAAGGACTGTCCATATTGTTTTCCAAAAAGGCTGGACCAGTCGGCATTCCCACCAACAGTGAAGGAGCGTCCCTTTTTCCCCACATCCACACCAGCACTGGTTGCTTTTGTTCTTTTGAATGTGTGCCAGTCTCTGCGGTGTGAGATGATATCTCATTGTTGTTTTGATTTGCATCTCCCTGATGACCAGCAATGTGGAGCATTTTTTTATGTGCCTTTTGGCCATTTGTATTTCTTTTTTGAGGGAACTTCTGTTAATTTTTTCTCCCCATTTTTTGATGGGGTTGGGGTTTTTTTTTTCTTATACAATTCTGCTAGTGTCTTGTATATCCTGGATATTGACCCCTTATCAGATGTGTGTTGGGTAAATATTCTTTCCCATTCAGTGGGCTCTTTTTGTATTTTGGTCACTGTTTCTTTTGAAGTGCAGAAGCTGGTTAAACAAACTTTGGTACATCTACACAATGGAATACTATGCAGGTGTTAGGAGAGATGAAGTCATTAAATTTGCTTATAAATGATTAGACATGGAGGGTATTATGCTAAGTGAAATGAGTCAGAAAGAAAGGGACAGATATAGAAGGATTGCACTAATTTGTGGAGTATAGAATAACATCACATGAGGCTGACACCCAAGGACAGTAGATACAAGGGCCAGGGGGATTGCCCCATAGCTGGAAGACTGCTTCATGATCGAAGATGAAAAGGCAGATGGAATAGAGAAGGGATCACTAAGAAAATGATGGCTGAAGGAATCAGTCAGGATGGGAGATGTTTGCTGAAAGTAAATAATGGACCAAACATGATGACCTCTCAGTGTCTGTGTTGCAAGCCATAATGCCCAAAAGTAGAGAGTATGGGGGAATATTGTCTGCCATAGAGGCAGGGGGAGGGTAAAAGGGGGGTATAGCTGGGATATCGGTGGTGGGGAATGTGCACTGGTGGAGGAATGGGTGTTTGATCATTGTGTAATTGTGACCCAAACATGAAAGCTTGTAACTATCTCACAGTGATTCAATAAATTTTTTTTAAAAAAGAAATACATGCATTTGTGTACAAAAGTTTATGTACAAATTAATCTTGAAGTCTTCTTATAAAAGCAAATACTTAGAAAGTGGTTAAAGTAGGTCTATGTAATATGGAATAATCCATCTGGAATATTCATCTATTCTATGAAGTCATTATAAAGAATGACAAATCCAACTATGAAAATAGTTCCAGAATATTTTGAGACATAAACCTGAAAGCTTTGTAACTTTCCAGATGGTGATTCAATATAAATAAATAAATAAATAAATAAATAAGGGGTAAAAAATTCTAAAACCACTTAATGGGCATGGATTGACTTGCATTTATGTTAATTAACAAATATGAGTCACACATATATGCACACAAATGTATGAATAAGTATTGATATGTGCATGGATACACACAAATGCTTAGAAAAATAAATGGAAAAGAATAAAACAAACTTATTGAGAGGAAACATCAATTGATGAGATTAGTGAGAAAACAGGGTTCTCTCTGTATATCTGAATGTTTTAATCCTTTTAATAGAAACAGATGCATGTAACACACATTTTCAAAAACTAAAACTGAGTTTTTTAAATGCTGGAAGAATTAGAAGAAAAATTTAATCAATTGGAATCCCATAATAGCCTTTCTTAAATGAAAAACTGTTCAAGGTGTTACTATGTTTGGTTCTGACAGCTGTGTGGGAAAAGCTATTCCAAGGCTCTGCCCAGGTTTCTTGTGCTTGCAAGCCAATTTTTGGCCTTTCTTGACTTGTCCCTCTGTGGGTGTCTGTCTCCATAGTTCCCCATTTAATAAAGCCACTAGTCACACTGGATTGAGGCCTCACCCTTTCATAGCATGACTACATCAAAACTTGATCAAACGTATCAACAACAATGTTATTTCCAAATAAAGTTACATCCTGTGATATTGGGGGCTTAGAACAAAATGCAGCTATGGGCACACATCACTTAACCCATAACACATAATCTCTTAGCTTATAATACAGAGCAGGATGAGTATCCCACTGAACTCAATTTGGGCAAATTCTGCTAGAACAGATTCTGTGTCACAAGGCTCTTCCAACTGAGGACTAAAGATAGTATATTCACTAGCTGATCCCTAGAATGCACCAAGCAATCAAGGAAAGAAAATACTGTGATGACAGTTTTACAAATAAGAATACAAGATACTACTCATTTAGGACACTTGCCTAAAGTGAGCTGTGATTCAAACGAAGGTCTGACTCACTCCTAAGCTGCATCTTTCTCTCCACTCCAACTCACTGCTTCCCAGAAGAAGATGACCGTCATTAAAGTGAGATCCTTGCTGTGGAAATAATGGTGTTATTTTTCCACCTCTCACTAATGTCTAATCCATACTGAAAAGTGGATGAGACTTGAAACACAGCAAAGGCAACAAGGCTTCCTTCTCATCGTTGGAATAAATCTGTTTAATACGTATGCAGCACTCCTAGTTAAATGTTTACCTTTTGAACTCTACACTGAAGGAAATGGTTTCCTGGAGCTTTGGCTAATCTTTTAGCAAACTGTCAAACTAAAAACTTGGGTGCTTCTTGATGAGGATTTTAACGGCACTATTGATTATAGTGCAGCTAGAAACCATTTTCAGTCTTATCTTCATATGATTTAATTGACATTGAGAGGTATTTTAATTGAAACGTTAGACTTCCTCAGTAGAACTACCCTTTGTTTCTAGCAAGGCAATCTAGCTTTTATGCTTTTAATCGCCATCTGTTGTTCAATAAATGTCAAATCGTTCCTAATGGTCTCTCTAAGCATAGGGTTGGTTTCTTTTTTTAATTTGCTTTTGTACTCAGTGTTCGTTATGGGCAAATGAGTCCTTGCCGTAAAAGAGTGCCATTTCTCATGGTGCTTCAGTACCGTTAGAAGGAAGAAGTGATTAGAAATAAAGAGACAAGAGAAATGCTTCTTTTTTTTTTTTAATTCTTCTCGGCAGTGAGGAGATTTAGAAGGTCTATAAAATGTTTCCTCTCAGTAGTGCTGGTGATTTTAGTCCCATTCAAATCATAAAAGGAATAGAGACCTCCTAAATTCTTGGAGTTGCTTGAATTGTCTAAAATGGTTGAGGCTAATCTACAGAAGAATGTAGGTAATTGAGAAAATACATTAGATGTAGTCAAGTTCAAGATGAACCAAGGAGCTCTTGGCTTCATCAAAAGACATTTTGGTTTGCTCTGGTTTGGTTCAGTTTGGTTACTTTGTGTGTATTGTATGAGGATAAATCAGAAGCTATTATCTGGGACCTTCACAAGGACCACCCAGAGTGGACTCTAAATGAAGATAAGCCTTTCTCTGAAAGGGGAGGAAGAAGATGGCCGGTGACTACAAATGATGCTCAGTAATGAATGGGAAGGCAACAATCTCCCAGAGGGATGTAGAAAATGATGGTGAAAAATGTATGAATTTTCTGCTGTTGCTCATTAGCTTCCCCAGTCTCACCACCATCCACAAAAGATCATTTTCCGAAGTTAAGAAAACAGATGACAATGGCTCTTCAGAGCTCAGAGAAACTCTGAAGCTGAGGAATAAATAGTTTCTGGGAAGAAGGGAGGGGGCTTTCTTTGACTCTTGTGTGTATAGGGTCACAATCATCCTTCTAGCCAAGAAATAAGCTTGAGTATATGGATCAGGATTTGAAATATTCTCCATGGGGTGAGAGAAGTATATTCTACGAGGTAATTAGGATTGGTTGAAATACAGGGCTATAAATGGGGACTGGGATGATTTTACAAGAAACAGATCATAACTCAACATTCTAATGACTTTTTCTTTGCAGAAGGTCAGCAATGCTATTAACAAGGGAAGTGGGCCTGCAGAGTTCTCCATCCCAGACTGTGACTGAACTTTGAACAAAGTACCTCCATCAGGACCGCGACTCTAATTACCTGCACAGGCTGCCTCTGCTCAGGAGCAAATGCTGAGAAGGGCTAAATAGGCATCTGGGTTTCTGTCTGCCCTTTGCACCCTTTCAGCTTGTCGTTCCCAAAGGGATATGAATAAAGATGCTGAAAAGTTCATTATTTCCCCTGGCATTTGACCAAAACTACCCTGAATTATTAAAAGATTAAGGTCAGTTCCCAGTCCTATCTCCCACCAGCTTAAGTAGAAATACATGATGTTAATCTTATATTAGCAACACAACTGCACCCTAAATTAAGAAGGAATCTCTGGGAAACAAATGGGAATCCTCAGATTCTTTGGATAAGTAATACAAAGACCTAATTTTATTATTTAAAAAAGGCCATACTAGGGCACTTGGGTTGTCTCCAGATTTTGGCTATTGTGAATAACGCTGCAATGAACATATAGCTACAGATGTCGTTTCTACTGTGCTTTTATCATCCTTGGCATATATTCCCAGAAGTGGTATTGTGGGGTCATATGGAAGTTCAATTTCTAGTTTTTGAAGGACTGTCCATACTGTTTTCCAAAAAGGCTGGACCAGTCGGCATTCCCACCAACAGTGAAGGAGCGTCCCTTTTTCCCCACATCCACACCAGCACTGGTTGCTTTTGTTCTTTTGAATGTGTGCCAGTCTCTGCGGTGTGAGATGATATCTCATTGTTGTTTTGATTTGCATCTCCCTGATGACTAGCGATGTGGAGCACTTTTTCATGTGCCTTTTGGCCATTTGTATTTCTTTTTTGAGGGAACTTCTGTTAATTTTTTCTCCCCATTTTTTGATGGGGTTGGGGTTTTTTTTCTTATACAATTCTACTAGTGTCTTGTATATCCTGGATATTGATCCCTTATCAGATGTGTGTTGGGTAAATATTCTTTCCCATTCAGTGGGCTCTTTCTGTATTTTGGTCACTTTCTTTTGAAGTGCAGAAGCTTCTTAGTTTGATGTAGTCCCACTTGTTTATGTTTGCTTCCACTTGCATGGTCAGTGCTGCTTCATCCTAAAACATACTTTTAGCTTCAATGTCGTGGAGAGTTCTGCCTACTATGTACTTTATAGATTCATGACTGATATTGAAGTCTTTAATCCACTTTGATCTGACTTTTGTGCCTGCCCAAAAGGAGAGAGAGAGTATGGGGACTATTGTCTGCCATGAAGGGTAGAAAAGGGAAGGTACACCAGGGATATCGGTGGTGGAGAATGTGCACTGGTGGAGGGATGGGTGTTTGATCATTGTGTGATTGTAACCCAAACAAAAAAGCTTGTAACTATCTCACAGTGATTCAATAAAATTTGGAAAAAAAAAACATACTTAATTTAGTCCTATACTAAGTCACTCCCTGGTGGGGAGTTTCTTTTTCTCCTAGTTTCCAATAAAATTTTCTGTTTTATAAAATAAAATAAAATCCCCAGACCCAGAGGAATCTCTCCCCCCCCATAAAAAGGAGATGAGACTTAACCTTTCTTCGTTCCTCTCTTGATCTGTCCTCTGTCCCAAGACATATACCAACATGCTGGCATGGACTTTATTTCCTCCATGGGACTTAGAAAGGGACCCATCTTCAGTAATTCCTCTGTCTGGAAATACAAAACTGCATCATTTCATATCAGCCCATCTTATATGTTATTTGTGTGCACATCTCCTCCATTGCTCATTTAGGTTGAGTCTAAAGTATTATTTAGAATATGTTCTATTTTTGTTTCTCCACTCCCCTCCATATTTCAACACTTAAAATAGTGCCCAGAATCTCCATTACTAACTCCTTTGAAAATAAATAAAAATCATAAATGAGGAGTTTACAGAGAGACCCCAGAGAAAATGTGACCATATTGCAAATTGAATATCTTCCAAATTTTTTTGCTCTTCCACAGTTGAGTCCAGGAAATTTGGGCTAAAGGAGATACCATTATCCCCTTCTTTCATCCTATTCATTTTCTCTAGAAAGTTCTATACTGTTATTTCTTTTGGGGTTTTATCCCTAACCATGGATGAATTTGACCCTTGGCCTCTCCTTCTCCAAGTCCAGGGCACAGTAACTACCAGACTCAAACCAGTCAGACAGGTAACCACCAGTCCACAAACCTGCAGATACAATTGTAGGTCCCCATGAGATTACTTCATCAAACTGACATATCTGATCACTGCTCACTGGATTCAAAGTCAAAGCCAAAGTCATAAGGAACAAGAGGCAAATGCGCCTTTACATATCTTACAGTCAGATTTTCATGCCCTCAAGTCCTGATTCCTATGACAGGATTTTATCTAATATTTGGCTACACATATTATATGTAAATCTTGTGATCATATCTACATACATATGATGTTCTCTTTGATACTAACACTAGGCCTATTGGGTGTATGTTGACTTATGCTGGACTTAACTCTTTTGTTTGTTTGTTTTTGGCCACATCTGGCAATACTCAGGGGTTACTCCTGGCTCTGCACTCAGGAATCATTTCATGGTGGTGCCCAAGGGACCGTATGGGATGCCAGGGCTGGAACCCACATTACCTGCATGCAAAGCAAGTGCCCTACCCATGACTACCGCAGCTCTAGCCCCATGGACCTAATTCTTATTGCTTTCAGCTTTAAATTGATAAGAGCGCTCAAAACTAGTGTTTATCAACTGTGGGCCATAGAGTCATCATATGTATGAGCTCCCAGGATATTCCAAGGAGGCCAGAGGTGAAAATTGCATAAATGGGGTGCCACAGTCTGTATAAAAGGAAGGAATAAAGATGGAAGGGTGCCAATTTTGAAAAATAATTGTGGAATGCTATTCTTCAGCACATTGTCTTTTATCTGCAGTGCACCCAACCTTGAACTCCGCATTCCCCAGACCACGAATGTTCTGCCTCAGCACAAAACCCAAAGTCTGTTTCTTTTCTGAAGTCCTGGTTCTGGATACCAAGCTATTGCACACAATATTTGGTCCTGTGACACCAAGGTAGCTATGCCAGGCGTGTCTTAATGATTCTTATATCTGTTGCCCATGAGAGGACACCAGAACAGCTTTTCCTGCCCTCCTGCTGTTACGAATTCTAAAGGTTAAGGCTTCCAGTAAATTGTGATTAAAAAAAAAAAGAATAACTGCATAATCACCTACTATATTTAGCCTGCGAGTGAATTCCCCCAGTAACCTAGCATTTCTGCCCTGCAGCCTCCAGCCCCTCAGGAGTCTTCTGTGTAGAGTAGGCGCCGCTCTCCTGGCCCAGCACCTGCATCAACACCACCGAACTCACCCCAAATAGCTGGTGTCGTGCATAATACGAGGCTGTCCAACTCCAAAAGGAAAATGACTTGCCATAAAATGGCTTGGTGAGGTGGTGTTGGTTCATAAAACAAAACTGTAGTATAAAATTCTAATGAGTCTTTTTGTTCCTTGGGCTCATATAAGGTACAGCCTATTTCTGAAATTGCTCAAGACCCTGGAGGAAACGGTCTGCCAGAGCTGGGGAAGGGACTCCACAGGCCACAGATGGCGGGATCTCTTTTCCATGTTTGCTAAGTTCCGAAAAAACCCTTTGCTCTTCCTTCCAGGCCTGTTGTACTCTTCTGTGGAATATAAAATAACAGAGTAGGAGACTAATATCCAAGAATAGTAGAAATAAGTACCAGGAGGTTGGCTCCATGGCTTGGAAGCCCGTCCCACATGCTGGGGAAAAAGGCAGCTCAGATAGAGAAGGGAACACCAAGTAAAATGTGGTTGGAGATCTTGTGTGGGAAGGGAGCTGTGTGCTGAAAGTAGACTAGAATCTGAACACAACAGCCACTCAATACCCCTATTGCAAACCACAACACCCAATTGGAGAGAGAGATCAAAAGAGAATACCCTGCCACAGAGGCAGGGTGGGGTGGGGGGGAGATGGGATTGGGGGGTGGGAGGGATACTGGGTTTATTCGTAGTGGAGAATGGGCACTGGTGGAGGGATGGGTTTGTGAACATTATATGAGGGAAAAAACAAGCTTGAAAATGTGTAAATCTGTATCTGTACCCTCATGATGACTCACTGATTAAAGAATTAAAAAATAAAAAGTAATATAAATAAATAAACTATAGCACAGCGGGTAGGGTGTTGGCCTTGAACGTGGCTGATCTGGGTTCGATTCCTCTTTCCCTCTCCGAAAGCCCGGCAAGCTACCAAGAGTATCTCGCCCGCACCATGGAGCCTGGCAAGTTACCCATGGCATATTCAATATGCCAAAAACAGTAATAACAAGTCTCACAATGGAGACATTACTGGTGCCCACTCAAGCAAATCGATGAGTAACGGGATGACAGTGACAGTGAAATAAATAAATAAATAAATAAAATAAAAAACTTATTTCTTGTAGAAAGTCTGTTACAGACACATTAAGATGCCCTGAAATTCTGGAAAGAGGAAAGCTATTTAGATCATTAATTAAGTATCAAATAAATAATGGCTAACACTTATGGAGCACATCTCAAGAACCAGGAACTGTCTGAGGTATAGCAGCTAAGTTTCACAAGCAGTGAGATAGCTTGCTAAAATTGAATACCCATTTACAGATGAGAAAAATTATGACAAAGAAAGGCTAAGAATCTTGCCCAGGGCTACAGAGGCAGTAAGTTAAAAAGCTGGGCTTTGAACTGAGGTGACCTAACTGCGGCCCAGGTTCCTAATGGCAAAATTGTCCTACCTTCCAAACACTTTCACTTCCACCACCCCTTATTGTTCAGGAAGATTGGCGCCACATGAACGTTTAGTCCTTTAGAACTGTCATTTTAAAAATTCTGCCAGCACATTAGTTGTGAATGAATGTTGGTAGCCAATGGCTCACCTGCACCGGAGGTGGGAAAACTGAAGAAGTGAAAAAGCTAGTCTCCTGCCTTAGAAAAGAAAACTAAGAGCTCACTGGGGCTTGCAAACCACTTTTCTCCATCCAGGAGGTTCACAGTGGGAAGAAGGCGGGACTTCCACCCAACAACTCCATTTTCAGCTGCCTCATGCACTGAGTGTCTGGGTAGGATTCTGCATTGAACAGAGATTCACGGCTCTAAAAGGTTTGCAAACCCCTGGAGATGGAGCAATCACCTTGGTGTCAGGATTCTTAATGGCTAAGCCTTCCCCATGACTGATTTACACAGCCCTGTACTCCCTGGAGAAGATGGGCAGGCGGGGATAGACTCGGGGGCCCGGGCAGGAGTCTGTCTGCTGGCCCCACCTCTGTGACTGTCAGCTGTCCCTGCCTGAAGCAGGGCGACTGCTCCTCAGGGAGGCCGGATAATTAGGGATGACTGTGACTTTATCTTCAGCCCAGACAGACAAGACTAAAACAAATGTTTAAGGGTAAATGGAAATAAGATGAATCTGAGAGAGCCCTCCAGCAAGTACAATTTGGAAATCCATTTCTTCCCTTGTCTTCCCAATTCCTTAATTCAGGTGCGCAGTGTCCTCCTGGGATCCTCATGCTATTTCTTACCTGCCTGTCTGGGCCCCAAGAAGTGCTTAAGATCCAGGCCTACACTCAGAATCAAACGCACACCTAGACAGTTCAAGCCAGACCAGTTCCAAGCACCCAGGTAGACAGTTTACTCAGGGGATGTGTCTCAGCCGAATTTCTGTGCATCAGGGAACTGGAGCTCCCCACTGACATCCGCACGCTGAGCAGAAATCAGATCATTTCTGTTCCAGGGAGATTCACAGGCTCCAGGGAGGCCCCAAAGCATAGCGGTGGGGATAGACCACCTGGGACATACCTCAATAATGTTGCTTACAGTCAGTGGAATTGAGGAGGCATCACAACCCAATCTCTGCCTCAGCTTTATCATCTGTATGATGGGAAAATCCATAATGCCTATTGGTGGAATTGTTGTTTTAGGCATGAAGTGCTTAAGACAGTGCCTGGCATGTGGCAAGAGTTCAATAAGCATCGGCTATATACAGTGAGCAAAGCGCTTGCCAGGACCCCTGTGTGCGTGGCAGCGCACTCCTAATTCCACTCGGCTGGGGCCGCCACTGCTGCAGAGTGCAGATGGCCATAGTTAAACCAAAAGATTAGCAGCCGGCCTTGTTGGAGACAATCAGAAGTTCCAAGGTTCCTGGGGGAGGCTAGCACTTCATTAGGTTTTCTTCCCGGCATAACTTAAAATTGAAAACGCTGCCTGGAGCATCTCGCAATCAGAACAAATATTCTTCATTTATTCACCACGTAGTTATTGAGCACATCTTAAAAATAATAATCAACTACATATAAACTCTGCCTGTATAAATGCTGTGCTAATTGCTTTCCATCCATCCACAGCCACAGGTTAGGAAAGGAGGCAGTCTTAACATGTTTGTTTGTTTTGTTTTTAAATTTTATTAGTGAATCACCATGAGACAAAGTTACAGACTTACAGGTTTTCATGCTTACATTTCAGTCATACAATGATTAAGTACTCATCCCTCCACCAGTGCCCATTTTCCACCACCAATGGTCCCAGCATCCCTCCCACCACCCCCACCCTGTCACCTTCACCCCACCTTGCCTCTGTGGCAGGGCATTCCCATTTGCTCGCTCTCTCTTTTTTGGGTGTTGTGGTTTGCTACAGAGGTATTAAGTAGACATCATGTTCAGTCTATAGTCTATTTTCAGCCTATATCTCCCATGCCTAGTGGGCCTGCCTAGCACCCTTTGCTTGGTGATCCCTTTTCTATCAGAGCTGCTCCTTCACCTAGCATGTGAGGTCAACTTTCAAGCTGTGGAGTACTCCTCTTGGTACTTATCTCTACTATTCGTGGGTCTTAGTCTCCCATCTGTCACTTTATATTCCACAAATGAGTGCAATCTTTCTATGTCTGTCTCTCTCTTTCTGGCTCATTTCACTTAACATGATACTTTCCATGTTGATCCACCTATATGCAAATTTCATGACTTCATCTTTTCTAACAGCTGCATAGTATTCCATTGTGTAGATGTACCCAAGTTTCTTTAACCAGTCATCTGTTCTCGGGCACTCGGGCTTTTTCAGAATAGATTCTGGCTATTGGGAACAGTGCTGCAATGAACATATTGGTGCAGATGTCACTTTTACTATACTTTTTTGCATCTCTGGGATTTATTCCCAGAAGTGGTATTGCTGGGTCAAATGGGAGCTCAATTTCTAATTTTTTGAGAAGCGTCCATACTGTTTTCCAAAAGGGCTGAACCAGTCGGCATTCCCACCAGCAGTGAAGGAGAGTCCCTTTGACCCCACATCCGCTCCAACACCGGTCACTTTTGTTCTTTTAGATGTGGGCCAGTCTTTGTGGTGTGACATGGTATCTCATTATTGTTTTGATCTGCATCTCCCTGATGATTAGTGATGAGGAGCATTTTTTTCATGTGTCTTTATGTTTGTGTGTTCAGACTGCCTCACTTTGGTAAGATGTAAGAGAACACTGACCATACAGTATAGGGTGGAGGTAAAACCCACATGGTCAGAACCCGAATCTGACTTCTCTGCCACTTCTCTCAAGTCTCGTTGAACTTAGCTCTTGAACCTATAAGACAAATGTGTATTTGTGTGTGTGTGTTGGGGGGGTGTTGCGGGGGTGGGGAACAGGCACTGAGGAAGGGGTGGAAGAAGGGGGAAGCTCTTTCCTTTTTTTCCTCTCTGATCTGTAAGAAGGGAAGGTTGCAGACTGCATGTCCTTTTTTGCTCATTCAGAAAAACTCATTCAGTTTCTGTGTACAGGCACAGGAAAACCAGAGGGAGCAATGCTGGTTAAGCATCACTATTTAGCCACACAAAACCCAGGCTTTAGTTTAAACTTTGCACAAAAAAACTCTCTAATCTTCCTGCCACCACATTCAGACGGAAGGTGTGAAGAAAGGCATCTTTGTTTGCAAGCTCCCCAGATATAATTGTGATAAAAATGGCCTCTGCATGCCTAGTTTAGCCATTTAAAAAAAAAAAAGTAGGTATTTTGGGCTGCTTCAGCAAATAGAAAAGATTCAGAATCCTTTTTTTCCCCCCAGAGAAATGAAATCCTTTGTTTATTGTAATTACCAGCAAGTATTTTGTCAACTGAACAATAACACTAGGCCCAAAGTATAGATAGTGTAATTACAGAGGATTCAAAGCATCTCTAAAAATACTCACAATGACATCAACTCAATTCATGCCTTCTCCTTACCCCAACCCACCCACACATGAACCCAAGGACTCCTTGTTTGCTTCGATTTAGTTGCCCGAGCTAATTCAGGGTTAACTCTTGAGTGAGCACTTCATGTAGTGCTTTGCAATTCTAACAAAAACTTCGTATAGCAAATCTTGTGATTAAAAACATTTTGCAGGTCAATTCTGCAGCCCATTCTCATATTCTGGTGTGCAGAACTGAGCTTACCAGGCTGGGGGACAGGACGTGGGAGCTGGGGTGGGGGTGGCTATTGAGTGGAGGCACACTGAGACAACGGTGGAGGGAAGAACGCTGGTGGAGGGTGTGCTGTTGGGCCGCTAAAGGCATGCAACCCTATCATTAACAGTACTGTCAACCAGGGTGCCTAGAATAAAGCGAATAACATAGGAACAGAAGAGAAAGTACAGCTCGCATGCTGCTTGCCTTGGAGGCAGTTTAAAGGGGTTCAATCCCTACGACCACATGTGGGTCCCCAAGCACTGCCCAGAGTGATTCCTGAGCACAACAGGTATATATGCTTCCCCCAACCCCTAAAAGAAAACAAATCAGTAGGACTTACCAAGTAAAAAAACTAATAATCAAAGCATTTCATGCACAAAGGCCTTGACAGGCAGCCCTAGAGGCCCTTCTGGATCTAGGTCTCCTCAGAGTTTAGGAGTCCAGCCAGTCAGTGGGTGTCTAAGTTCTGGAGTCCCACAGCTCCAGACCTCTCCTCTCTGCCCCTGATGCCCAGTTACAATCTCCACAGACTCTTCTGGTCATTCCCTCATTGTGATTTTGCGAGTTCAGTTTTCTGGGAATTCATGCTAAAGTAACTGCATCAAATCTGAAAACACTGCCACAGGCACCAAACATGTGTGTGTAGGAAGACCATAAAAATAAGCCAAGAAGGGGGTTATCATCCCTCTCAATCTCAGTTTCATCATCAATTAGAGGGTGACAGTAGTACTTATCCCATGTTGTAACTGTGAGATGAAACGACAGTAGTAGTAGTAGCAGTAGTAGCAGAAGTGTGGTGGAAGGAATATGTGCAAGGTGCTAGGTTTATGACTGTATTGTGGCAAAGATTTCACATAGCACAGCAGGTAGGGCATTTGCCTTGCACGAGACCGACCTGGGTTCGATTCCTCCATCCCTCTTAGAGAGCTTGGCAAGCTACCAAGAGTATCCCGCCCGCACGGCAGAGCCTGGCAGGCTACCTGTGGTATACTCAATATGCCCAAAACAGTAATAACAAGTCTCACAATGGAGATGTTAATGGTGCTCGCTTGAGCAAATCGATGAACAACGGGACGACAGTGCAGTGCAGTGCAGTGCATACTTAATCCTCAAAACCCATCAACTTGTACATATTAAGTGGACATTAACTGTACATAGCTTTTTATGTCAGTCATATCCCAAAGTGGTTTTTACAAAACAGAAAGAAAATGTATAAACATTAAACATTAAAAATGTATAAACAATAAACATTAGGTAAATGTGCACTTGATTCAAGTCTTGTTTTTTTTTTCTCCTTCTGGGCAGCTTTTCCCTCTTTTTCTCATGGAGTTAAGAACTGAGGGAGCTATAAAATGCCTGCCATAGAGGCAGGCTGGTGGGCAGGAGGGTACCGGGTGGTGGAGGAAAGTAGACATTGGTGAAGGGAGTGGTGTTGGAACTTTGTATACCTGAAATTCAATCGTTAATTACTTGATAACTTTGTAAGTTACCAAGTTAATTATTTGGTAACTTGGTAACTTCATGGTCACTCAATAAAATAAATTTTTAAACAATAAAGTTACATATTCAAAAAGCAAATAAAATAGGAATTATACTGTCTTGGTAAATAAAGATGTATAACTTATGGCCAGAAAAACCCTCACTGTTATTGAATTTTTTTTTAAAGAATTGAATGATTTGGAGCCTGAAAGATAGTATAGCCAGTATATGGCATTATTAGCCTTGCATTGCCCTACCCTGGATTCGATCCCAGTCACCCCATATGGACCCACCCCCAAGTACTGCCACTCCATATGGACCCACCCCCAAGTACTGTATCCCTGAGCACAGAAATAGTAGTAAACTCTGAGTACAGCTGGGTGTGGTCAAAAGAGAAAAATTAAGAATTGGATGACTGATGAACTATATTTGGCTAGGTTTTCCAAAAGCTTGGGAGCTAAATGAAGAAATGTCTGCAAGCTTGGAACTGAACGCACTTAGAGGCAAAGGAGGAGACTCAAGGTCCCCCTATTCAGCCCATACATGTCCCTGCACCAATCTCTTGCGACAACGTGGACAACTGGCCATAACATTTTTGGAAGATTACTCCGAGGAGTGATACATATTAAAAATCAACAAAACTAAAAAGCAATCGGATTATTTGGCTTACACGTTGCAGTTTACCCATCTTTACCCTTGGGAGGGGGCGGATGCCCTCTGCCTGCCCTTCTAGTGGGAGCTCATTGGTCATGACTGGCACACACCAGACATGACCAATCTGCTGCCTACACGTGGCTGAATCTTCCCAGGCTGCTAGGGGCAGACATGACCAATCAACCTCCGCAGTCTTCCTCATTCAGTACTGCCCCAGACTCTCGACTCCAAGAAGCAACCAACAACCCGTCAAAAATTAAATAATAATAATAATAATAATAATAATAATAATAATAATAACTTGCCACCGCCCTTTTTTTCTGTCTTCTGTCAGTTGCAGCTGCTGCTTATGGAAGGGCAGGGTAAGGTGCAGTCAGTAATGCCTGCTGCTGAAGTTAATGCCCACGTCTACCCCTAGGGGGCAGGATTTTCGGTGCTTGAGGTCAGAAAAACAGAAAGAACAGTTGTGGGTAATTATATAAACACTACGGGAGGCAGGACAGGCTAACTTCCTTAACTTCCAGTCCTTAGCATGGGTTGGTTTAAGGGGGCAGAGAGAGACGTGCTGCCCGTTCTGTTAACACCTATTTCAATCTGCCACTTGATACATTACTCACCAAGCAAGCTGGGTGAGAACTGAGGTAGATGGCTGGTTTAGATGAAATTTTGTTTCTGTTTGGGGGCTATACCCAAAGGTGCTCAGAGGGCTCACTCCCAGCTCTGTGCTCAGGGATCATTCCAGGTGCTGCTCAGGGAACCATATGCAGTATTGGGGATCAAACCAGGGTCAAGGTCTCACAGGGAATAAAGTGCCTGCCTCTTCCATGACCTCCCCCGACAGCACTTAGAGTAGGCACTGCCCTTATCCCCTCCTGTCTGGTCTGCGGTAGTTTGGACTCACCGCATGGATTTGACATTGTGGCTGACACTAAGAGTGCAAGAGCGCTTGTCAGCCTCAGATGGCTCAAAGCTTTCCCTTGCCCGCCACTGCTTGCAGACAGAATCCATCTCTCAACTACCATGTAGGAAGTATCCCCAATGACAGGTCTTAGTCAGGTCCTGGGGTCACAGCCAGAACCAACACAAGTGGAGGCAGCTGCCAAAGGTGTCTTGCAGTTGAGAGTGGATGAAGGTCACTGCATAAGATCAATAGTGAAAACAAAAAGATATGCAAGCTTCATAGCAGCAGGGTGATAAAGCCAAACTGGAAAGAACCCAAATGTCCACCCAGGGGCTCAGTTCTGAGCACAGTGTGGTCCATCCACACTCAGAAATAATATTCAGATGTGAAAGGAGTGATGTACTACTGGCACACACCACATTCGGATGGACCTTGAAGACACGGGGCTCACTAGAGAAAAGAGCACCCGATTCTCCATTGCCATAAAGTGGCAGGCAGGAAGGTCAGAGGCTGAGAGTGGGACTGGGATCAGGGGCAGTGGGAGGATGGTGGAGATGAGGGCTAATGAGGATCAGAATCTCCTTTTCGGAATGTTCCGAAAGTCAATAGTGGTGATGAATGTACAACATTGTGAATGAACTGCTACATGTCCACCTTACTGTGGTCCAAATAAAACATTTTATGTTCTATGTATTTAGCTGTCATAAACAGCTAAATTTTGTTAGAGAAACAACCTACGTGGGATTCTCTACTTTAGTCAAAGAAGTCCAAACCCTGAAAAAAAGCTAGAAAATTCTGGGCATGTTGGAGAGATACTTGGGACCCTGGTGGAGGGAGGTGGGCTCTGGTGGTTTATGTGGTGGTGCAATGATGCATCCATTTTAATGTATCCATTAACTGTGTGAGTAACAATATTGTAAAATACGGTACCTAAATAAAAATGATTTTAAAAGAAGGAAAAGAAAAGCTAACAAATAGGAAAAAAGGCCCAAAAATTATTTTTCCCTCTTGCTTTTTATCTTTAAAAATATTTTTACAATAGATGTTTTCCATGTTTTAAAAACTTACTTCTTTAAAACAATTTTAATTAACAAAAGCAAAAATATCTGCATATATAAGTATATATAAATATATATACATATATATATAGAGAGAGAGAGAGAGAAAGGTTTAGGAACCACACTGTAACTACATCTTGACGTGGTCAGAGCTTACTTCTGGCTCTGTGCTCAGGAGTCAATCTTGGCCAGCACAGGGAATCATATGAGTACCAGGATGGAACTTGGGTCAGCCAGGAATTGAACTTGGGTCAGTCATGCACAAGGCTAGTGCTCTACTCACTGTTCTGGTCTCCTAGTTAATGATTTTCCAGAATAATCTATGATAAAGGAGTCCACAGAAGGGTGCTTCTCTGCTCAACACCTCAAACCCTGCTTTCATGTGAGAGCAAGAGAAGGGTCTTCACAAGTGTCTCACCCTATCCTTCCACCCAGTTTCCCATAATTAGGTGAAAAAATGCCAATTGCACAGAATTGATGAAAGATGACAGCTGACGCTGATGAAGACACCCTCTTCATCTTGATGTCGTGATTTATCTTAGGGTCGTCCTCACTAGAGACAGAAAAATATGCATGCTTTGTGCTCCGTCCAGTGTGTCCTCAAGGTTCCACATGCCAGGAGGGAAGTTTTCTTCTCTGAAGCTCACCAATCTCAAAGTTTACCAATTCTGGTTCTGGGAGTATGCAACAGCCAGTGGGGAGATTGTACAGTCCTGGGTGAAAGAAATGTGAAGATACTGCTCCCTTCTGAGCTTTCTCCTCCCTTTACCTCTCCTGCTGGTTCTGGGAGTAGAACCAAGAATCACTAGTGCTGCCAAGTACTTAATGTATGTCATTAAATTTTTGTACAAATACTCTGAGACATGTGTTCTTGGTGTTTATTTTATAGGTGAGTCTACTGAGGCTGAAAAAAATTAAAGTTCTTTCCCCCAGGTCTCAAAGCATGAAATAAAGGCTGTGCCACTCCAAATCCCATCTTCTTCTTATATCCTACTGGCCCTTGGGATAAATTGCACAAGTCCACACACAAACTCAGGCTAGCCCTACACAGAGATAGTGGTTACAATATGTTATAATATGTTATAACCACTATCTCTGTGTAGGGTCATATCATCTCTGACCCTAAGAGGTACAAGAAAAAAGTCAGTGCCCCCAAAGGAGGGCTTTGATAATATTGTTCATAAAGTGAAGGAGTCTGAAGGGCTCTGAGAAACAGCTCGTTATAAATGATTTTGTAACCTGCTACTCTACTATGCAAATCTATTGTTTCTAGGAGCTTTTTGGTAGAGTTTAGGGTTCTTTATGTATTGTATCATGTCATCTTCAAATAGTAAGAGCTTGACTTCTTCCTTTCTTATCTGAATTCCCTTAATATCTTTTTCTTCCCTAACTGCTATGGCAAGTACTTCCATTACTATATTGAACACACGTGGAGAGAGCAGGCAACCTTCTCTTGGCTCCAATCTTAGAGGGAAAGTTTTTAGGTTTTTTCCCATTGAGAATAATGCTTGCTGTGGGCTTGTTATATATGGCTTTGACTATATTGAGGAAAGTTACTTCAACTCTTATTTTGTTGAGATTTTTTATCATGAATGGGTGCTGGATCTTGTCAAATGCTTTCTCTGCATCTACTGATATTATCATATGGCTTTAATTTTTTCTTTTAGTGATATGATGTATTATGTTGATTCTTGTGAATTGTTAAACCGTCCTTGCATCCCTGGGATGAATCCAACTTGGTAATGGTGTATGATCTTTTTGATGAGTCATTGTATTCTATTTACTAATATTTTGTTGAGGTTCTTTGATACCAGCCTGTAATTGTGTGTGTGTGTGTGTGTGTGTGTGTGTGTGTGTGTGTGTGTGGTGTCTCTGTCTGCCTTTGGTATCAGGGTGATCTTTTCCTCATAGAAACTATTTGGGAGTGTTGGTGTTTCTTCAATTTCCTGGAAAAGCTTGCAAAGGACTAGCAATAGGTTCTCTTTAAAAGTTTGGAAGAACTCACTAGTGAATCCAGCTGAACCTGGGTTTTTGTTTGGGGGAAGATTTTGGTTACTATTTCAGTTTCCTCCATAGTGATAGGTCTGTTCACATATTCTGTCTTCTTGGTCAGCTTTGGGAGGTTATAGGAATCCAGGAATTTATCAATTTCTTATAAGTTCTCTTGTTTCATGGCATATAGCTTCTCAAAGTAATCTCTGATGATCATTTAAATTTCTGTTGTGATGCCCCTCTTTTTATTTTTGATTTAGTTTATCAGGGTTCTCTGTGTGTGTTTGTCTGTCTGTCTGTCTCTCTCTGTCTCTCTGTCTCTCTCTCTCTTTATTTGTTATTCTTGCTAGTGGTTTATCAATCTTATTTATTTTTTCAAGGAATCAACTCTTGGTTTTATAGATCTTTTGAATGGTGTTTTGGAATTTCAGCTCATTGATTTCTGCTCTGATTTTTATTATTTCCTTTTTCCTTCCTGGTTTGGACTCCTTTTGTTGGTAACTTTCTAAGTTTTTAAGCTGGGAAATCAAGTTATTTGTGTGGACCCTTTCCTCCTTCCTGATGAACACTTGCAGAGGTATAAACTTTCCTCTTGATACTGCTTTAGCATATCTGGTAGCTCATATCCTCATTCTCATTTGTTTCCAGGAATCTTTTGATTTCTTATTTGATTCCCTTTCAAACCGATTCAACCAGTGATAAATGTATATTGGAATATATCCTAGATTCAAGAATCTTTTTATGGTATTTAAAATTTTATTTTTATAAAAATTTGTTTACAATAATTTATTACATTAAATATTTCAACACCAATCCCACTACCACTATTTCAAATTTTCCTACCATCATCCAAGCCTGCCCCAAAAGCAGATGGCTGAGCAATTTATTTTATATTGCTTTTATGAATAATTGACTAAAATGATCCAAAAAGTTTTCCTTAGAGGAAAGTGCATGAAAATTGTTGCATCTCTATAGGAGCCATTAGGCCCCTATATAAGAGATCACTAATATGTTGTTACAGGTTGAGCCTTGTGTGCTAATACATATATATACATATATATGTTTATATAGTGATCAAGATACATTACTTTTTCTACCTTACATCTCATCAAATGTGATATGCTACTCTTGGTATATCAGTGGCTAAAGTATGAGATGTAACTCCAGGAATTCTAAAGTTTTAAATAGGGTGGCAGAGCTGGAGGTATATTTTTAACTGGATGGTGATTTGGGGATCTGGAGACATCCCTACAACATGTTGCTCTCTTCTGAATTTATTTGTGAGTCTCTGGATAATGGCTATTAATGAGCATATATGGCACAAGAGGCAGTTCGTGGATGTGACTGCCAGGAAACCAGAAGCACAGGGAGATGGAGAGAGGGCACCCTTTCCCGACTCCCTGCAAAGACTCTTACTGAACACTATAGTCCTCGATGTCGTGCAATGGGAACAATGGCTGATGCCTGTTCTCCAGAGCAGGAGTCTAGCCTGGCCACTCTGATGGTGAGGATGGTTTCAGGCTTCTTTGTTTGGGGGAAGATTTTGGTTGCTATTTCGGTTTCCTCCATAGCGATAGGTCTGTTCACATATTCTAAGTCTTTTTGGTCAGGTTCAGGAGGTTATAGAAATCCAGGAATTTATCAATTTCTTCTAAGTTCTTTTGTTTCATGGCATATAGCTTCTCAAAGTAATCTCTAATGATCGTTTGAATTTCTGAATTACATTAAATATTTCAATTTGAAAAATATTTCATTTTTCAGATGAAAAATATAGTTATTTTTTCACTATATTTTTTTTCACTTTTCAAAAAAATTGAATCACAGTGATATACACATTAGTAAAGTTGTTCATGATTGGATTTCAATGTTCCAACATCCATCCATGGCTTCACTAGTGTACTTTCCCCACCACCAATGGTTCCAGTTTCCCTCCTACTCCCATTCCAGTGCCTACCACTTTGGCAGGCACTTTTCTTCTCTCTCTGTTTCTCTCTGTCTCTCTGTCTCTCTCTCTCTGTCTCTCTCTGTCTCTCTCTCTCTCTCTGGAAGCTTCCAACAATTGACCTGTCCTCCTGGCCCCTGTTTACTCTCACCTTGGTTATTAATATCATATATATACATATATATACACACATATATACATATATATGTATATATGTATATGTATATGGGGGATATATTTATATCCCATAATAAATGCAGTCATTCTATACCTGTTTCAGGCTTCCTCCAAATCCAATATTAAGCCTGCTTTCTCCCACCTCTATTCCCATTGACCCAACCCAAGACACTATCATGTCACTTCAGAAGTGGCAGTTCTTTTTTTTTAAAAGAAATTTATTTTGTAAGTTAGTTCGCAATATTTGATTACATTTAATATTCAAACACCAATCCCATCACCATTACACCTTCCCATCACCAAATTCAGGATGTTTCCATCCCAAGCCCCAATCCCAGTCCCAAAACACAACCAAAAGAATACATTGTTTGTTTTTGAGGGTGAGTAGCACGTGCTCTGAGGAGGGTAGGAATATGCATGGCACACACAAAGGGGTGAGGAATGGTGGGTGATACTCCAATGAGACACTGATGGAAGATGGCTTGAGCATGGAGCACGCAGCCTTGATACCTACATACCTAGACAAGACGTTGAAACCTTAGCCTGTCGGAACAGGGAGCTGAGTCCAGGTGTGACCTAAGCGTTCCTTTTAGAAAGATCATCGCTCTCCCACCAGCAATCTGGAGGAGGGATTTGGAGACACACACCGCAGAGAAACAGGGACTGTGGAGCGCAAGCTGGAGTTCTAATCTTGGCAAACTGGGAGTGCTAAAGTGGGAGAGAGCCGGGAAAGGGGTAGAAACAGGCTGGAGCACTGGAAGACAGATGAAGTCTAGAGGAGTGGCACGTTCCAGGCCTCGGTGATCGATTGCCATTTCCCCACAAGGGCTATGCAGGAAGAAATGCAAGGGTTATGCAGGAAGAAATGCAGTGCATCCCCTTCAGAACACACCAGCCCACTGCTGGTGCTGGCTGGGGGGGGCTCAGGGGTGGCCCTCTGGGCTGATTTTCCCGGGCTCCCAGGCTGCAACTCCCAAACCAGGTCATCCCTCAGCCCTCAGCATGTCTTTGTCTCCTTTCCAGCGGGAAAAAACAAGTCATGAGCACCTCTTTCCTCATGGGGGTGTAGTGAGGCTGCTTAGTTATCGCAAGAGCTGTGCCACGTCCAAATGAAGGAGACAAGCACAAAGAGAGGCTGAAAGGGCTGCCCAAGGCTGGGACACCAGCTTACAAGACGGGGTGGGGGGTTGAAGGGTGAGGGGTGGCATTGGTTTCTGGCATCCTAATGATATTTAAAGAGCCAGAGACAGAAAAAGAAAGGATGCAGACAGGGAAAGGTGGGATTCTCTCTCTCTCCTGATGAATCAACATTCACGCCGTTCTTTCCAGATGTACTGGCCAGGATTAGAAACCTTCTGTGTCTCCCCCTCTAGGCAATAGGCACACGAGGCAGTGGAGATCAGGGAGCCCTAAAGAGACAGCTGCCAAGGGCTAGAGAGAGAGTACAGCAGGTAGGATGCATCCCATATGGTTCCCCGAGCCCTCCAGGAATGAACTCTGAGCCAGTGATGACAGACAGGAATCGGTCCTTTAGTACTTCTGGGTGTGGCGCAAACAAACAAACAAAAAAGAGACAGCTGTCAGCTCATCAGCTCACCTGCTGGGATCAGCTCTCTGCAGAGGTGTGGAGTTTGGATGACATCCCTCTCTTCACACCTTTCCCATCCCCAAACACACACACACACACACACACACACACACACACACACACACACACACACACACACAGGCACCAGGCAGGAGCCACAGCTTTTCACCAATCCTGGAGTTCATCCCGCATCCTCCATCCTCTCCGGGACCGGGAAACAGCTCTCTAGCACACTAGACACCAGAGCAAGCAGTCAGAAGTAAAGAATCTCTCCTGGCACTAAGCGCCAGATGGTTCCCTTTCCAATGAGACCTCCAAGTATCCACTGCCTCCTTTCATCCCGCCGCTACCCAGGGGCTCAGTGCGAATGGGTCAGACTTCTGAGTTCTGGATAAACAATTTCCAGCATACAGGTTTCTGGAAGAACGGACCCCTTCTTCCGCCTGCCGCCTGTGATTGAGCTTGTCTGCTCTCCCCTCCCTTCCTCTCTTCTCCCTCTCCCTTCTGCACTCTTCCCCCCCTCCTCCCCTCCCTTCCTCTTTTCTCTGATTCCCTCTTTTCCTCTTGTTCCTGCTTCTAATTCTTCTGTTGCACTTTACTTGCTACAACCCTGAGTTAAGTCTGCTCACATCACAGCAAATTTTTTAAGCCCTTGGAGAGGCTGTGTTGGGTTTCCCTTGTCAGCGTTGGAGCCTACCACCCTGGAGGTGTTTGGTGTTTATTGAATTAATTAGAATAGGTGAGTTTTTAAAGAAAAAAAATGACAAGCTGCATTGCTGCCTGCTGCTGTGAGGAGAAGCAGGTGCTCTCGGAATCTGTTTTTGCTAGAGCTGCCTGGGTTTCCAAACCTGGCATTATTGCAAAGGGGACTCAGGGATGCCTGCCAGGTGACAGGGCTGAAAGCACCACTGGCCTGGCCGGCCTGGCGTCCAGAGGGGCAATTCTGTGCCCCTGGAAAGATTCTGCCTCAGACATGGGGCTTGGGTCCTGGCTCTTCTGACCAAGTTTGAGTCTTGGATAACAGGTAAATCTCTTAGCTGCAGTTTCCTCGCTGGTGAAGTAGTGGCAATCATTGCTAACCTTTCAGAAAGTTGGAGAAAGATCTTTATTGGGTCACAGCTCCTGATGCCTGATAGGCATGCTGTCAATTCTCTGAGCAATTCGTCATCCATAGTGTTGGGATTTGGGGGGTGCAGCCTTTGAACAAGGCTTATTCTTAGGATCCCTTTGTGAAAATGCTTTGTTGCTGTGTCTGTATTTGGGTAGACGACTGAAATAGGAATTCTGTCCTGCTATCCATCCCTAATACACCGACCACCCTTTCTTTTTTTTGGAATCATCCTCTGTGTGCAGTGAGATAAAATTCATAAATGGATGGAAGGAAATCGAGAAGCTCCCTTCTCTGTGACCCATGCTAGTTCTGGCCTGCTGACTCTCAGGTGACTGACCAATTAATATCAGTTTAATCTATATAAATAACTTGTGTTACATCATAATTATATGTGAGTTCAATGAGGGAAAGGAATTGAAATAACAGAAGAATTACGTTTTATCATAACAAAATTAAATTAGTTAGGATGGAGCAATAGTTCAAAGGACGACACAGAATAAGATGCACAGAGGAAGCTCAGGTACAATCCCTGGTACATTATGAATTGCCAAGCACCACTTAGTGTGACCCATCCCTACCTCCCAAGATAGAAATAAAAATCAGCATGGGAAAAAGTATTTGCACACAATACGTTAGATAAGGAGCTAATATCCAAGTTTTAGAAAGCACTCACAAAGTTCAATAACAAAATATCCATCGGCCCCATTCCAAAATAGGAAGAGAATCATTCCCAAAGAAGACAGTAGATGAATAGGTTTATGAAGAAGTAATTACTGGAGCCAGAGCAGGTAGGGAATTTGCCTTGCATGCAACAGACCCAGATTTGACCTCTGGCATCCCATATGGTCCTCTGAGTATTGCCAGGAGTGGTTCTTGAGAACAGAGTCAGAAGTAACTGCTGAGCATTATTCAAAGAGCCAAAAAAGTAAAAGCAATCACTGTCATTCCTGATGAAGGAAATGCAAATCAAAACAATAATGACATGGCATCTCACACCAGTGAGAATATAAAAAAAAATCTGGAAATACTCAGTGTTGGCAGGATTGTGTTAACAAAGGAACACCTTTCACCATTGGTGAGAATGTTGTAAGATTTACCCTCTGTGGAAAGGAATATGGAGAAATTTCAGAAGGTTTCTCCATAATTGGAGAAATTTCATATGACTCAATAATATCATTTTTTTTGTTTTTATCCCCCAAAACATAGGAATCTAAATTTAAAAAAATATAAATACATGTATGTTCATTGCAATAGTTAGCACAATAGCCAAATGCCAAATTGTGGATCAATGAATCAAGATGTGTTGTAACTATGCACAGTGGAATACTATGTAGCTATATCACTGAATCACTGTCATCCCATTCCTCGTCCATTTGATCAAGCGGGAACCAGTAACGTCTCTATTCGTCCCTGTCACGTGCTGGTGTAGCACAATGGTGTCTGCTTGCTCCAGGAACACAAAGACCCTGAGATTTAAGCAGCCTCTCCTCGCTTGTCCTTCCCAATGCTACGCTGCCGTAATCTGGGTCTCTTTCAGGGTCGGGGAATGAGGCCCATTATTATTACTGTTTTTGGTGGGGTTTTTTTGACAAATCCAGCAGTTTATATATTAAACACTAAACAGGAGGAGAAACTGACCACCCTTTCTGAGCCACAAGTGGTCTTGGTTCTCACTGCCTCTAGAGTTATTTATCATGAGGAATAATTCTCTGAAACAGAACTGTATTACATAGCCACACATCAGCTATTCTTACCCTTCTAGATGCTAAGTTCCATGGAGTCAAGAACCATCTTTTTGTGCTTCTCAAGCTCTGTGCTCAGATCTTTCCCATAGAACCTAATAGCCAGGGAAGCCTCTTTAAAGATTTATTTATAAAAGATATGAATTAAGACCTGCCTGTGAGCTCTAAACTGTTAAGCATGAAGATTTTGTTCATCAGTAGTTTTTATTTCACTTTTGGCAGTCAATGATTTCTAGTCAGATGGGGGGACTGGTTCAAGTCAGAGAGTACTCCAGCTATTGAATCTGTGATTGTACTGTATCATAAATCAAAATAAATTAACATAGTTTTTGTTTTCTTTCCCAATCTAGTTATCATCTTTGTGTAATAATTGGGGATCAGGAGAAATTCTTTGTTCCTTCTCTCCTAATGTTGACCAACAAATTTGTGACCTTGACGCCTGTTAATAATGTGCATTGATTAACATAATTTACAAGCTTGGACATAACTTTATATCAGAATTTCTGCATTTTTCTTCAGCCATCGCACTGATAATCAGAGAATCATCTGAATATATGACTACTATGGGTTTCCTCTGATCCAAAGGCCACATTCTGACCTTGTCCAAACTCATGGATCCAAGAGTAGAATGGAAAAGGGATTATAATTTTAATGTAGTAGGTCTTGTACAAGGACTTTGCATTCATGCAGCAGTCTTTTATGTTGCCCACCAAATAAATATTGCAAATTCTTCCTCTGGGCACATTTTGCTTCCTTCCAAAAGTTAGATTTAACCTCATTATTTGCTTTGGACGATGACATATGAGAAGGAGCAATGTCACATCTACAGAAGTTTTAAGAAAAACTAAATCCTTGGAGGTTTACAGCACTAAAAGTTGGGAAGTTGTTTGTTACTGCAGCCTAACCTGGATTCTGAGGTAGTGCTTGGAGATAATCCTTCGTGGGTCTCATGCATTTCTGTAGGTCTTACGGGAGATGTAATGATTTCCCTTGCTCTAAAATGCCTCTCAAGGACAATCACAGAGCAAACAGCCTGGAAAAGTAGAGATAGTATCAACTAGAAGAAAGGGCAGGCATGCTAATTGCCCATTATAAATTCAGGATCCCTGGGCAGGAAAGATATTACAAGGGTAAAGGTGCTTGCCTACCCCAGATGTAGGCCAGGAGGCTATTGTGAAAGGCCAGTTTAGATAAGGGACCCACTTTGGGGCTTCCCCAGAGCAAGATATTGGCTGAGACTGCAGGAAAAGTAATTGAGGCAAGATTATTCAGATGAGATTATCTACCCCAGCACTGGAGAAAGAGCGCATGGGGGAAAGTGCTTGTTGTGCATGAAGCTGACCCCTCTTTGGTAATCGGTACCACAAAGCATCCCTGTAGCACCATGAGGAGTGAGTGATTTCTGAGCACAGAGCAGGAAGAAGCCTTGAGCACAGATGGGTATGGCCGAAGACCCAAATACAACAACAATAAATAAATACATAATTAAATTCAGTATTCCAAAGTTTGGGGTCCTTTCTTATAACACAGTTCACCATGTGTCCTCATACCTATCTAAGCCATTCACAGGAACTCACACAAATATAGTAATGTTCCTGTTTTTTCTGCTATGGTTATACCTAACCCAGAAGCTCATGTCTTCTGCACGCATATTGGTAGCCTATGGAAAGTAATCTGTTACCTTGAAGAGGGGCAATGCTTCAGATGTTTCAGATTCTTGACAGTGGATATTATCATCACCATTTTAAATGTGACAAAACTAAACCTCAGAGAGAATAAGTTATCCAAAGTCTTACTGCTAATAACAGGAAGATGCCATTTTCTTCATTATTTCCCCATTGATTGACATGAAATACAAACTCTAAATGTCATTCAGCCATTCCTATGTTCCTAAATTCACTGACACACTTATCCAATTGATGTTTATTAAATAACTCCTATTTCAAACACTGTGCCATGATGCCTTCCTCCAGGGTTCCTTTGTTATGTTCTACCTTAATTTTTTTAACATATATTGAGATATTAGTTTACATGATAGACTTATTTTAAAATGAACACTACATTATCATTACATAGGTTTAATGCCTGAAACAAGATATTTAAGGTTGCAATTTTTGTTTGGTTGATTTTGGGGTCACACCTGGCTGTGCTCAAGGCTTGCTCCTCCTAGCTGGGCTCCAGGAAACCATATGTCATATAGGATGCGGGGAATAGAACCTACGTAAACTGCAAGCAAAGTAAGTACCTTATCCACAATACTATCCCTCTGCCCCAATTTGAGCAAGTCTTAATTGTGGCAAATCGTAACCATTTCCCTCTGCCTTTCTGCAGAGGACAGAGGACCTGAGAGAGGAGCAAGGAGTCAGGTTCTCCATCAAGAGTACAAGTTGCCCATGGATGTGGCTGGGAGTGCTGGGGAGCTCAGGAAGACACAGCAAGAATTAGTAGAGTCAAAGACCTTTGGGTTCCCATAATTGCTCGCTAAGGGCACTTAGAGAGGGACTTGCTCATTTCTCTGTCCTCTCCTAGACACTGCAACAGTTGAAAAGACAGATTCAGGGACTTGGCATTACTGAGTAGAGGTCAGAACCTCCTCCTACACCCCATCCTTCCTCCACTCTTGCACTCCAAGCCTTTGGAGTTTTGACTGGGGGACGGGGGGGGGAGTTGGATCCTAACATTTAAATCATCCTTAAAAAGAAAATAGTAACTTGGTGAGGAGTGTGAGGAGCTCACACTTGGTAGTGCTCAGTGGCTACTCCCAGATACTCCCAGTTGTAGTCAGGGGTTGAGGGGTTGCTCAGGAAATCAAGCAGAAACAGGGATTAAACCTGGGCTTCAGCATGCAAAGCATGCACTCAGCACTTTGAACTATCTCTGCAGTGCTAGGTCATCTCTTTTTAATGGAATGCACTCAAAAAAGACAGGCCAATAGATCAGGGTTCTACTCTTGACTCCCAACTCTAATTGAATAGTGATTTGGGTGCAGATTTTTTTTTAACTTCTTGGAGCTTCAATTTTCTCATCCCTTCCGCTGAATAGGAGTATCTCATTTATAAGACTTTTACAAAGATTAATCAGATCATGTATGTCAATAACAGGTTCTCACACGTAGTAGGCTTTCAATAAATAGCAACTCTCATTATCATCCACATTTTGCTTTGACTGAGTAGACAGAACATCCATTTAAACAAAAAGAAAATGAGAGACTAGGTGTAGAGCCACTGGCTGAAAGCCAAAGGGGAAAGATAAAGCGTTATAATTGCCTCTCCTGGGAAAAGCAATAAATCCAGGCAACTATGTTTCTCACACTCAGAGGAAGCAGGGCAAGAGGGCTGGGTCAGAGAGATTTTGCTCGGAATAGGAGGGTCCACAATGCACAAAGCACTAATAGGCAGGTAAAGAGAGGAAAAGGTAAAGAGGTAAAGAGAGGCAGGCACACTATCCTGCCCTCCAGGAGTTTATAATCCACTGAAATGAGACAAATGGATAATCAAATAGATAGTGATAAAATAGACAATCATGGTAAATCGTATGTATTATCAATCTAGATTGGGATAAAAGCAAGAGCAGAAACCTTTGTTGTCTGAAGCAAACTGAGAAAAGCATTTGCATTGGTGAGCTCTTATCCTTGGGAAGGCAGTTAAGAGAGCCTTTATATAATCTTTGGTATAGGCACTAAGAGATGGAATTTCTAGAGAGATACAATTAATGGCAAGGGACAGGGGTGGGGGGGACAGATCTGACAAGAATTGGGTTTACCCAGGGAATGGTGAGTCATGTGGTTGGGCTGGAAAGTGTTACGGGGTAACCAGGAAACTGTTCACACAGGGAATGGTCTTGAGAGAGTGTTTGTTCTGGTCATCTGGGAGGAGTGGCAGCCTCAGAACTACGTTAACAGATAAATCTGGCAAGGGAGTGAAGGACAGATTGGAAGAAGGAGAAGTAGGCAGCAGAGAGACCAATTAGTCAAGTCTGCAGTTCCTGAAGCCAGAAGGTAGGGAAATGTGGAGCTGGGGGTGCAGCAGTGAGGTTAGAAAGGCTGATGTGAGGAAGGTAAAGATTCTGGGATGTACAGGAGGGAAGAAGCTTCAGGAGAAGTTTAACAATACCTGTAACAAGTGTTCTCAGCTCTGGACCTGGGGAGGTGTTGGCAAAGCAAGTCTGTGAGTGCTTGTCGCCACTCAGAAGAAAAGACACATCAGGCTTACTGGAGCCCAATGGGTCAAGGGTTTCAGGGTGAGGTTAACATTAAGTAGTGACTTTCTAGCAACTGTGAGATGATATCCATAGACTAAACAAAGAACCAGGTTGTTGTTTTTTTTCTGAAAACTTTGATGGCAGGGCATGATGTAGGGTACCATGGCACTGGCCAGGAGACTGAAGATCAGCTGTCTCAAGGTTATCCCAGGTGGGTCACTCTACCAGGGTACATGGGGCTTCTGTAGGAGGACAGCCCAAACCATCCCCAAGTAAAGAACATTTGCAATGGGCCTATCTGCAGCCCAGGAAGAGAAGAAAATCACTTTTGACTGACGGAGGATTTCACTCCGAGGTGTTTGATTATCTCTTTCACAGAAGCTGCAGAATGGGCAAACCGTGACATGTGCAGCTTTGGAGAATGAGCTTTTACAAAACATCGTTTGCTTTTGCCAAGCAGCTTGACACAGTGACTCTAGATTCTGACATACGTTTATGTTTTGATCTAATCACTCTACCTCTAGGACTATATCCTAAGAAAATGACGAGAAGTACGGATGAAGATTTATATGCTACGTTTGCCTGGGGGGGTGGTGGGTGGGGGAAGAGAAAAGTAGAGAAAACAAACCAAATTGCAACAACAAGGGGAAAATTAAATAAATTATGGTATGCCTATTTATAGAATGCAGTACAGACATTAAAAATCATGTGTTTGAAGCATCAGGGAAGATGTTCACAAAAGAATGCTAAGGGAAAAAAAGCAGCCTGCTTAATTATACATGCATAAATCATGGTGAGGCCACAATGGGAAGAGAAGCAGACTCGGAGAAGTGAAATCGAATCAGCTTTTTTCTTCAGGCCTTTATGAACAGTTTAATTTTTCTCTAAGTTTTTTTTAAGAATAATAATAATTAGCATTTATTGATGGCGTACTATGTGCTGGAACTTTCCGTGCATGTCAACCCTTTCAATCTTCAAAACTCTCTGAAATCGGTGCAATCATCACACTCACACTGCAACTAAGGAAACAGGCTTAGACCAAGATTCCTTACTTAAAATTATCTTCTGACTGAAAAAAAAAAAACGATAAAAGCAAGACTTTAACAAAGCTCAGCCTGAGCTTCCTAGATTTATTTACTCAGTTCACTCTCCATGCACTAACATACGCCTCAGAGACCTGGGCCCTACGCAAACAGGATGTGTGCCGAAAGTAGATAATAGACCAAACATGATGACTTCTTAGTGTCTGTGTTGCAAGCTATAATGCCCAAAAGGAGAGAAAGAGTATGGGGAATATTGTCTGCCATAGACGCAGGGGGAGAGGGGAAAGGGGGGGTATACCAGGGATATTGGTGGTGGGGAATGTGCACAGGTGGAGGGATGGGTGTTTTATCATTGTTAGATTGTAACCCAAACATGAAAGCTTGTGACTATCTCACGGTGATTCAATAAAAATTAAAAAAAGAAAAAGAAAAAGAAAAAAAAAGAATCAGGGACACTGTTTCGTTTGCCAAGGTGTCGTAAATCAGATGGGCTGTCTCACTTACCAAGGCATCGAATATCAGATGGGCCGGACACGTAATGCGATTCAGAGACAACCGCTGGACTAGAGCTGTTACTGACTGTATTCCACGGGACATCAAAAGACCACGTGGCTGCCCACCAACGAGATGGTCAGACTTCTTTGTCAAAACCCTGAATGAATGGTCTGAGGCTCTTCCTGTTCCTGGATATCAGCCCGCTCAAGCAAATCGAGGATCAACAGGAATGACAAGTGATAAAAGTGATTAAAAAGATCTTTTCCTTCCCTCTACCACTCACTTGCTAAAAGAATTTTAAAAAATAAATAAAGTGTGGCCTGCAGAAACTGAACTGTGGTGTTCTGCCAAGCGACTCACCTTTTCTGCCAATATCCCTCTGCCAGTGCCACCCAGTCACTGATGGTTGGAACTTCTCTTCTCTGAAAAGAACATGAATTTCAAGAGGGCAAAGAAAACTACTTTCCATTGTTAGTCATTAGCTAATTAAGTAAATTATTTTGAGTACTTAACACTGGAACTAGTCATTAGAGTTACAAGTAGATTAAGAACAAATAGGAATGTATTTTTTCACTCTGGAATAAAATGAAATGGGAGCCATCTACCCATTCTCCCCCAGGAACCCTAAGGCTGTTTCTCTGCTAGGGGAAGCAATGAGCCAGCAACACAGGGAGGTTCACCTGGCCCTGGCCAGCCCTGCAGGTGACAGCCCCCGACCTTCTCTGTGGAACAAAGGCACTGGTTTGGTTCCTGGCTCATTTCTTGCTTTTCCTGTCAATGCTTCTGTGACAAAGTCAGTCTAGAGGACAAAGCTGTATCTAAAAAGGCTGGCAGGCCACCCGGTATGGGAATCCAATCTTTCACCAACCTTTCTCCTCTGTAAAGGACCCTCCCCTTCTCCTCCTCTCAGAGGCCCCAGCAGAGATCACAAGCCTTCTTCTTCGAAGCCTTTGGTGATAAAGCAGCCAAAATGGAAATGATGTTACAAAGGAAAAGTAGGATCAGGTGGGATGGAGAAGGCTGGGGTGCCCTAAGGATCCTCAGACTGCATTCCCACCTATGCTTTCTTTGGGGAACTGCCTACAGGGCTACATCCTGATTCCTTTGTTATTGAGGTTTTTGTTTTACTTTTTAAGCACCATCTATGGGAATAAGGGTTCATAAGCCCAAGGATTGCTGAGTTAATTTATAAAATGAGAAAAGGAAGTTATATTCTGTGTGTGTTGCGTGATTTCCCCCCTGACAATGCATGCACGGAACAGGCAGCACCTGACTTGCTTCTCTTCCACTCCAATTGGTATTCTGCTCACAGCACAGAACACAGGAGAGTCAAGGCCAAACCCGAACGATGCACAATAGAAACGGGCCAAGAGCAGGCCTTTTCCTGAGGGGCAGATTCTGTTACCCTCTTGTTTCGGAGCATCAGGAAACAGAAAGGAGAGGGGTCTTGGACAGCATCATTGAGAGACAAGCATCTGTCTATATTGGATCCACCTACAGGATCCTCAGAACAGAACTCCAAGCTGCATGGCCTCAGGTAAGCCAAACATTCTCCCACCGTCCTACCCAACTTCAGTATCAATAACTACACAGTTAGCCAGCCAGGCACACACCAGACCCTATAAAGTAGTATTTGCAATTGAGTGAGTTGGGTCAGAACTCCATGCTGCCAGAGGGAATATGAAAACTGAAATTAAATAAAAGATTGACTGTAGGCAGGCTCCTTTTGCCAGAGGAAAAGTCATTTTCATTTTCTGCAAGCCGTCCCATGCTCAAACTAAAGGTTCTTAAAAGTAGAGCTGGAATATGAATGAGGAGAAACTGGTGACCAATATTAAGATTAATCTCCTGGGTCAGACCTGGAGCTAAGCATGGCAAGATATTTTATCAATAAAGTTTCATGACAACCACACTGCAGAATTATGGAAACTGAGGTTTGGAGCATTTGAAAAACACATTCAAGATAATACAGCTTCTGAGTCATGGAACTAACAAGATTGAAATCCAAGACTCATGATTTCCAAAACCAGATTTATTTCCGTTATGCCACTATATCACCCACCTCTCATCAAACCATCAGTACCTACATATGGTAACTCTGCATGTGCCTATGTGTGTATGTGTATGTGTGTATGTTTTACACAGATCTCCAAATATCCTGGAATTTGAATACTATCAGTCTGAACTACCCAAGCCCATGACCATGTTTTCTAATTTGCAAGAAGCATCCCCATTTCAAGTGACCAGCCTTCACATAACTGCTGGCTTTTTAAGAGACTGTGACTGTGACCTAATTCCACTCTCAATCTCTCTATCACATGACACCCTAATCATATAGATACATCTTCAGCATCTTGCACCCAGGAGGTAACCTTCAGGATATCAATTAATTGACAGACTACATAATTTTATTTTATTTTCTTAAGAAAATTCTGAAGAAATTAAGAATTCCTTTCCTTTTGGGTCACACCCTGCGATGCTCAGGGGTTACTCCTGGCTCTACTCTCAGGAATTATTTCTGTTGGCACTTGGGGAACCATATGGGGTGTTAGAGATCAAACCTCGGTTGGTCATATGCAAGACAAAACACCATCCCTACCCACTATACTATTGCTCTTAGTCCCAAGACTGTGATTTTCCAAAACCTCCTTCCAACTGCCAAGTGCTGGTATGAGCAGCCAGCCCAATGCGGCAGGCACCCGAGTAAGAACTGGGGATCTCCTGCCCCATCCCAACTTCCATTCCAGTACATTCCAGTAGGGCTTTTGCCTTGCACGCAGCCGATCCGGGTTCGAGTCCCAGCAAAGCTTGATTTCTCTTTGGCTTGCCTTGTGTGGTTTTTTTTTTTTTTTGAAAATGAATCACATTTCTGCTTGTCACTAAATTTCTACAGAAAATAAAAGCTTGGGTGTTCTTGATGCTTTCCTAAAACAAGAAGGGGAAAAAAACATATGGCGAAGGGGAGAAATAGCTCAAAGGGTTGGAGCGCATGCCTGACAGGCACGAGACCCCAGCTTAATAACCGCATTGTGGTCCACCCCAGCCACCATCCCAACATCATCATTAGCCTCTGAGCACTTCTAGGGAAAAGGAGACAGAGAGGGGGGGGGGAGAGAGAGAGATTGAACTAAAGAGATAAAATAGGGGGCTGGAATAATAGCACAGTGGGTAGGGCATTACCTTTCATGCAGCTGACCCGGGTTCAATTCTCAGCATCCCATAGCATCCCATATGGTCCCCTGAGCACCGCCAAGGGTAATTCCTGAGTGTAGAGCCAGCAGTAACCCCTGTGCATTGCTGGGTATGACACAAAAAGCAAAAAAAGAAAAAGGGAGAGAGAGATAAAATAGAAGCCAGTGCAATATCACAGTGGGGCAATAGCACAGTGGGTAGGGCACTTGCCTTGCATATGGCCAACTCAGGTTCATTCCCCAGCACTCCATATGGTCCACCAACCTTTGTTAGCCTGAGCTGAGAGCCAGGGGAAAGCCCTGAGCATCACAGGGTATGGCCCAAGGACAATAAATAAATAAATAATAAATAAATAAATAAAATAAAGTTAACATTTTTGTTAAGGTGCTTACAGGTAGAGTTGCCTACAGATGAATGACTGTTCAAACCAGAATGTTCTATGTGGAAAAACCCTGTTTATACTTCCACCAGGACAGTGAGCTTAAGTCAGACTGGCCCATGCTGAACCAGATGTATGGGCAGAGAGTCGTGGCTTGATTATTCCTCTTAAACATAAATAGAAAGAATAAAAATAGCAATTTAATATTAATAGCGATATTAATATTAATTCCAGGAATTTTCTTCAGAAACATAAATAGACTGTAAGAGTGGTCAGCACAAGTGACTCCAACAGCATTCAGCCTGAAAAGGGCATTTATGAACTGATTGCTCCTTTGCCAGGTGTCAGAAACACTGGAATGGTTCCCCAAGTAAATCCGTTGAGATTGATTCAGAGTGTTTGGTTTACCTGAGGCAACGCAGCTCAGAGTTCCATTCTGAGGATCCTGTAGGTGGATCCTATGAGACAGAGCATGGGTGTTTGTCTCTCAGTGATGCTGTCAAAGACCCTTCTCGTGTTTCCTGATGCCCCTAAACAAGAAGGTAACAGAATCTGCCCCTCAGGAAAAGGCCTGCTGTTGGCCGATTTCTATTGTGCATTGCTTGCATTTGGCTTTGACTCTCCTGTGTTCTGTGCTGTGAGCAGAATATCAATAGCAGATATTAATATTAATTAATAGAAGATTTAATTTTAATTTTAATTTTTTCCCCTGTTCACGGTTCTTTCCCAGGCAGCACATAGCATATTAGCAGGTGGTGGTAGTAGTGGTTGATACCTTTAATAACATCTAAGAGAAACAAGAAGGCAAAGGGCTACAATTTTTGGAGGGGGAAGAGCAGCATATAGGTAGGTAAAACAAGTCCTTGGGCCATTATTTCCCTCTTCCCTAGTCTGTAAACTGTGAGGAGTATCCTTCCCCCTGTCAGGACTCTCATCTTTTTTGGATGTCTTTAAACTCTCCTTTGTCCACTCTGTCCAGGCAAAGTGTGAACAAATAAACCATTCCCAGTAAGTTTTCTGGGCCAAAAATATTTGCATATGAGCCACTGGGAATCAATCCCTCAGGCACAGCAGCGGCTCTCTGCAATCTTACAAAAGGTCACCAGAAACCCATGCAGTCTGCTCAGAAATCCTCTAAGGGGTGAAAAAAAATCGCCTTTCTGCCCCCTTCTTTCTGCCAGTGGCTTTAAGGGCATAATCTAGCAGTCAGGAAAACTGAATCCCTGGGATTAATAGGCTTTAGGGTTTGTCAGTGAGAGTCAGAGGCTGGGAACGCATGATGTGCCAGGCTGCCTTCCTCAACCACACGGGAAGCACCACAGGTATGGGGCCCACTCCAGAATCCCCTTTCTCCAGTGGACAACAGTGAAGTGTCTCCCCCGAAGGCTGTGATGACAGTTATGCAAACTTGGAGCTTTGAAACTGGCTGGGTCTATTGGCAACTTTAGCAGGAAAGCACCAAAAGAGCTTCCAGAGTCCTTCCTCCCTGGATGTGTGGAACCCAGGTCTACCAATGGCCATCTTAGAACTAGCTGCATTAGCTGCATTGCTGTACATTTACGGCCCGCCTGTGCAACAACCATATTTACTGATCTGGTTGCAGCAAGTTGCACCTTCTTGAAGCTCATGTCCCCATTAATTATTGTTCCCCGTCTACATCAGTGAGAGCTTGGAGATGTGGTGGCCCTCGGTAGGCCCCCAGGGATGTCCCCTCAAGACAGGATCAGAAAGGAAAGGGCACAAGATGGCAACCATGTGATTTTTATTAAAGACAACATTCTAAATGAATAACCGTTCTGTTGCCACCAGACTATTTTCGTTTTCTGCTGGGAAAAGAAATGCTCTCTGAATGTTTTATTCAGCAGGAACTAGAAGACTGATATTATAAACTTTTGCAAACTAACTCCCTGAGCTTATGCTGCTAGAATCCCTCCCCTCCAGGGCAGCTCTGCCTCACTCCTTGTTCTCTGAGATCCCGTTAGACATCTGCCACCAGGTTCCAGCAAGCCTGGTTCTGATAGGGACAAGGGTGTGGTACTCAACAGCCCTTGGATGGTTCTAAGAAAATTCAACCTGTATGTGCAATGTGAGTAGGAAGGAAACCCCCACCCTGGGACTTACAGGAATTCTCCTCAGGCAACCCAGAGATTGCTGAAGGTTCTGGGTGTTCGGTGGGGGAGAGGCAGGAAGTTATACTCATCCTTCAGGAGTTCTGCATGAAGGATCACCTCCCAAGGGGTTGTTGAGCAAATGATTCCCTAGAGCTGTCAAATGGCAGCTAATATCTAAGGATGATGAATAAGGGAAGATGGGGTGAGGATATTCCAAATTCTGGAAGCTTCTGGATGGGCCCACAATTAGCAGAAAGTCTTATAGCTATCCTCAAAGGTGGAATTGCAGAGCCCACGCCTCAGCGGATTTGCCTGGGGAATTATTCTAATATTTCTGACATCTGGCAAAGGAGTTATCAAATCACAGATGTCCTTTCAGAGTGTTTGCAGTTGGCGTCACTTATGGTGATCACTATTATGGTGTGGCCACACAAAACCATACTGAGTGTAAAGATTTAAAATCATATAGTGATAAAGGACTGGGGTGTGGGTAATACGCAGAGGTACTGAACAAACCTGGCACCAGAGACTATGGGAATAATTTGTAGTGGGGAGAAGGCAGCAGTCACCCTATGACTGTCAATGGAACTTGGCATGGGTTACCATCCTCTTCCATATCATATCTTCCTGGTATCACCAAGAAGGGAAATTAAAACTATATTTTTCAGTCTCCTAAGTAATGAATGAGGTTGAGTGAATGAGAGTCCCTGATGCTCATTTTGAAAGATGGAAGGCTTTCCTGGTAAGAGGGTAGAGAATGGGCACCAGCACGATGGTGTGTTGGCAGCAGATGGCTTCATGTTTCATTGTCTGGTACCAATTTGGTGGGTATGGAGATGACATCACAGGTAATGGTAGGTGCTATTTCTTGACTTCTGAGAGGTTGATAGTGGTGTGATCCTGAAGCCAAATGCTAGAAAGCCTCTAGTTTTTCAAATGAGTTTTCCAGCACCTCACTCTCAATAAAATTCTTTCTACTGGAAAAATCCAGAGTGGTGAGACTAATTAGCCACTCAGCAACACCTTTCCTTTTCTTTTGTGTACCTAGTAGACTTTCTGCTTCCCAGCCTCCTTTACAACTTGGTGTGACCCTATCCTTATGAACTGTGAGCAGAGTGATTATACCTTCTTTAGATCTGAGTTAAACAACCTTGCATCCAGAATTCCTTGCACCTTTCCCTTCTACTTTTATGCTCTTTTGGACAGAAAACAAAGATCTTAGAATCTCTGTGTAGATATAGTGAGGCTCAAGCTGGAATAAAATGGGGCTGGGCCCTTGAGTCACTAAGAGAAACTCTCCCCCATCATGGTAGCATCAGTCAAGACCACCTCTGCTGTGTGGGATGAGAGAGATGCTATAGAAATAGGATCTCAGACAATGGTCAAATTCTTTTTCTCACAGAGGTGAGGGAGGGGAAGAAAAACATAATTGGGCTAAGTCACTGGGATTGTGAGATTTCTCTCAGGGCTGTCAGCAGTTCTTGAAAAGAAGCTGTCTCTGACCTTGCACTGTTCTCTGGTAACAGCCATCAAGGTGAAAGACGAAACAAATCTTTGATGATACTGACATGAAAACATTATAGGTCACAACCCAAGAACACACATGATCTGGCAGAATCCAATTTAAAAGAGAGGAAATTTTCCAAGCTTGTTATAAGTTTCCTGGGTGGAGGCTCAGAAATCAACTTCCTTTGTCATCATATGCTTCCTGACCTCTGTTGATCATTCCATCGCCATCTTCCACTTCCCTCCTATACCGAGCTCCAGAAAATCATTGAAAGTTCCCAAACATGTCATTATGTGTCTTTAATATTCCACAGAGAACCCAAGGTCTGGGAACCTGTTCCCACAGGCTGCAAGATGCTGAGGGGTGGCATTCCAAAAGTAACCTCCCCTCTGGAATGACCAAAGGCTATCTTTCTCCACAATGGACCTCAATCCCAAAGCCTGTTCCCTTTGAATAGGTTCCAGCAGCAGATGCTGATCTCACAGACAGGCAGGCACAGCCCAAGCTACAGATGTGAGGCTGGCAACTGAACTGACAACTCAAATAGCATGTCTCATCCACAAGCCAGGCCAGCTGGGCTTTTCTATGGCCTGGGAGCTTGCCTCAGAGATGGGCCTGCCTTTGTTTCTGATGTGTCACAATTTACCCTTTTGTTATTCTGGAACATTCTGGAGTGTAGGGGGGTAATCATCCTTCACAGTGTGACATCAGTTTGAGATGATGGAGGGATTCGGGCCCAGAACCTCACTACATCATCCTGAAGACAGCCACACAGTTGCCCTCAGCCCATCCATTGTCATTTCCTTTAAAAATGGGTCATGAATCAAGAAGAGAAGGAAGGCACGTTTTTTACAGGGAGCATGCAAACAAAACCCTGAAAGATAAAAATATTTTCTTAACGTAGGGTATGACATACCCATTCATGCTCTGAGAAGACTGATGTGTTTAGATTAGAGCAAAGTAAAGGAGAGAATGTATGCCTTCAATTTGGTCCCATCCAGGGGGGTCTGATGAAAGCCAGTATTTGGCTTTCAAGGGCTAAAAAAAAAAAAAAAAAGAGGAGAAGCAGTCTGATTCTGCTGCTCCTGTCAGTCTGTCATTTTGAGGCATGACATGGAAAACAGCCATTCTGAAGATCAGTGTTAGGGTTACCTATGCAAAGAAGGTTTTCCAGTCATGGCAACTCAGGTCAAAACAGCCCCTGCTTAGAGTCGTTATTTGCAGTTAGACTCACAGCGGAGAAAATGAAAATGTTTACTTTATAAAATTAGCTTTATATCTTGTGGGCATTCTGAACCTGTGTCTGTCAAGGAAACAGGTTGAGGACTGAGAAGAAAGTTAGGGACATTGGTGGAGGGAGGTTGACAATGGTAGTGGTATTTGTGTTGGAATATTGCATGCCAGAACCTCAACTATGAATAACTGTGTAAATCCCAGTGCCGAAATTTTTTTTTTGCTTTTTTGGGTCACACCCAGCGATGCTCAGGGGTTACTCCTGGCTCTGCACTCAGGAATTACTCCTGGCGGTGCTTGGGGGACCATATGGGATGCCGGGGATCGAACCTGGGTCGGCCGCGTGCAAGGCAAACGCCCTACCCGCTGTGCTATCGCTCCGGCCCCGAAAAAAAATTTTTAAATGACATCTCAATAAAATTTATTTAAATACATATGCACATTTTTTCCCAGTAGGGTGCTGGAGGATGTATCTGGACCACAACTTCTGTTATACAACCACATTACAGTAAATCCTGAAACCAACCTGGATCTCTCAGGTACCCCATGGGATTTTCTGATGGCAGCTACTGTGCTGATAACCTCCTCCTAGGGAAGATGTTTCTCTGAAGGGAATTGTCAGGCAAAGACTTCTTTGTGGTTTAAACAAGATGCTGATTGTTAGGGTTACCTTAACTTCTTGCCTCCTTTTTTGCTTCTACAGAGGTCATTCTGTGTATGTGGTAGAAACACTCATCTGGAAAATTGCCTACAGCCAGATTAAATATAACATCACTGTTTTTAACTTATATCTCTCATGGCATACCTGTCTTTATCTTTATATGTTCTTATGTTTTGAAGGCTATATTTGGCTCTAGGCTCAGCCTCGAAATATAAAGAAAAAAACTTGTAAAAAATACCTTGGTAGGCAGCAATTGCCTCAAAAACCTTGTTGTGAATTAAAATAAATATAGCATTTCTAAAAGACCAGCTATGTTTGTCTGTCCTTCCAATTGTCGGTCACCTGTCCCCTTACACATTCTATTTAGGGAGAATGTGCATATTTCTCTCCCCAATGCAGCCAATTTGCTTTATTTGCTGTCCAAGACTTTCTGTTTAGGGAGAGCTGGAGACTCATGGCCCATGTTAATAGCTCAATTGGAAAAGGAACATAAGTCACACAAATATAGTCTAACATTGGAAGTAATCAGATCAGTCATGCAAATTAGTAAGTATACATAAGGCCATATCCCAAAAGAAGAGAGTGCGGTCTCATACAACAAAAGCTGCCAGAAAGGACAGATTGAAAAGGGAAATGAAAACAGAGTAGCCATCTCTGACTTAAAAAGCTGTCAATATTAAGCACTATTAGGTTTAGGAAGTCCTGGACATTTCTGTTTGGGAGTGAGTCATTCTCTCTACTTCACAGCAAGATGTAGACTACCCTATTGAGATATTTTATTTCAAGAATTAAAAACATAAATAAAACAACGTACATCAATTTATTTCAAAACATATTTAACCATTTATTAAAAGGGAAGAACATATTTAATGAATCAATTTTAGAGATTGACTCGTTGGAAGTACAGGAAAATAGAATGAGACCAAGGTGATGTCATCCAAAGGCACAGAAGCATATACACCTGCAAGATTTCCAAACTTTGCTAAGATTGACCAGGTATTTCCAATGTGTTTTTTTCATCAAGGAAAAATTCACTTTCTTACACATTTCAGGCTTGAGTAAAGACAAAAATTGCATAAAGTCATTGCTCTGACTAATACAGGTCTCACTATGCTCCAAGGTTTTTATTATATATAATCACAAGTGTGATCATTTTATCACTGTCATCTTATTTTTCTTGTGGCCTCAGACTCATATAAGTAAAATGGAAAATAACTGTCATCCAATGTCTTCCCTTATTAACTGGCTAAGATTTTTAAAAAGTAGAAGGCAGGAAGTTTGATTGTTGGTAAGTATTGTTCTATTCTTCTGAGCTGCATTTGGGAAAAAAAAAAGTATGCAGCACAAGTGTTCTGCTAATCCTTATATAAGTAGACAATGGGGAAAACGAAAAAGTAATTGCCTCATCTGTAGCTCCATCTAGAACTGATTTTCAATGTATAAAATGTATAAAAGTCAATGTATAAAAGTACCTTTTGTCGTAAACCCAACGTTTTATAGCTATTATACAAACTTGCTAAATTTACTTATCTTCTATATACAAGCCATCATTCCAAGTGTTTGTAAGGAAAAAAAATACCACTGAAAACAATCAAAATTGGAGATGTAGGCTCAGAGGAGTTTTAGTTGTTAATCTGCCTAACTAAGCCCCAAGTTTCTTTCAGGGAAGATAAGAAGAATTAAAGAAGAACTGGTCAGGACTCATAGAGAACTGTTCTTTGAGCCCTCTCTCCTGTACAAGTATTCACAGAGCACTCTTTAACTTCCTCAATTCCCATATGCCACTTCATCAAGGGCTTTCTTAACTCCTTGCATCATAGCTTACATCATAACCACCCAACCTAGAACAAATTTGTTTCAGTAGTGGGATGCACTATAAGAGGCAAATGGCTTCCAGGAACACTTATCAAATTAAGGCAAATAGTCACACTTTCTAGTGTAGTAGAACTATGATTTCAAATACTACTATTAAATCAATATACTTCAGGATCCCCTTGGATATCTAATGTATAGATCAAATTTTTCAACAAGTGTCTCACTCTTTAATCACTCTATATCTAAAATGATTCACGGGGTTCTGGGTCAAAGATAAGATCAAAATTTAGAAGGTAGCCATCATTATAAACATAAAGTTTGCGATCAAAAGGATGATAGTTAATGCTCTGCACATTATCCATGGCCTTTCCCATCTTGATGCTTAGTTGACCCTCTTTCCCTGTATTTGTGTCATAGTAGTAGAAAATTTCTTCTGTTCTGGTGTTCACAACACGGGTGGCATAGAGAGTCCCACATACAATAAAGGCATTGGAAACAGCTGACTTAAACTGCTTGGTATGCCAAGTGTTTAGCACTTTAAGTGTAGTGTCATTGAGTTTACTAATCACTATGTTACCACCATCATCTTCAGTGGAATAAATTACCCACAATCCAGTTTCATCCACGGCAAAGTCTAAATCTTGCCACCCAACATTAGCATATGAAAAGCGGTTATTGTAGGCAGCGTTAGGAAGAGGTTCATTAAGAGAAACTCTGTTGCTAGTCAGATTGATGCTAGCAATGTTTTGCGTGTTATACCAGTTGACATACATGGTATTATTGTAAACTGCTGTTCCACCACCTTGACCATACTGAATCTCATACTGATGGGAGTGTTTGTACACTAATAAGTCACTAAAAGTATTGTAGAGTCTGTAATACTGAAGCGTTCTCCCACCTGTTTCCAGAGGTGCCACCCAGTATAACCCTTTGTCTGGATTCTGGGGAGAATATTCTCGACCCCAGGCACCATACTTATACTGAAACCCTCTCCAGTTGATTTTGACTACATGTGGATCGCTGATATTCACCACACCACCGTGACCGCAGCTCCCTGTAAAAGAGAAAATAAAAGGGAATTCTTAGAAAATCAGTGACAAACTATGAAACATTTACTATTTTTATAACCAAAGAATCTTTTAATATTTTTTTGATCAAGGTTTAAGGACACCTGTAGTGCTGGCAGAGAATAACCAAAATCTTCTCGGGGGTTCAGTTGCACAGAAAACTCGTTGTCAGCTCTAGAGAAAACTAACCCTATTTCCATGCATGAGCTTTCATTCTGGAAAATGGACATAATGAAAAATTCCAAGTCATTTTTAAAAGGTTTAACTTCCCAAAAAGATTAAAAAGAAGACCTGGTAAAAATTTAAATATATATTCTTCCATTTGAAAGCATTTTACAGTATGGTTTTAGTTTTTCTTATAGGGGAATCATGAAAGCAAGCTCATCCCATCCCAGAACCATACCCCATTTCTATAAAATCAGGCAATCCACAAGGTCCAGGTAGAATTGTGATGCTGAAAACTCTCCTGAGAAAGTCCTTAAGTTCTTTATCCTTTGCTCTTCCATAGCAAGACCCCAAAGATACAGTCACAGCTGGTATCAATGAGGCCTCAGACTAACTTCAGAAGAGTCATTTTTAAATATGTATTTTCAAATTCCAAATGATGACCCTAATAAGATGACATTTCATCTTTGATATATTATGAAAGTTATTTTAGGGCAATATTTCTTGCTCTGTGCCAAAGTATGACTCATCAAGCATCACTTGCTGATCATCTTGTGACAGTTAGAAGGTGAGTGCTGTTGTCCATAGTCTCCTGAACCACTGAACAATATCCAGGTACTTCATCTTACCCATTATTACACTGTCATTGTCACAATGTGCACTAAAAGGTGGGACCAAATTTACTGGTCCACTGAATCAATGCTGCCTGTAATATTTGGACGAACGACTCAGGCTGGGAAATCAGTCCTTCACATTGTGCACCCACCTGAAATGCTGCCAATCCAAACCATTTATGAGTTATAAAGAATAAAATAAAATTCCTCCAGAATTTTTATAACTGTCCAAGAGTTGAATACACATTTTCTGAGATCTTAATAATGGCTTTAAAAAAAACGGGAAAGATAGTTTATTGGGTAACAAAGAAAATTCAACTTCAAGTACATTGAGGTCATTTCCCTTCCTCCTGCAGCCGGCAGCAGAGTAGGTGATGGAGAGAGAAACAGAACATGACTGCTGGATCCAGCTTTTTAAATGCTTGGAGGGAATCAGAGAGCCATGCAGAGCACATGAGACGAGGTAACCTGGAGCCAAAAGCAAAACTCCAAAGAATTGCCTGAGATTAGCAGCGGGACACAGGACGTGTGGGAAGAGGGTAAAAAAGCATTTGCCTGTAAGTTTCTAACTATGGCCAACATGGAAAAACCCATCCTTCACTGGCTAAATTCCTCCTCTTTCTTCCCCTTTATGCAAACTGCTCAGAGGTGAAACCAGTACTGAAAATCCTGCCTTTATTTTTTCCATTCTGCTTTGGCTTTTTGATTCGAGAATTAAATATGTGCTTCTTAAATGCTTTCATAAATCCACAGTTGGTGGGAAAGTCAGCCAACCATACAACAGGTAGAGAAATGAAACCACTCTGTACCCAACCTCAAATAATTTTGCATATCATTAAGCAGAACACAGTTGCGGGTTTATTTTAATAATGCATGCACCATTTCATAAATAAGAAAGCAACGTGTGTTCAGTCAAGAGACTGCTCTCCACTAAAGAAATAATAAATAAAATTATAAATTATTATTTCTTCTCCTAAAAGTGATCTCTCAGATGAATGCTTGTTTGCTTTTGTTTATGAAACAATGCATGAATTATTAAAATAAAGTTAGTGGTGTGTTCTGTTTAATGATAACAAAAATGTATGAGTTTCCATATGCTACCAACTGGATTTTCTAGTTAAAATATCTTTCTGGGAACCTATTTATTCAACAACATTTTACTCTAGGATATAAATGTAAGTCCCTTTTTTTTCTCACAAGTTAGAAGATGTAAAAACTATTTGCTTAATTGACTGTGGGCCTCCTGGAAGAAAATATTCCAAATCAGAAGAAATAGAATATTCAAGGAACATTTATGATGAATATAACTAATTAAAGCATAATATGGGGTCAAAGATAGTAAACTACTCTCTCCTCAATATAAAAATCCTTAGATATGAAGTGAAGTCTTAAAAATTGCTACAACCACTACTACTACTAATAATGGTTCATCTTTTCATAAATTGACCAGGAAATTAAAAATTGTATGTTATAAATATTAAAATCTCATGAAATTTTAAATTGCCTCACCTCTCCCAAAACTCCTAAACACTTCCTTGTCCTTTTGGTTATCCACTCTTTATCCTCTATCTCTTTGGGGCAACTTTTAGATCTTGGCTAATGTTAAAGGAAGTGGAAATAAGGAAAAGAACTAAGAGTCATAAATACTACAGATATGGCTACAGCAGTCACAATGCAATAAAAATGACTATGATGGGCTTCTGTGACTCCTGCTGCAAACCTACCATGACCTCCAGCCTGGTGCCTGCTGCTCATCTAGCCCAGCCTGAGCCCCCATCACCCGCAACCCATCTACAGTAAGCTTCTCCCCACCTCCCCCACTCTCTTATTTTCAGCCTTCAGCTCAAGATTTCAGAGATGCTCCATCCCCTTCCTTACCCATCCCATCCAAACTTTGCTTGACCACTGGGACATCAACTCATTGCCCAGATATGTACTAAAATTGTGAAAAAAACCACAATGACCTTTTCCATTTTCTGGAAAAAATGCATAGCACAGAACTGAGAGCAAAGGTAAGCTTTTAGCCACTCCACCAACAAGGAAGAAAAGATAATTTGGTGTTAATCAGGTTGTGAGTTGTTGGCACTGCCCTGTTGTGCCAGGAATCACAGGTGCACCTCTCTATTAGAGTATCAACAGAAAGCAGCTGCTCTGTAAAATAGCGCCAGATTCCAATTCAAATCCTGACTGCAATTCTATATAAACTTGGAAGTTACCTAGCATGTTACTGAGTCATTGAATAAATTCTTTAGCCTTTTATCTCTCAGTTTCTTCGTGTAAAAAAAAATGCTTACCTATTTTGCAGGATTATTGGAATAGAAAGTAAGTGAATATAACTCAATCTATGGTAACTCTAAGCATTACAATGACACATTGTGTTATACTAGGAGACTTATGTGATTGGCTTAAATCACTATTGATTTTGGTGCCTCCTGGTAACCCCAGTCCTCATGTAGGGCCAGCCACATATTACTACATATTACTACCAAATTATGCTTGTGGGATATAGGAAGGAAAAAAAACTAATCCTTATTTATAAACATTAGCCCACTACTCTGCTACATATATAAATTTTCCAGAGCCACAGAACATAAAGAACCCTCCCTGAAAATGTACCGCTGATTGGCAGTCTCTTCAACATGCATTTCATTAGATATTGTCATGGTGTTTTGAAAACATCCTGGAAAGTCATGGGGTGAGAGTTTAGAATAATCTAATTTGACTTTTCAAGAATGGCATGGTTATTTCTTAAAGCCAGACATCCTTTGCTTAGAGAGGTAAAGCTATGGGATGAAAATGCACTCTAACCTGCGCAACTACTTTGAGGCAAGAGGAGGATACAATGGACTAGTGAGAATTCAACAATTAAAATGGCTATCATCCTAAAATGAGACTAAATGGCTATAATCCTAAAATGAGACTAAAATCAGATACCTCCAACACTGTTTTTCTCTAGATATCAGATCTGGCAGCTCATCCCTTTAGCATTCATGTCCTACCCATTTACTGAACACATACTATGTGTCCAGTACAGAGCTGAGCACCTCCAAGTACTATGGTGACTGACCCCTGAGCACTGACCCCATCACCTTTTGCCTGAATCTAAGTGACTACATAAAAGTACTGGAAATCACTACTCTCTGGGGAAATCGGGGAGAGGGTTAAGTCACCATTTTTATAAAGGGAAAACAGCCAGTGAGATCAAGACCGATTATTTTAGATTAGCAAGTCCTATGAAATGGAGCAGAAAAGGAAGCCATTTGCAGCATGAACCAAATATAAAGCATATTTTATTGAATCCTATCGACACACACTGGTTCTAAGAGCAAGCTGACCACAAGGCCAGCAAGCTGCAGCTGCAAGAGCGGGGCCAAGAGAGTTCAGAATTACTTTAGAGCTGAGACTTACACACGGTCTTTTTTGTTCTGCAGTGGAGGGAAAAAAAAAGCAGACAGGCCAAATTTTAAAGTCCCATAATAGTGAGTAACTTTAATTAAGGCCTCCACAGGCCCACAACTTTGAGGTGCCTGGGGATTTTTCCAATTCTGCATTACCAACCAATCCAAACAGAAAAGAGAGCAAGTGAAAGAAATTGATTTAAAAACATGACAAAAAAGTCAGTTTAATATAAACATCATAAATATAATATGAACAAAGCTGGAGCAGAGCCAAGTGGTTTGGCAGAGAGCCAGATGCAGCCAAGGTTGCAAGAAAGTGAGAGGAAATCTGGGTCCAATTTGCTTAAACAACACAGCTGGGCTAGAAGAGTTCACAAAAGTCTAAGTGTAAAGACCTAAGGGAAGGTTCTAGAAAAAAAAATGTCAAACAAAAATAATCCCACAGTCTCTCCTGTTTTCCACCTACACATTAATCAGTGAACGTTCTCCCCTCACTACCCGCTTTGGGTTACTGTCACCTGACACGTTAAGTCCTGAGAGGACCAGGGAGGAAGGAGCCTGTCACTCACTTCTTGGGTGGCTTCAAAGCAAGCTGCATGCTCACTGCTCAAATCCCTTTTTCTGAAACATGATGGCCCTCAGCGCAGTGACCTGGAATATTCTTTCCTGTTCTAAACTGTCCTCATTCTTAGGGATGCACAGAGAATGGTGCCATAAAAATATGTTCCATGAGCCAGATTTACTAAGGTTAAGAAAGAGAAGAAAGTGCTCCCGTATTATCCAAGGTTGGAATTGCATCAGCTCCTGACCTCAGGGGCCCTCTGAGGCCCAACAACAAGAATGCTTCATTCCCAAGCATGTTCACATCTTTAGTCCCTGACTGAGTTAACCTTCACTGGCCATAGAGGACATAGCATAGCCTTTGTCCTAAGCGGCCTCTGTATGTCACACTGTGACAGATCCTCAAGTGCAAAAGGAGGGAAGAGTCCCCTGTACCCCACCAAGAACTATGTTAAGGGTTTAATTAAAGTCTTAAGGAGCCAGCCTCCCTGACAAAGATTCAGAAATGCATACATAAAAGAAAATGTTGGTTGGGGGCTGGAGCAATAGCATAGCGGGCTGGGCGTTTGCCTTGCATGAGGCCAACCCAGGTTCGATTCCCAGCATCCCATATGGTCCCCTGAGCACCGCTGGGGTAATTCCTGAGTGCAGAGCCAGGAGTAACCCCTGTGCATCGCCGGGTGTCACCCAAAAAGCAAAAAAAAAAAAAAAAAGAAAGAAAGAAAATGTTGGGAACAAGAGGAATGAATGGAAATCGTGAGAAGAATGATTAGGTGAAAAGATATAGTCCCACTCAGCCCGAGACGCTCGGACCCTGCACAGTGCACTTCTTCAGCCAAGCTGCCTCTGAAACCCCGGGCTGAGCCATGGGAGAAAATGCTCTCATTCTCCACGAGGGAAGAGGAGGAGGCACTGGTTTCCTCTGGAGCCCAGATTTCACTTTCATAAATATCACTAATTCTCCTAACAATTGCCAGTGTGGAGATGAAGATCACAGAGCTCTACCCTTCCCTGGTCTTGTTTCATTATTCCCCACAGCAACTCTCCAAGGCATGGACAGTTTTATAATAAGATGATGTATCTCTCTGCTGTGGTTCCATCACTGGGAAGCTCAGGTCTGTAGTGTCAAAGTCAGGCTCCACATCCCTCCTCCTCTCCACCACCCCACGTGCACAAGAGTCTCGATAGGGTCACGCCTTTATGTTATACTCAACCCTGAGTTGAGCATGGTTAGTTGAGAGCAAGAAGCTCTCTCTGTCCTCCAAGAACTCCAAGTTCAGAAGGGTTGACAAGTCACACCCATAAACAAGTTCCCATGGGGTAGCTCCTTAACCCTCACTGAATCCTAGACAGCAGGTACTCAAACATACACCTAAGGGACGCATAAGGCAAAATAAAGTTGGGGCAGGGTGTAGATTAGGGGAGATTCCAGGCATTACCTCAACTCATCAGATAAATCAGTCAGCTGGCCCTTATAATCCATAGGACAAGGAAAAATCCACATGGATTCCGGAGGGCTTTTATTCAGCACCCCCATCCACAGAGCAACCCTATCACTATAGAGATGTTGTTTGCTTGTGAAAAAAGGCAAAGGGAATGGGGGTACTTATGTGGATTTTGTTTTAAACAAACTCTTCATTCATGCTTTTGTTCTGTGATTCCCAGAACGTGATGACAGGTAGAGCTTGCGGGAGGAGGGGGAGATATTAAAAAGCATTGACAAGTAATTCAAAACAGCAAAACTCCCATGCTTCACTTCAACACTGCAATCCCCAAATAACTTCAACACTGCAATTCTCTTCCACCATCTCTCTCTGCTCCTCATAGGTCACGGCTCAAGCTGCACAAGTATGGCACACTGGAACCAGAGATGGGGCTCAAGTGGTCCAGCACATGCCTTGCAAGGTGAGGCCCTGGGTTTGATTTGCATCACACATGCCTCCATGCACTGCTGGGGATAGCCCTGATGATCTCTGAGTATTGCCAGGATATGAACACTGCCAGGAGCTGTCCTCAAATATATGTACGGCATTCTCACCTGGAGGAGGAGGAGGGCGGGGCTGATTAGAAGCAGTTTCATTTCGAGAGGCCTCACATTCCTTGAGCTTGTTCTTGAGAGCCAAGATTTCTCGACGAATGGCAAGAACATTGTTTTTGTCTAGCGTCTCAAGCTTCTCTACCAGGAGAGTCATATTCCTTATCTAAGGAAATAAAATTCAAAGTGACTTTACATTATTGTGCAATTTCTTTCATAAACATTCCGGGGCTGAATTTGTCACTTAGTGAAACATTTCTCAAGAATACACCCGAGATTCTTCTGAATGGTTTCATTTGGAAGAATACATTTTATGGTTTAGCGTGAATGCCTGTCAGATCTCAGGCAGATGTGTGTGACAAGAAGGAAATGGCAAAGATTTTAACTGCCTTAATAATATAGCACGGGCTCATTCTGAGCATCCACAAATGTCCATTAAAGTTCATTTCTCATAACCTTCCCCTATAAACTTGTGTTTACTCCTGTTGCATTACAATTAAGTTTCTAATGAATAGTGAGGGCCGGAAGAAAATTTCAAATTTTAAAACACATAACAAGAATTCTCCATTAAAACCCATGTCATGACTGCTAGTAAAGTTTTTGTCAATATAAATTATCCAACCATGACATTAATGTGATGGTCTTTATCTACAGAGCTTAAAAGGCTTTGCTAAAACATACTCACAAGAAATGCCCTTAAAGAAGATGGCAGGAAAAGTGTTTCAAGAAGAAGCAAGAATTATATGATCATTTAAAAGCAAGTACAGCCAGGAAAACTGTGACTTTCTAGCCCCATGACAGTAAATCCAGGAAATATCTGATCTAGCTTGGTCAGGGAGCTGTTATGAAATTTTTTTTTCCTTTCTAGAAAGGCTGAAAGGTGATTTGTTTATGAGCAAGACTGTACCTTAGAGTCCTGAGAGAAAAATTCTTAGGGCCAAAGAGATAGTTAGGGCTGGAGTGATAGCACAGTGGGTAGGGCGTTTGCCTTTCACGCAGCCGACCCAGATTCAATTCTTAGTATCCCACATGGCCCCCTGAGCATGTCCAGGAGGAATTCTTGAGTGCAAAGCCAGGATCAACCCCTGTGCATCACCGGGTTGACCCAAAAAGAAAAAAAAAGAGAGAGAGATAGTACAGCAAGTATGACACTTGCCTTGCACATGGCCAACCTATGTTTGATCCCTAGGATGGCATATGATCCCCGGAGCATCACCAGGAGTGATTCCTGGGTGCAGAGCCAGGAGTATGGTCACCCAAAATTAATTTTTTTAAAATAGACAGGAATTCATATTCTGGTTTGAGTCCTTGCTTATGGAAGATTATCAATACAACGAATAGCACATTCATTCATTACCTCCACTTCGAGTTGGTCAATGATCGTTGAGCTTCCAACAAAAGTGTCCTTTAACTGTAGGATCAGTTTCTCCATCTCTTTTATTTCCAGCTTAATCAGCTCGAAGTCCAGTTCAGTATAAGAAATCGTATCCTTTTCCATAGCCTCGACTCGTATAGTTAGATTTGAGAGTTTCTTTTCATACACACTGATTAATTCAACATACTCCTTTACCTGAGGGTGAAAACAGTTCAAGTTAATATTCACAATAATACCATACAGTCTCCCTCCTCTCACAAACCTTGTGGGCAGTTTGATTGCTATCAGCCTCTTTGATTTCTTTTAGGTGGGAGGGCCAAAGAACTGGATCACAGTCATAGTTAACAAGATGTCAATGTCTACAAACTAAAAAGAACTTACTACTATAATGGTAGGAAAGGGATTTTGCATATCTTGACTAAAAATCATTTTGCTGCAGAAGCATCATTTGCAAATGCAGTTTAATCCCCATTTCCATTTTTGAAGACAATATCTCTTTAGAATGAACTGAATTTGATTCAGAAACGTGTGCCTTCATACTGCCCACGAAGTATATGTTCTAAATTAGGTTTTCTAACTTCAGCACTACAAATGTTTGGGGCTAGATTGTTCTCTTTTGTTGAGAGGCTTGCTTGTGATTGTAGTAGGTTCAACAGCATCCCTGGTCTTTAGATGTCAATAGCACTCACCCACCTGCTTGTCACAACCAAGTGTCTCCCAAAATTCTACATATTTCCCAGCACAAAATATTTACCACCACCATCATTATTCTGTTTAGACTACTGATCCCTCTAGAAAGAAAATGGACTTAGTAGATAATCCTTTTTTGCCAGCCATATGCAAAAAATTTTGAGCCCCTGTCTTTTGCAAAGTGGCATAAAGACCCAACTTGCCACAACGTGTGAGTGTATGTGCAACTGAAAAGTGTACATTTCATACATTTCATTAAGTGCATCCACATTTATTCCAGGAACTGATTATTGCAATCAGACCTTTAAATTACACATTTGTTGCATATATTTGAATGTCTGATCATTAAGTTAAAATACTTCCATAAATTCCCTTGGTGATTTAGTGTATAATTGGAATCTCCAAATGGATATTTCAATAAACACAGTTGGTGGTTCTTACTGTATCTGATCTCTAAAAGAAGTGCCATGGCTTTTTAAAAGACCAGCTCATTAAAAGTTGCTGTTTTATGCTGCTTAAAAAATTTCCTTGGACAGAAGTGATATTTTTTTCCCAAACTGTGCTAATGTCATGAGTTGATCCATGGTGCCTGATGAATTCAGAGCCAGATGTTGGCCTCTAATCCTTCTAATACCAAAGGCAGCCCTAACTTCTGTCATTTTAGCCCTCCCACTTAACCCCACTGTGAAAATCAGAGAAGACTCTTAGGCTGTGGACCTAAAGGGTTCGGGCTTCAGGCAAAGATGATTTTAATGAAAGTTGAAAATGCAGCCTTTGGCACTGTTAGTGTATCTCCTCAGGCAATTGGTACTCACTGCCATCAGATGTGGCATCACTTGGAAGCTGATAAGGCTGGTGATATTTTGATGGATAAAGAAGTTAAATGTTAAATGCATACACATATGTAATTTTAAAATATGTGAAATACATAGAAGTCTTCATCAAATGTACAAATACAGGTAGTAAGGAAGCCAAATTTCAATTTCTGCCAAACCCAGGCATGAAAACTTTGACTGTGATTAAATAAAAACAACAATAATAAAGTTCCAATCTGCTACAGAAATGGAAATTTGAAAAATAAAGATTCTTGCTGGAATTTGGCATTGCCAATTCTTGAATAAATAAAGCATTCTGACTTTTCCTGGAACATTTTGGTGGCACATTGCTGAAGTTGATCTATAAAAATGAGTAATTCAACCTTCATCTCTGCTAAATAAAATGTGGCTCCCCAAGATAAATGCTGAAAAACCAAAGCATAATGCGGTACTTGTTACCCTTGGAATAGGTGGCGTGCCTATCCTAGCTCAGCCACAATATGTAAAGATATGTTTGTGCAAGAACCTGAGATCCTTTCAACTGACATTTAAAGGAAATCACAAAGAAGTTCAGAACAACTGGAACCATCCATGGAATGGAACAAAACAAGGCTGAGAGATCACAGAGAAAGGGTGATGTTTATTCGTTCAAGGGGATTGTTAGGTATAATCCTTCACACATACAGTACTGTAGTACTGGGAAGACACTGAAGTTTTGAAAACAACCTAGCTCTCTCCCTAGAAGTTGCAACTTCAGCAGAGGCTTCAGAATGTGCCTGGAAATGTGTAGTGAGCTGTGGGTCTAGACACATCTGTGTCACTGTGGTCTTCATTCCTGCATGTTGAGCTTCAAAACACTCATACATGTTTTGCTTAAAAAATCATCCTAACATTCAGAGCTTCTGCTCTTTTTGTTTGTTGTGTGTTTATTACGTCACTAATGGAATCTAAGAAACAAAGGGGAGTTTTTCGGGGGTGGGGTGGATTTCTGGTGTATGTGCTGTCATGTGTAATAAATGTGGTCTTGTTATAAATCAGAATACAGTACAACTGGCTATTGAGCTAAATAATTACTTTAGCTCATGTTTCTGCCAGTTCCTCCAAGCTGATGGTGATAGCTATTGCCAGATAACTTAAAATAAGTAAGTGTATTTTATAACATATTTAACATCTACTACATTATTTAAATCTATCTTTAAAAATAAATGCTAAGTCTGTAACAGTACCTCCATGGTGATTCACTAATAAAAAATTTTTAATAAAAATTAAAATTAAAATAAATGCAACCATTAATTAATTAATTTAGCTTGAATTGACCATCAAGACAATACAAAGCTTGAGAGTAGGCCCACCTAGGCTCCAATGAGGCGACAGGATTTGGAAAAGCAAATCATTTAATTTTTCTAATCCCTGTGTCCCTTCTCTAAACTTGATGTAATGGTATCAAGCTTATAAGATTATTGTAAACTGGGAATCATGTGTATTAAGTGCCTATGATAATGAATGACTTCTAAATGACACAATTATTAAATAAGCAGTGATTTCTGGTTGTTTTTCAATCTGACCTTTTAATTCATTATATTTCACTGTACAAAACATTGCTCAATCAATGTTGTTTGTTTATGGGTTACTTAAATGCCTCCTAGGCTAGCTCAACCTTCTCATGCATAAGGATCTCTAAGCAAATGTGTCATAATAAATAACTTGCCCCAAAGACCCAAAGTCCTCCAGAGGAAAAAGTCCTGAGTTGCCTTTTGTGCCAACCTCTTGCTAAATATAGTCACAAGAAGATTAACAATAGAAGAGTCCAAAATATTTTCAATATCTTATGCAGAGGCAACTCCCAATCTCCATTGTGCACTGACAAATCATGAACTAATGTAAGGTAGTCAAAATCCTTTTCTGGTGGTCTGCCCAAATGAACATTCCCTCAGGCCTCCAAGAATGACAATAATAATTCATTTGGAATTCAAAAACCTGGCAACCTAAGAATGGCAATAATAATTCATCTGGAATTCAAAAGCCCTCAGCTTATGAGATCACTTTGGATTTGAAGGCATTATTGACCTACTCCTTCTTTTCTTGGGTCTGCACTAGAGGATGGTAACGGTATGGGGTAGAGGAAAGAGAACTGTATGATTCCCAAGATCCAACTTCCTGTCCTGTCACAGCAAAGAAGAGCAGTGACCTTAAAGTATATGACTCTCCACCTTTACATCCTTCAGTCTTCCCATTGCTAAAGAGGGAGCGAGAACACCTAACCTGGGCCTAGTAACATCAGGGTTGCTTAAAAAGTCATGAAATTTACCTACAAATGGATGGACATGGAGAGTATCATGCTGAAATTAGTCAGAAGGAAAGGGACAAATATAGAATGACTGCATTCATTTGTGGTGTATATATATATGTATATATATACATATATACACATATACTATATATATGTAGTAGAAGAAGAATATAGAATATTTATGGCCAGGGTAAACAAGGGTTAGAAGGACTGGTCAATTGTTGGAACTAACCAAAAAGTGTGTGTGGGGTTGAGGGTAGGTAAGATAGAGAAGAGACCAGTAAGACATAATAGCTGGGAATGATTATGCTGGACAAGATCCAAGGGTTAAAAGTAGGTAAGGGATATTCTGGATAATCTTTCAGCATCAATATTGCAAACCACAATTCTCAAAATCAGAGAGAGAGAGAGAGAAAGAGAGAGAGAGAGAGACAGAGAGAAAAGCACCTGCCAAAGAGGCAGGCAAGGTTTGGGGGGGGCGGGGAGATGGGAGGGAACCTGGGGATACCGGTGTTGGGAAATGTACACTAGTGGAGAGTGTCAGAATACTGCATGATTGAATTTCAATTATGAATGGTCTTGCAAAGCTCTAAAAAATAATTAAAAAAATTTTAAAAGAGTAGACTAGAATCCCAAAATACTTAGAAAAGCAACAAAAGATATTGTTAATGCTATTGTTTTAACTCGCCTGTTACACTGGACCTATTATGAAAATCTCAGTCCAAGTCAATCCTGTTCTGAGGCATAGGTCACAAATTTTGGTTGCCTAATTACTGAAAATCTTCAGAACTACAATTTCCCACTTACCCTACACTAGTTCTCTGCCAATTTTTAGCAATACAGATGCCACCTGCCTCTACTTATAAGATTGGATGAAATATCTAATACTGACTCACAAAGCTGGTGAGCTACATACTCTCCTTGGAGCAGTGTGGGCTTTTAAGCTGCCCTTACAGTCCTGACAACATGCAAATCCTAACTTCCACTGTTTCTGAACAAATGATTCAAACTGAAAAGATCTTTACCTAGGATTTTCCTCCACTTGTTATGTTTTTATGCATAACTCCTTATCTGTACTTGATTATGCTGGAATAAGACTATGAATATTAATGGCTGGAATTTATAATTTACTGCTGTGCCTTTTCTACTGATTAATTCAAGGACATTTTATTTCTTAAGAAGCTAAGTTCCCAGAGTAGTCAAACACATCTTCCTGGACACTCATTTAAACTTAGAATATTTATCTATCAATTCAGATTGAAGGCAGTGTCTTCAGTCTCACCATTATTTTTATCGTAAAGAACAACTTGGCTGGATGTTGAAGTAGCTACATGCAAATTTCTCTTAAAAAAAAGAACTTATTTCAAATTGTGTGGTGAAGCCAGAGCTCCTTGTAAATTAATAGAGCTGTATTAAATAATGCATATCATAATAATGCATGCACGATTATAGCTTGGACTTTACCTGGACATAAAATGGGAGCCTTTCTAATTGATTTTTAACTTGACTAAAAGGTAGAAAGGAATCAAAACTGAACTGTAAAATCACATTGCTCCAACCAGCTCAGAGAAAGGCAACCCCTGCAAGAAAACTGCCCCTTGTTAGAGGGAAGTTAGAGGTTCAAGTCAAAATTTCCACCAATTTTCTATTGCCTATTAGTCTTGATTTAAATTCTGTGGGAAGTCTTCAATTTTAGTCTAATGCTAAACACTTCTAATACTCATGCTTAGATAATAGAGGGAAAACTACCTAGAGAAATTAGAGAAGGAAGATAGTTCATTGGAAAAAAGAGAATAAAAAGAAAAGAAAAAAGGGGGTAGAAAAGAAGGGAAGGAGATAGAAAGGGAAGATGGAAGTGGAGAGGATGAGAAAAGAAGGGAAAGAGAGCAGAAGAGGGGAGAGGGAAGGAGAGGATCGGGGAGGTAGTGGGGGAAGAAAAAACAGGGGCTTTCCAAAATAAGAGATGGCAAGAGAAGAAAAGAGGAGGGGTGGCGGAGGAGAGGGAGATGGAGGAATAGGATGAAGAGGGGATAAAAGCAGGAGAGGAAGGAAGGAAGGAAAGTAAAAAGGGAGGGGGAGGCAGGCAGGCAGGCAGGCAGAGAGGGAGGGATGGAGGAAGGGGAGAGCAGGGACAGAGATAGGAAGAAGAAAAATTACAAAGCGATGGACAAGGCAAATGACTGTAGCAAGGGTATATATATATATATATATATATATATATATACACACACATATATATATACATATATATACACATATATATACATATATATAAAATGAACCAAGGGAACAAGGACTGGAAAAGGAATAAAAAAAAACAGAAGGACTGGGGCGGTAGTATAGTGGGTAGGGCATTTGCCTGGCACGTGGCCAATCCAGGTTTGATTCTCAGCATCCCATATGGTCCTCCAAGTACCGCCAGGAGTAATTCCTGAGTTCACAGCCAGGAGTAATTCCTGAGTTCACAGCCAGGAGTAACCCCTGTGCATTGCTGGGTGTGACCCAAATAGCAAAAAAAGAAAGAAAGAAAGAAAGAAAGAAAGAAAGAAAGAAAGAAAGAAAGAAAGAAAGAAAGAAAGAAAGAAAGAAAGAAAGAAAGAAAGAAAGAAAGAAAGAAAGAAAGAAAGAAAGAAAGAAAGAAAGAAAGAAAGAAAGAAAGAAAGAAAGAAAGAAAGAAAGAAAGAAAGAAAGAAAGAAAGAAAGAAAGAAAGAAAGAAAGAAAGAAAGAAAGAAAGAAAGAAAGAAAGAAAGAAAGAAAGAAAGAAAGAAAGAAAGAAAGAAAGAAAGAAAGAAAGAAAGAAAGAAAGAAAGAAGACAGATAAAGAAGGAAAATAGATCATAGAGGACAGAGGTGAAGAGAGTGGATAAAACATAACCTGGAAGGGCAAGACTGAACCAAATGAAAGAAGAAACAGCAAAACGAAATAAAAATGGCAGGACGGAGGTTCTCAAGCAGAGAGCTTGAGGTTTCTTTTCAGCTGCATAAAGCACAATATTGAAATGAGTTTATCCACGGCATGCATAATCTCCTTCCCATTTTCTTCTTGGACTTTTTTTTCTGCTATAGAGAGCTCTCTAGGTATACTGTACAATAAATGCCAAAGCCTCTATAGGATGCAGACCTGCTGTTTCTGACACAGTGGAGAACAGCAGCTTAACAAAAATCCTGAATAAAGTCTTTTGTTTTGTTCTTATCAAGTATTTCTTGAAAGGGGGGGGGAAGCAAAATAAAATGCTTACTTTAGAAAGCTCCTTCTCGAACTTCACGGTGAGATTGTGCGCTATGATTTCCAAGTATTCCACCCGCTCCACAGGAAAGGTAGTGTCTGGCAGGATAACAGAGCACTGGCAAGTCCCATGTTCATCCAAGGAGCCAGTAAAATTTGAAGACCACTGAAAAGAAAAATAAATTCAATATCAGTATTAAGTTGGAAAATAATGTTTTGGGCAATTGGAGTGGCAGAAACTGACTTGTCAAAAGAATGCTCCGAGTTCTTCTATTCATTTAAATATAAATAAATAGAATCTTATAAAAAATAGAAGCTCAAAGCACTATTTTTCATAGGCAGTCATTGCACTGAATGTTTACTTATGGTTTCGCCGCCCCCCCCACCATAAGGCTAATTCATTTTTTCCTAAAGCAAGATTCTCCTTTTCTTGAGGAATCTTAAGGATATTGGCACTGTCTTGACAGAAAGAGAAGGAAATCCAGAGTGATGAGCTCTAAACTGGAATTCCAATCTTACCACCTACTGGAAGTGAACCCTTTTTAAGTCTTTTTCCTCTTCCAGAGTACCTGCAAGGCTGTCCTCAAGATTGAGTAGTGGGGCAGGAAAGGTAGTACAGCAGATAAGGGGTAAGGCATTTGTTTTGCATGTAGTCAACCTGGCTTCAATCCTTCAAACTCCATATGGTACCCCAGACACCACCAGGAGTGATCCTTGGGTGCAGAATGAGGAGGAAACCCTGAGAACATCCATGTATGCCTTCCCTGTCCCCCACCCCCAAAAAAGATTAACTAGTGGCCAGAAAGAGAACTCAAATGGCTTTGCATATGGGAGCCCTGGTTTGATCCCAAAACCACATGGTTCCCCAAATTTTCCCCTGGGTATCCCCAACAACCAATGAGTGTGCCCACCCAAAACAGATTACTAGTAACATAAAGCAAGACCCTGACCTATGGCAGCACTGTAGCACTGTCATCCCATTGTTCATGGATTTGCTCCAGCAGGCACCAGTAACGTGTCCATTGTGAGACTTGTTGTTACTGTTTTGGGCATATCGAATACGCCATGGGGGACTTGCCGGGCTCTGTGGAGAGGGCGAGATACTCTGTAACTTTCCAGGCTTTTCAAGAGGGATGGAGGAATCAAACCTGGGTCGGCCACGTGCAAGACAAACGCCCTACCCACTATTTCTCCAGTCTGTGGTAGATAATGATAAATTATATTTTCACTTTTTTTTACTTATTTTCTTTTCCTCACCTTTGCCCTAACTTCAACCAGTTAGGAATGAGGGAAACATTAAGGGTAAGGATCACAGTGGAAAAATATATAATGCAAACTCACATCCTCTCTCTTCAACCAGGAAATTATATAATAAACATCCTTCAACACAGAAACAATGCTTCATTCATTAAAAGCTGAACAGTGTATAAATTTGAAGGTCTTGTGCAAATTTTTCAAAAAGTTTTCCAGCTTAACACTTGCAGAAGAGTCATGTTAAAATGTTTGATGTTTCTTTAAGATATTCAGGCTCACACTTTGATACCACTGCATATTTTAAAATGACAGGATTGAAAGATCCTGTTTTCCTTCTGTCCTTTTTTGAACTTCCCCAAGGGGATCTTGGCAAAATTAGCTTTATTAATACCATCATTATTAATTATTATTATTGCTACTTTTGCCTACCAAGAGGAACTCTTGCTAGTCAACCAGCTGTTCCTTTTGATGACCTCATCTGATACAAAGCCTAAAGTTCACCCATTGAATATCAAACTGAAGGGACATTTTTTTTTTTAAATTCCCAGGAAGAACAATGGCTTGCAGAGTCTGAAGAAATAAAAGGAAAGTCCAAGGATAGTCCGCTTAAAGTGCGGGAGACAGCTGACTGTGGCTGACATTGTGTGCTCTGAACATTACTCTCTGCTAGCCTCCAGACTCCAAACAAGCTAACTCAACAAGCTTAGATGATTCCGATCTATTCCATCAATGAACTCTGAACAATGCAGGCATTTGCAATTAAGCTGCTGGTTAATTGAACCTACATTTCTTTAAAATTAGCATAGACAAACATGTATTTACCCAAACTCTCTATTCCAGGTAAGTTCTCTTTTTGTTTGTTTGTTTGTTTGTTTTGAAACCACACCTGTCAGAGCTTGGGGTTTATCATAGTTCTGCACTCAGGGGTCACTGCTGGTGAACTTGGAAGACTATATAGGGTACTGGGCATCAAACCTGGGTCTACCATGTGCTAGGCAAACACCTTACCCACTGTACTATCTCTCTAACCCCTATTCCAGATAAGTTCTTGACATTGACCTTGATTTTCTTTTCCAACCACACCCCACACTTACAGAAACTGGGCAGTTAGGAGAAGAAATAAACAGGTTAATGTTGAATGTGTGGACAAGAAGGGGAATGGGAAGGGTCTTTGCCAGGCATTAATAAGGACTAGACAAGCTATAATGGGAGCCTGCTAGAGAGGCTGGCTTCCCTTGGAATCAGCTTTATCACTTTCTCTGAAGATAGAGAGATGCCCAGGCTATACAGGAAAGACCAACATGTCACAGACTTTTGAGGAAATGGCTTATTATAATAACTAACAAAAAAATCTTGCACTTCATTTTGACAAGAGGAGGTTAATTAGCTGCACAAGACAGGATTGGGCCATTCTTAGGGTTCTTGGAAAGGCTTTGTCAATTCAACAATCAGTGGTGATTATCAAACAGTATCTAGACAATCAGTTGAAACCAGAGCTAACAACTTTTAGTCTTGAAGTTCACCTGAAAGGCAGGCAAATAATTATGAGCCCTATGACAGTCATTCCACCAAATACTATTGAATAGCTGTCCCAGAACTGTGGACTCCCCAGCTTCCCTCCTGCTTATCATCCGTCCAGTGTGCTCGGCTGACATCAAAATGGCCCATAAGTTTGATCAGTGTTTCCCATTAGAGATATTTCTGCTCCTCGCGTTCAAAGACAATGAAGCTAATGGTGATGGGTCTCTCTCCGCACTGACTGCTTAAACTCAATGTGAGCGTAACGGGGGATGAGAGTCAAAGACAAGCGCTTGTTCCCTTAGCTGCTACAAGGATATGTGATTCCCCCTGGTGGAGAGCAAATAGAGCCCTGAATATGTGGCCCTGTACCCTACAAGTTGCCCTTTACAGGAGGGTTCTCACTTACTATATATCACCTGGTCAATTAACATTTATTGATGTTCACAACACAATGTGAACTAAAGGGATAGTTCCCAGATCCGGACCTATTCATTGGGCCTATTGTAATGATAGAAGGCTTGGTGTCCTACATTTTTTAAAAAAACTTATTATTCTTTTAATTTTTTTTAATTTTTTAATTTTTTTAATTTTTTTAAACTGTGTATCACTGTGAGACACACAGTTACAAATGCAAAGTTGTTTATGATTTTTCAGTCATGCAATGTTCCAACACCCATACCTTCACCAGTGTGTACATTTCCTACATTTCCCACTATCAATGTCCCCAGTTTCCCTCCTCTATGGCAGGTACTCTCTCTCTCTCTCTCTCCCTCTCTCTCTCTGTCTCTCTCTTTCTCTCTCCCTCTCTCTCTCTTTCTCTCTTCCTCTCCCTCTCTCTCTTTCTCTTTCTCTCTCCCTCTCTCTCTCTCTCTCTCTCTCTCTCTCTCTCTCTCTCTCTCTCTCTCTCTCTCTCTCTCTCTCTCTCTCTCTCTCCCCTCTCTCTCTCATCACCCCTCTCACTCCCACCCCCCTACATTAAAAGCACATGATTCATGGCTCGGACTTTGCCAGTAACCGGTGGAGCAAAGCATGAAGCCTTTCTGCCTATGAAGTGAGGACAGTGAGAGCGCCTCTTTGGAGGGCGACATCTGAGGCCGCGGAGAGCTCTGAGAGCTACAGCAGAAGGTGCGACTCACATTTGTGATTTAAGTTTGTAATTGGCTCTAATTAGCAGCCAAGTCTAAGTGCCTGTAAAGATTCAGAGCATAAAATAATGGTACTCAACATTTTCAAAGCACAGAAAATGATACGTTTGGAACTTGCTCAATGACAGTTATAAAGGGGTTTTCCACCACTTTCCAAAGAGCTCATCAAGCTGACAGGCAGCCTTAGAAAATTAGGTTTATAGTGGAAGTGACACCTAGTCTGCTATAAAAATGAAGTTGGAGTTGTGATATTGGCTCACCAGAGGGAGATAAGAAAACCAGGAAGGAAATTAAAACCCCTAAGTACAATTTAACTACCATTCCTTATCTACTTTTAAATATTTATCTTCTTACAAGACAATAGGCATTTTGAATGTCTCTGTGTCTTGACCTAAATTTTCTTTTTTCATACATAAGAACCCACATCAACAGAGCTCAGTGGCCAGTCCTGATAGAGCTGAAAGCAGGTGGCCAATGTCCCCAGTTTCTCTCCTTCTACCCCTCTCTATAGTAGGCACCTCTGTCTCTGTCTCTCTCTGTCTCTGTTTGTCTCTGTCTCTCTTTCTCTCTGTCTTTCTCTCTCCTCTACATTAAACAACCCTCTTAGCCAGATTCTGAAAGCCACACTCATGGGAGGGAGAGGCACAGTGTTACACCTGGAGGTGCTGAGGTGAGGGGCCCCCAGTGGTATCAGGGAGCAAATTCATGCATTGCCACATGCAAAGCATGCGCTCTACAATTTGAGCTATGTCCCCAGTCCATATATATACAAAATAGTATCTCTCTACCTATCTATCTCTATATGATTGTGTATATATATGCTTATATATCTATATACATACACAATCATATAGATTTTATATATAAAATAGTATATACTATTTTAGCTGATGATCTTGTCTGGTATCTGAGTGGTGATGATACTTTAAAATAAATTATTACTGTAAGCCTCATTTGAAAGAAGAAAAAAGTTAACAAATCCTAATTGCCTCCCAGAAATCACTTACTATCATGTATAAAATAATGCATCTGGCTTCTGACTACAGAGAATGTTTGTGAACATTCATGACTTCTAAACCACTTTGCTCTTTAAACAAACTATTTTTATCCAACTTCCTGAAAATAAAGAAACAGAATGGCAGAGATGGTAAATACATGTGATGACTGAGTTGGAGCTCTATAACTTTCTAGTTTAATGACTTTAAGTCAATGATTCCACTTCTCTAAGCTTGAAAACTGATAATAATATATTATGTACTTAACCTAATCCTGGCATTTATTAGATACTCAATGAACATCGTTGCTGCTGTTTCTATCTGGGTTCTATCCAAACCATTTGTTAATCAACCAGCTTTCATTTGCCTCTACAGTCCTGATGGCAAAAAATACCAAGGACTAACCAAAGCCTTTTCCTCCTTCCTTCCAGCTAGCCCTGTCACTCAGACACATCAAGGTGGCAGCAACCTGACCTGGTCAGTGAAGGTCACAGACGAACCATAAAAACCTTTCCGGAAGTGGGATGCCCCATCCCCAAGTTACACCTTAGCAGAGAAACCTATAGTTCAGGGCTCCTCCAGAAAGGCCCAGAGTTGATGTGCTCAATATGAGAAACTGTGTCTGGCCCCTTTTACATCATACTCTGAAACGCTTCTTACCTATTTCTTCAGAATCCAGGAAGACTTATCCCCACCACCCAAGGCACCAGGCTCATCCCTAAGGCTAGTGATGAAGCCTTACTGGTCCAGCCTCTTCCAGTGTAGGGATGCTCATTGCTTTCTGCTGCTATTGCTGGGAACAAGGGCAGGGGGCTGACAGGGTGAATGAAGATGGGTTCAGGTGGTTTTCCAGGGTACTCCTGTCTCTGCTCGGGGATCACTCCTAGTGGTGGGTGGGGACCATGTGCAGGAACTGACCTCAATGTTTATTTGGTAGAAGGGGAGATAGATTGGGGAATTTAACCCACACAAGGCAAGTCCCTTACCTCCTTTAGCCTCTGCTCCCTCTGCTGTCATTAATTTTCATTGAAGTTCACTCTAAAGACTTCCTTCAAAGAAGACTGAAAGATTCCACACTCCCCCAGGGGGTTATAGGGGGGTTATACATTTATCTGTGTATAAATGCACTTTCCTGAAGCCATAGACTTCTGTCTATGAGGACTTCTGTCACTTACCTTTCTCACAGACAGCGCTCAGATAGCCATGATCTCACAGGAGCGCTGGGGCCACATCTGATCTGAATGGGCACGAATCAACTGGACAAACTGCCCCCCATCCTTGAGCTGCTGCTGGAGAAGCCCCTCCCCTCACGTTCTTGTGGGGGACTAGAACCCTGACAGCACTACTTTGTAAACTCTCCCCACACGGACCCCCGGACTCTAGAGTGCAGCCCACTTTCAGAATCTCTCTAAAGGCCCCCTGTTCAGCCCTCAGAGACTGGATGTTTTCTCTCTTGCTAACTATTTGATTATTTCAACAGGGGTTTTAATTCATTCCCTACAGTTAACAAAGAGAGTCATAAATCTTGTAGAGTGCCCATGCCCAGCCAGCCATGAAATTATATTCCGGTCCCAAAAAGAGCAAGAGGAAGGGATGGAAAGCAGCTCTCAGACTCTGGGGGGTCGTTTCTTACCTGGGACTCAGAGACGGAGTCAGCCTTGGAGCTGCTTGTGCTGGAAGTGGAGGAAGGGGTGAAGTGGGGCTCAGGGAAGGGAGTAGTGGGAGAAAAGGAGCTGGCACTGCGGGTAGAAGCCAGGGAATTCAAAACCCTCGGGTTCCCCCTGGCCAGGCCAAGGAGGAAGAGAAGGGTCAGCTGGTAGAGGAGGCCTGTCCCCATCTTGTCCTCTGAGCTGGAGCCGCTGCCTGCAACCCAGAGCCCAAGGGCTTCTTATAGGGCCTCACAGGGATTTCCTCATGGCCAGTTTGACCAACCCAGGAGTGTCACAAAGCTCAGCAACCTTCACACTTTGTGCAACCTCCACACCTTGACACTGGCCTTGCCCTTGAGCCCACATATCTCCTGCCAAATATTAACTAACTGTGCTTTTCCAGGTCCAGGGTCTGGTTTCCCACCTGATACTTCCTTGAGAGAGATGGACTCAGAGTAAGTCTTTGTAAGAGAGACAAATGGCAGCCCCAGGAAGATAAGCACCTTTCCCCATTGTATTCACGGTTCCCTCTAGAGAATGTGAGGGAAAAGGAGCAAGAGATGGCGGCTCTCCTGGAGGTGATGCTCTCTTCTGCTGCTTCTTCCCAGGAGGTCCTGACCACTCCCTTGCAGGGTCTGATTCGGGGGCCGAGTTCTCTCAACAAATAGCTCTGAAGAGCGATCTCAGGTGTTTGGTCACCATGTTCTGAAACTCAGTTCAGCGCTATCAAGTATGCCTCCTCATGAGATTGATGGAGGAGAAAGAACCCCAGCAGGAAGCTGCTACATTTCAGTCAGAGAGTGCCCACGCCCAGCCAGCCATGGGCACTGAGACAAGTCTATCACACCTCCAGGGTTCTGTCCCTCTCGTTAGCTGGCCAGGCCCTCAAATGCTTAAGACTTATTTCTTATGAAACTGAGAAAAAAGAATGGTCCTCAGGCCCCATCTGCTCTCCCCTTCTGTGTTGCACATCACGGCACCTCTGCTTCCTTTCTGTGAAGCCTAAAAAGTGTTGACCTGGATATTCAAAACCACTTAACCACTGTCACATGCAGCTGCTGACCTTAGTCAAGTCACTTAGTTCCCTGATGTAACAATTCCTAAACTGTACAATTAGGTGCGAGGTACATGAAAATTTCTTTTTTAAAAAAATTTATTTATTTTTAATTAGTGAATCACCGTGAGGGTACAGTTCCAGATTTATACATTTTTGTGCTCATGTTTCCCTCGTACAAAGTTTGAGAACCCATCCCTTCACCAGTGCCCATTCTCCACCACCAGTAAACCCCAGCATTCCTCCCACCTCCCCAGTCCCATCTCCCCCCACCCCACCCTGCCTCTGTTTCAGGGTATTCCCTTCTGTTCTCTCTCTCTAATTAGCTGTTGTGGTTTGCAATAAAGGTGTTCAGTGGCCATTGTGTTCGATCTCTAGTCTACATTCGGCATGCATCACCCTTCCCCCGCATGGCCTCTGACCACATTTTACTTGGTGTTCCCTTCTCTGAGTTGCCCTCTCCCCAGAATGTGGGGCCAGCCTCCAAGCCATGGAGTCAACCTCCTGGTACTTATTTCTACTATTCACAGGTGTTAGTCTCCTACTCTGTTATTCTATATTCCACAGGTAAGTGCAATCTTTCTATGTCTGTCTCTCTCTTTCATTTCACTTAGCATGATACTTTCCTACATGAAAAATTTCTAACAAGCTCTGAAATACTATACTAGTGTTAAAAATTTTTAATGTATTTTTTTACTTTTTAAAAAAAATTTTCTGAAGGCTGACATGCTATAAAAAGTTGTTGAGTTCAAAACATGAGAAGAAGGTGAGGGGTATTTTATATCCATCACAGCAACCTCAGCCACTTTTGAATAATGAGTGTGAAGGTTCTTTCACTTCATGGACCACAATAACTCTCAGAATAAACACTGCACTTTACAAGAAGTAGCCTTTCACCTTTGTTACACTATTCTGATTCTCAGTGGACCACCTAGAAAGGAGGTTTACAGCCGAATGGCTAGAGAGGGAAAGACAGAATGAGAAAAAAGGGAAAAGAAAAATAAAAGTTCTTTGTAGTAACCCATGGCCCACTAGGTTGTAACATAGGTCAATACCCACACTGCCCCACCCCAGTGGACTAAATGAACCCCATTTAGATGGGTCTTCCCCATTTTCCTTTCCATACTGCCACAGCCGTCCAGGCTGCCACTGCTGAATAGACTTGCTGAGGTAATGTGTCCTCTCAGGCCAGTCTTCTGCCTATGTTCATATAGGTGTAGAAATTAGGGGCAGACACTTAGAAAGGACAGGAGCATTTTATTTCTTATTTTATTTCATTTATATTTTTTGTTTTAGGGACACAGTTGGCTGTGGTAAGGGCTTCTCCTGGTCTTGCACTCAGAGATCACTCTTGGTAGACCCCCCACCAGGGGTTCCAGTGATAGGACTCGGGTTGGCCATGTGCAATGCAAATGCCCTTCCCACTGGACTATAGCTCTGAATCAGAACAGGAACATTTTCCCAGAAGTTTCTAGAAACAACAGCCTTCATGAGCATCATGTTTCAAAGACCATCTATGTAATGACCAAGGTCAAATATGAGAAGCCCTGCTTGGGCTTCCTGTTCTATCTTAGGCAAAGGTACCATCTTGGCAAATAAAACTAGAGGACACCCATCGCAATGTGAATTTTAGTCTTTAAAAATGTACCACTTTTAGCATATTTTCCCGTGAAATATTTTCAATATACTTGTATTAAAACAAATATGTTATTTATTTACATTCAAACCAAACTAGACATACTGTAGTTATCTGGGAACCACACTTATTGAAAACCGCCGGCTTCCCCTGGGCAGGCCCTCCTGGGGCAATAAGTAAATGATGATGTTCACTGATCCCTGTGGGAAGCAGTTCAGCCTTGCCCTCTTCGACTGAATGTTCTAGACATATAGACACTCAGTCCAAGATTTGAAAAGCATAGGGCATATGCGAGAATGAACACTGGTAGGTTGAATCCATTATCCTGGCTTAAAATGCTATGAATATGGATATAGGCCGAAGCTTTTCTCTACCTCTCATCACAAATCCCCTCTTCTGATTCCCGCCAAAGCAAAGGACAAACTCCCTTCTCATTAGCAAGTAGCCTCTGCCTAGGGCCCTAATGAGATTTCCTTGTCCCCTTTTACAAGGAGCATATCAGTGGCCTCATCAGAAAAAAAAAGAAAGAAAAAAAATCTGATGCACAATGGGAGTCCGTAGCCATGGCTACCTCCAGGGGGTTCTCTGTCCTATTCTTAGGAGAATCCTTCCTGGGGTGGGGGCTGCATTCTTGCAAGAATGAGGCATCGATTCTCTCAAAAACAAATGTGCCTTATCAAGGAAAGAACAATCCCACATGCACACTCACTCACACAAGCACACAGTGTGCATAAGCTGCTTTGTTCCCATGTGCCTCCATAGTTCTCAGAGTGAAACTTTGATCTATTTAGTAGTCACAAACACACAAAAACACTGGTGATGCCTCCATAATGAGATTATTAATAATAATAGTTGGAACAGCTCCTTTGCAAATACCATTGTCCTAAGAAACAAGCTTCCTGGTTCTCTGACAGCCTCAAAGACAGGAGGAAATTATCAGTGTTGCAATGCAAACAGTATATTATTTATAAAAATCTGTTGCGGCACGGGGCTCCCTCTGGAGCAAGAGGTCACTGAAATTCACTTGAGTAATACAGCTTTCCTCTCTGACAGCCTGAAGGAAAGTTACTGTGTATATACTTCATTAAGAGAAATCCCTAATGCTGTACTTCTTCAAGAGTTGCAATATACAAGGAAAATACCCATATAGAGATCACCTCATTAAAAACCAATGTCTTCTTTAAAAAAATAAAAAAACATGCTCTGGAACTTTCAGAAGAGACTATCTAAAGAATATGTGATGTGTAAAAGGACAATAGAGACAGTGTTTAGTCTACAAACTGATTCTCAAGGTTGTACTTAGTTAACCGTTTAAGTCTATTGATTCCAGTCCCAACAACTCAAATCCCTAGTAGCAATCTCATCCGTCATGTGCAAAAATAATAATCAACTAACACCTTTCATGGATCCTCAAGAGAAACTTAAGAATATCTATCAGAACCCCCTGTGCCAAGTACCAGGCCCTAGGAAGAGTTAGGAAGAAAGAATAAAGCATTCTTTTTCCTAAGGAAAATATTTAGTCACTTAAAAGAGATACCTCAGAGACCAGACTAGGAATATCCACAACAAATGGAAGATAAATGATAGCACATTTCTGGTTGTACCTGAGTAGAGCAGTAGGAGAAGTTGTGCCTGAGTAGAGTCCAGTGAACCAGTCAAGTGGGATAATGTGGGGAGAATTTGCAAGTTGATGACTTTTTCAAAGATAAGGACAAAGGTCCTCTAATTTCAAACCTCTAGCACCTAGTCTAGAGCTTATATACTGGATGGAGGTGTTAATAAATATATGCACAAGTGAAAAAAGGGAGTAAATAAATGGATTGTTTTAGTAAGAAATGTGAAGAAAATGTTTACTTTTATGTGAACAGAAAAACCCCAAAAATGGGATAATTGTACCCCAAGGTACAATAGATTAAGTTTTAGAATGCAAAGGGTTTGCAAAAGTGCACCCAGGCAATAATAAAATAGATAACAGAGCAAGCAAAATACACCCAAAAAAGAATAGTATAAACAGTTTGGAGTCTTTTAAATGTCTCCTGATTAGCTATGTGGAGTATGCCAGCCTCTGATCTGCATGTACCTATTGAATGTGCCAACTAACTGTCCCTAATGTCTCTGTCAATACTGGTCACTGTTTAGAAGTCCAGTGAGAGGTATGGGAGTGATAGAGTATTAAATAGATGGCCGGTATGTGAGACAACTGAAGGTTGCCCAGTGACCCTAATGCTTGGACAGCCCATGTGTATTTGTCTATAATCTTATGTCTGCGACCAACCCCCACTGGACAGAGGACAAAGGTGCCAATCTGATTGGCTTTAGACATTATTAGAGAAAATATTAATTTAAACCATTAGTGTTGGCATAAGGGCAGCGAATTCCAAGCAAGAAAAATTAGGTAAGAAAAAACTTCAAGCAAAGGAGGAGGTGCCGCCAGCACACCTTCTCCAGATGGAGCCCTGGCGACACTGAGCAGCAACTAACACAGCTCCAGGATTCGGGACTGGGACACATCCGAGCCGCGGGGGGGCACTGGAGTGGGGCGGCGCCAGCCCAAAACTCCAAGTGGTCCCGGCCGCCGGAAGTCACGCCCTCGACCCACCCTCGGCGCCATCTTCCACAATCAACAGAGAAGCGGCAGGCATTCTGGTGAGCAACTCGGCCCGGAAAATGCTCCGGACCCGAATTGGGGCCAGCAGCACCGGGGAGCTGGAAGGAGGACGTGCCGCCAGCACACCTTCTCCAGATGGAGTCCTGGCGACACTGAGCAGCAACTAACACGGCTCCAGGATTCGGGACTGGGACACATCCAAGCTGCGCGGCCGCATAAGCGGCCGCGCGTCCTCTTCTAAAACCTGAAAACATACAATCTTTTAATGGAAAACTTATTATCAAATGCTTCCTTAGTAGGGTTATCTTGTTTGGGGGTATAACTCCCACAACAATAGTGAGTTTTGTGTTGAAATATTGAACGTAATCAAGGTGAAGAGAAAATGAAGTGAAATTCATCAGTTATACAGTTGGGGTGGGGGGCGGGGGGTATACCGGGGATTTTGGTGGTGGAATATGGGCACTGGTGAAGGGATGGTGTTTGAATACGGTATAACTGAGACATAAACCTGAGAACTCTGTAACTTTCCACATGGTGATAAAATTAAAAATATATATAAATAAAAAAATATTTAATCTAAGTTTAAATAAATAAATAAATAAAAACACCAAAAAAAAAAAAAAGAAAAAGAAAAAACTTCAAGCAACCTGCAGCATCTCCAGAATGCTACTACAACCAAACCCCTGCCATCCCATGTGGCCATCCCTAACAAGCTAAGGGTGTATCTCAGTCTGGCCTCAAAACCCCCAAATAACATTCTAATTCCCTAAACATATATTACATTAGGAACTGCCTGGATTTAGCCACCCCATTAGAGTTTAGAAGATTCAAATGTCAAAATACAGATTTCCTGGGGCCAGAGAGAAAGTACAGTATACAAAACACCACCCAGCAGACCCAGGTTAAATTTCTGGTCCCACTTCGAGAAGTGATCTCTGAGTGCAAAGCCCTGAAAAGAGCCAGGCGTGGCCCCCAAACCAAACCAAGGTGAAGACGACAACAACAAAGAAAAACTCACCAAATTTTCCAACCAAATACCTATTCTTTCAACTAGCAGCAAAATCATCAGTGATGACAAACGCAGAATAAAGCAAACAGTGCAACTAATGGTAACCAGTGTGAAATATATGCAGACACTGAAAAGCAACAACCACAACCCAAGTGTAACATACACTAATTTAAGAAAAAGAGAGCTTTACCTTCTCCAGAGAGATAGTTTAGATGAGCGTTTCTCTACCAGGGTCCATATGGGCCCTTGCAAGCCACCAGTACATGCCAGGTAGGCCACAAGTGAAAATCATGTAAATGGGAACCAAAGCACAAGGGGCCAACCAGGAGGAAGACAGCAGGGCCACAGGGAGGGAACACATAGATGGGGGCTCTGGTCTGAAAAAAAGGTAGAAAAAACAACTGATTTAGACTATGAGCCACAAAAGGCTCATAGTGTTCTTACTTAGAGTTATCTGTGTAGAGTCAGGAACCACTCATCACCACCTAGGTGGATGGCCAGGAAACCCCAAACCTCAGGCTTATCTCTGAACCCCAGCAGAGAGACACTCTATCCAAACTCTCTATCCCTGCCCATACCAAGAACTGCTTGCTACACTCCTCACACCTGGAGGTTTTGTGACCTGACTCCAGCCCACTGCAGCAACTAAACATTTCTCCTGAGTAGGATACAGCAAACCACCCAGTGATCGACCCCTCAAAGGCCAGATACAACGGTTCCCCCATCAGTGAGGATGCCTCTTCCTCCTGCTATCTGCCCCAGTGCAAAATCTTTGCTCATCTCACCTCGGAAGCCCCTAAGAGCCTCTAGAAAAGTGTAGGTGTCCTCAGCTGGGCCTGTTTCCCTTGCAGTTAGCTGCACATGTCTACTTTTAGGCACTTCTCACTTCGAGAAAGCAGCCAGCTCTTTCTGCACCTTTGAGAAGTTGTCACCTGGAAATTCTAGATGTGACTGCAGCTGCTAATATAGCACTCTTATACAGCATTTTCCGATTGACTGTCTTAATTTTTCTGTTTCCACTCTTTCCGCCCAAACCTTCGTAAGCTCCGTAAAGGCCAAATCCAAGCAAGGTGTCAGAATTCTGTCATCTTGGGGACCCGTAAATGCAGTGAGAAGGGCAGAGTCCAAAACAGTGAGCAAAACTATTAGATCAACCAGCTTCATAGGTGAGTGATTTTGGTAAATAAGCAAAGCAGAATTTGTGAAAATTGAGCATTCTAACATTGTTGACACTAGCGGCAGTCACCAGTGTCTGCTACACAAATTCGAACTAAGAGGTATTGGAACTATAAACGGAATTGATTTCAAACTTTCAGTTTGAATAAAAATAACATAAAAGATGGCATTTGTAATTTTTATATTGGTCATGTTTTAAAATTGTAGTATTCTAGATATATTGAATTAAATAAAATATTTTATTAAAATTAAATAAAATTTAGCTCATCCTTCTTATTTTTTAATGTGACTTTAATGTAACTTTCTGCAGGGGGCAGGGGAAGTTTTACTTTTAGGCTATACCTGGATATACTTAGGGATTACTCCTGGCTCTGTGCTCAGGGGTCATTTGCAGCAGTGCTTGGGATAATTGAACCAGGGTCGAATGCATGCAAGGCTGTTTTACCTTCCTGTTTAAGCCCTGTTCTACCCTCTAGACAGAAAACTTTTAATTATATATATGACTCACATTTCATTTCTATGGCAGGGCCACAGCATTATTAGCTATGATGGAGAAGTTTCTGGAGTGGACAGAAATCTGAAAAGTTGTACAAAATGGCTCTTTCCACTGACAGGAGGTTAGGTAACCAAGTGCACTGCTGTCATTGGATTTCAAATTTAACATTTCTTTATAAATGTTAAATGTCACAAAAAATCTTTCTAAAGAACCTCAAAATATTACATATTTTTCTCCCTTATATCTTATAGGAGAGACTGGAGAAATAATTCAGAGCTATTTGGAATAAACTGAAGAAGTCATGTTAAGAATTGACTCTCCAAGAGTGGTCACTGGCTATTTTGAGTCCAGATTTTTAAACTCAAAGGATTTTTTCAAATTTCTGTTTGGAGTTCCTTGGGAGGTTAAAGAAAGCTCTGTTAATAGATCACCTTCCCCAAAACAGTGAGCAGGAGGCCTGAGCAGCTGCCCCTTAAAATCACACACCTACTCCTCAGTGGTCATAATCCCTTATACCTAGCCTCCTTCCTTCATATGACTGACTTATATTTAGCCTTTCTACACCTTTCAGATATAAAATTACTATTCTTAAGGCTTCCAATTTAGAAAACCAGCTCTCCAGAGGCAAAAAGAAAAAAAAATTAAAAAAAAAAGACTGCCAAATTGGATATTGTATTTTCCCGATTTCAACAGCAGAAACACATAATGTGAAAATGTATTACCAAGGATTACATGCCATACCACTAAACTTAGACTTATGAGTTTTGGGAAACAATCAGAATACAATGAAACAAATTCCGAAACTGCTATTTAAATAGAACAAAACTTAATGAATCATAAAATGAAGCAATAGCCAAACATGTGCGGGAAATTTATGCAACTATGACTGCAAAACTATCAAATAGCTCAACCTCATCTATAATGATCTAAACATAATTGAACTTGGCTATTTGTTGAGATCCCAGATTCCACCTTGGGGGTCTCACTTAGCATTCCTTCCCTAGCCCAATTCTGATTTATCAATGAGAACTGCTCCATGCAGAATCCAATGCGAAAAAAAATGTGGGTGTCTTATTTAAAAAATGAATTAAAAATCTAAGAGAGTGATAACAAACCTTAAAACAAGGTCAAGGCCCTTCCAAGTGTGGGGCTCTTGGGACTGCTTGTTTACAGAACCGTGGATCTGGTTCTGACTACAGCCTGGGACAGATAATCAATTCTGGGGAGTTAATAAAGTCTTCTAATAGAAGGTAAGATCCCAAAATGAAACCTGAAATGTTATTTTCTAAACCATATCTACGAGGCAGCTAATTAGGCAACTAATTGGTAATTGGTAACCAAAACAACACAGATACATCGTGATGAGAGAAAGTAGGATTTCTTAGATTTAATCTGACTTTTAAGAATCCTGCACTTCAGTTGCCATATAATAATTTATAATTTCAACTATTCCTTAACGGATATATAGTTTGCTACTATACTTAAAATTAAAATAATAACTTTTATTTCATCCTAAAAAGAACTATTCAATAAAATGCTTGAAATATTATTTTTTATTTTAATTATTTATTTTTGGTTTTAGGCCATACCTGAATACCTGAATATGCTCAGAGCTTTTTCCTGGATCTGCACTCAGAGATCATTTCTGGAAGGGTTCAGGGGAACATATGTGGCACGAGAGATTGAACCCACATTGGCCACGTGTAAAGCAAGCTCCCTAACTGTTGTACTATTGCTCAGGCCCTATCAAGATTACTTTTTAAACAAATAACATTTATAAAACATTAACCTGAATTTTTAAAAGTTTACAGCTTAGTTACAACCCTCTGGTGACTAGATCGATCCAAATATAGTCTATATCTAATCTTAACAAGGGGCCCGTCATTTTCTGTATCCCTAGAATATGGAATAGAATTCCTAGAACTCTATTCTATTCTAGAATGTCTAGAATAGAATACTAGTAGTTCTATTCCTGTGCTTTGGTAAGCATTATTTCATATGCGTAGAGATGTTACTGATGCACACTCGAGCAAATCGATGAACAATGTAACTGTATATATGTGAATGTTTACTTGGATAGTTTGGTTTTTTTGTGGTCTTTTTTAAATTCCAAATTCATTTTGTAGAAAGGAGGAAATAATCATAGAAATGCTTATGTGATACAATTATTTATTTGCAATATCTAATGAATGCATCCTATGTGTTAGGTACAATTTCAGGTACTATGTGATATAGCAACAGACATAAAATATAAATCTCTACCCTTGTGAATCTAGTATGAGGCAAATACTAGATATGTTCAGGTAAGCAAAATATATATTAGGTAGCAGTAAGTGCGATGGGGAAAAAAGTAAAGTAGGAAAGGAAAGACAAGGAGGGAGAAAGACAAGAAGCTCTATAATAAGGGGAAACCTTCCAGGGAAATGGAAATGCAAAATCCCAGGGTGAGTACATCACTTGCACACCAAGGACACAGCATGAAGGCCAGGATGGCTGACCTGGAAGATAAAGAGAATTGCCGATGTTGTCAGAAGCAGAACCATGTTGCTCTGGGTCTTCTGGATCATTGGAAAATGTTGACCTTTGGTCAGGAAAACAGGGAGCCATTAGAGTAGTGAAGTGACATGACTTTTCTTTTAGCAAAATCTCTGCCTGTTCTGCAGAGATCATACTGCGCTGAGCAAGTTATAGAGACACACCTGAAATGATCCAGGCAGAGAAGACAGCCATGCAGACAAGAGTGACAACAGTAGACACTGTGAGACCTGGATTCCTTCTGGATGAAGCTTGATAGTAGAGATGAAACTATGTGTTGTGAGCTATCATGTAAAACAGAAGTGTCGGATTGGAGACATAGTTTAAAAGGCTGAGGAATTGTTTTGTACATGCTAGGATCAATCCCTGGCAACATATGTTTCCCTGAATACTGCCATGAGTACTATGCTTGGAGGTACTCCTGAGAACCACCACCTGTGATCACCCCTTCAAAAAATACCCCCCAAAACAGAAAAGGAAACAGAACTGAGGTGTCAAGGTTGATTCTAACTTCTCTGGTCTTAGCAAATGGAAGGATGGTGTTAGCATTCGTTGAAATCAAGGAAATGACAGAAGGAGCATGTTTAGAGAACAAATTTGGTTTGAGAATGTAAAGTTGGAGATAGATGTTTTAGATGTTGCCATGCAGGTAGTTGGATATAAGATTCTTGAATGAGAGTTCTCTAAATCAAATATTTAGTTCTTGTTAGTGTGTAGATGATATTTAAAATCATGTGAGTTGGTAAAATTAAGAAGTGATTACATATTTTTTAGCAAAGGAAAGAAATCATCTTAGATCTAAGATTTGGAAGATTCCAAGATTAAGCGGGAGGCTGTGAAGAGAGTATCTAGGAGATAAAGAATGTCCTATAACACCAGAAGAAATTCAGGCAAGTGGGGCATCCTCAAAGCCAAATGAAGAATTTCAAGAGGAAGAGATCTACTGTGTCACATGATTCAATGGGTCAAGAAAAATGAGAAGACTGACAATTAATGGCTGGGTTTACTGAGGTGTGTGACAGGCAAGCCCTTCAAGAGAGCACTGTTTCAGATGGGCCTGAAATCATGTTTGAAAAGGTTTCATTGAGAATGAGAAGAAATAAATTGATGAGAGTAAGTACAGACAACTCTATCAAAGAGTTTGTTTAAAGGAGGAGCCAAATGATTCTAAAAACCAAATTCCATGTATAAAAGCACTTTGAAAATCTATAATACTCTCTGCATAAGCAAATGCCAATGAAAGGAGCAAAAACCTGTCCTAGAATATACTCTTTCAGAGCTGTCACACGCGAAACGGACCCTCTGCTCCTAAAGACTATGATCCAAGAGGTCTTCTAACCCATTTTGGCACCCAGAGCGGCTTCTTACAGAAATACATCTAGACTGTGAACTGAGCTAAAATATCAGAAATCCAAAACCTATGGAGAGCTCATAGAGTTTTCATTCTCAGCAATGAAAAGAAATTATTAAATGATGTCTTTTCAGCAGGCCTGATTGTTGGAGGAAAATTCCAAGCAATAATAGCGAGTTCTCTATTGAAATATTGAATGTATTCAAAGTATAGAGAGAATAAAGTGAAGATCATTAGCTACTTAGGTGGCAGCTGGGTGGGAGGGGGGTATATTGGGGTTCTTGGTGGTGGAACATGTGCACTGGTGAAGGGATGGGGTTTAATCATTATATGACTGAGACTTAAACCTGAAAGCTTTGTATTTTTTTTCACGGTGATTCAAATAAAATAAAATATGATTCAATAAAATAAAAACTTAAAAAAAAGAATATTCTCTTTCAAATGTAACTAGGTCTAAGAATTTTTTGAATTTTGTTAAAGCTTTGGAGATCTCAGCCCTGGGTTCCAGGTCCTCGGGTCCTCCAAGCCTGCTCAATTTGGGACTGGCCCTCCTCCACCCAGACCTCCCATTTTCCAGTAGCTTGGCAGCCACACCCACAAACTGCCCCCCCAGTGCTGTGATCCCATCAACAGCCAAGATCCAGAGACTATAAAACAACGCTCCTGGAAGCGTGTGGCTGCAAATGCAAATGCAGCCACACGACCTCTTATAGCCTAGTTCTCCCTCTCAGGGAAACAGGCAAAGTACCGAGAGCATCCTGCCCACATGGGAGAGCCTGGCAAGATCTCCATGGCATATTCGATATGCCAAATACAGTAACAATGATGGGTCTCATTCCCCTTACCCTGAAAAAGCTTCCAATGTGGCACTGCTGGGAAGAACAAGTAAAGAGAGGCTGCTAAAATCTTAGGGCTAGGACGAATGGAGATGTTACTGGCACCCACTTGAGCAAATCAGTGATCAACGTGATGACAGTGATACAGTGATACAGTTAAAGCCTTAGATACTCAGAAGCTTATTTTCACACTATTCATCATCATCATCATCATCATCATCATCATCATCATCATCATCATCATCCCATTGATCATCGAATTTCTTGAGCAGTCTCAACATCTCCATTCATCCTAGCCCTGAGATTTTAGAAGCCTCTCTTTACTCATCCTTTCCAATGGTGCCATATTGGGGGCTCTTTCAGGGTTAGGGAAATGAGACCCATCATTGTTACTATTTTTGGCATATGAATACGCCATGGAGAATTTGTGAGTCTCTCCCATGTGGGCGGGAAACTCTCGGTAGCTTGCCAGATGCCCACACTATTACGATGGCCATTCTAAGTTACGACTAAATCGTTAAATACACAAATAAATAGAAGTTTGGCGCAGGAGAGATAGCTCAACAAGCAGCGCATATGCTTTGCATGAAGGAGGCCCAGGTTTGATCCCCAGGAAAGTAGACACCCCACTCCCAGAACCTACAGGAGTGACCCCTGAACACCAAGCCAGGAATAGGCCCTGAGCACTACTCAAGGTGTGGCCCAAAAGAAACAAATCCCAAAAACCAAAGTTCAAAACCAAGTGATAAATACCTACCAAACTCCTTCCCATCCCAGTTTTATAATCACTTCACAAAATATATTATGAGGAACAAGTCAAAGTTCTATATACAAGGAAAACTACAAGAAAGGGGTTCTCAAAAAAAGTTTTACAGAGCCTTGTAAAATTCCCAAATCAATAATCATATCTTATTTAATTATAGTGCCAAGATAGGATGCAATGAGGAATTTCTATTAAGTGCCCTCACCCATTATTACTGAGAAGGAAAAAGGAGATTACTACTATTTAAATGAGCATCTGCCTATCCCCAATTCAATGTCAAGGTTATCTTTTATTCCTGGAGATATGGACAAAGCATGAAACTTGCCTGAAGGACTGAACCCTGAGTGTAGGGTGCTCCTTCTCCTGAGGACCCAATCTATAGGCCTTGGAGAGTCAGGCTTCCCTAGCCAGAGTAGGAACATAATGACTGAAGCATAACCAACACTTAGCACAGCCTGTGTGGAGACTGAAGTGGGACAACAGTCACCCACCCCTTCCTGTAGACCCACCTATACTCACTCATTCAACAGGTGTGCCATGTAGCACCCTCCACACCGGACCAGGGCTGACAAACCACAAATGCAAGCCATCTATTTTAAATATTTTATTTTCTTGTGATCGTCACATTTTTTAAAAGCAGGCAAAATTAATGTTAATTCTATTTATTTAACCAAGTGTATCCTAAATTGTATCATTCCAACAAGGAATCAAAAATTCAAAACAGTTATTTTTATATTCTTTTTTATCCATTAAACCTTCCAGCCTAGTATGTGTTTTCATACTTTCAGCACACCTCAAATCAAAATTGCCACAATTTAAGTACACTCAGAAACTACCTGTGACTAGAGGCTGTCAAATAAGCTAGTAGAATTCTAGACACTGAAGAGTGCACAGTTAACAAATCACATGTCTCGCCCTGAAGAAACATATAGGCTATTAGGGTAAAGAGGATTCAGGTGAGTAAGCAGGCCATTCACATCATGTCAAAACAGAGATAAAAGCTGCACATTAGTAGCCTGTATGAAAGTGTCAACTAATCAGATCAGAGGCAGCAGCATCTGCAAGACCTGTCTACCTCAGGAAGTGAAGTTCCAAAAGTCAGATTCAATGGAAGAAAGAGGCAGCAATGAGCATGAAAAATGTGAGGAAGATGGAAACGCCACACCTGAAGGACCTAGGAATTCAATAATGTGGCACACTCTGGGAACATTGTCATTCATTGTTGCTGCAGCCTAGAATCTGAGAGAGATTGTGAGGATGGGGCCCTTGAGGTAAATTAGATGGCTTAGGAGCCTTAAGAAGGAGGTTGAACTTCCTCCTGGGTGTGACAGGGAGTCCTGAGTGAATTCTGATGGGGAATCTGTGTTGTCCCATTTTCAAGGTTCACCAACTTCAAGCCCCTACTTTTGTTTGTTCAGCTTTGGTTGTTTTCTTGTATTTTGTTTAGTTTTGTTTGGGGGACTACACCCAGTGGTACTCAGGGGTTATTCCTGACAGGCTCAGAAGACCATCTGGGGTGCCAGAGATCAAACCCAGGTCAACTGCATGCAAGACAAGTATCTCATCTGCTGTACTAACTCTCTGGCCCCAAGTCTCTTTTTCACTGAAGAATGAATCAAGAAGGTGAAGGAAGTTCTACTTCCACTTGACTCTGACCCTGGCTCTTCGCTTTGCTCCTTATCCACTTTTTAAAAAGTTATGATTATATTAGGTCCACATGGACCATCCATGATCATTTTCTTATCTCTACACTAGATGTTTAGAACCTTAATTCCTCTTTGTAACTAACAAACTACTCAGGAGGCTCCAAGGATTAGAATGTGGCATCTTTGGGGCAGGTGAGCATTATTTAAGAACCACAGGGAAATTAAACCTTCACATATAAAATGAACATCAAGATAGCTAAAGACCATAGGATCATACATGCTGTGAGGTTCTAGAAACAAAAGATCATTTTCTGCCTGATCTTCAGGAAAGGTTTCCCAAGACAACTGACCGATTGGAATGTGAGAGGTTCCAGGACATCCCATGAAATGAGAGGCTTGAGCTCTGTGATCCCTCTCATCTTTTCGGCACTAAAATATTACATCCTGCAGAAGTAGCAGCATTAACAGAAGCAAGAGTGGGAAATGCTGATCTATGTGTGAGGGCATCTGGGGAAATTATGGGCTCTCCACTGAGATGAGTGTCTGTGGCTGGGTCAACAGAGGGCTTGGATGTCCAGTCAATGAATGAGACTTTATCTCACAGTCACTGAGCACCTGAAGACTGACTTTTTAAAATGTCTCTGATGATGCAGGGAATAAGAGGATGGAGAGAGATGAGGTCAGATGGGCAGCCTATCACCAACAGACAGATGTTAAAAAGGAAAGGAGGGATGGTAATGGTGAAAGAACAGGGGCAATGTCTCAAGCCTAGGTGCATTTTGTAGGCAGAATGAAGATGATTCATGGATTGTGTGGAATGATGGACCATGCTGGTTGGGGAAAAGGGGAGACTTTTTTAGGAGCTGGAGACCGAAGCATAGATAAGATCCTCATGAGGAAAAGATTCTCTAGCAGTGGAAATGCAGACTCTCTCAAATGCATCTAGTATGCACTTATGAGAGATTCAAAAAAATAATAATAATATCTGTGATGGAAGGCAATGTAATAAAGAGAGGGACCTTGAGGATTCAGCCTTGGGTAATATCATATTTAGGGTCTGGAGGAGAAGAGGAGCCACCATAGGAGAAAGAAGCAAATAAGCCCCAGGCTGGTCCCACTAGAGCAGAGCTAGCGTTTGTTGGCTTATTATATTGTGATATACTGCACCTGGGCTGAAGAGGCAGCTCAATGGACGGAGCACATGCTCTGCATGCAGAAGCCCGGAGTTCAATCGCAGGGGGCTGTGGTTCCCCAAGCACCACATAGAGAGATCCCTAAACATAGACCAGGGAGGAGTTCTCGCTCAGGTGTAGAAAAAAAGAAAGATGGCATCTTATCAGACAGGTAATACAGGGGCTGTTATCAACTACAATGTTTATCAGCAAACACTTTTAAAAATCAGCAGTTCATGGACAACCGAGAGGCCCCTGTGAGGCTAGAATAGGTGTGTCACAGGTGGCAGAACATCTGGGATTGAGCCTGGGCCAGAAAGGAAAAGTTCAAGTTCAAGCAAATGCCTTGCACCATTTCTTCATAGGGCTCTGCTTTCACTTAGAGGGGACCCATTAGGTGCTGGAGCCGGTTGCAAGATTGCTGAGGTAGGGCCCCTTCTAAGTACCCCCACAAGCCTCTACTTTCTTTTCCTGTTAATGACTCTTGGGCAACCATGTGCAGCCACAGCCTTTGGCAGTGCCCAGGTCAGCAAGAAGCTATGTCTGCTGTTCACCAGAAGAGATGGAAGGAAGGAACAGAATCTTCTGAAATGATCTTCCTCCAGATAATTTCCTGTCACCTATGTCTCCATACAGAACTATGCTGTGGTGAATGAACAACTGTACTTCCCATCACTGAAAACTAAAATAAAGGCAAAACTAACCTGGTGCTAGAAATCAAGTCAGGTAAACCCCGAGGGCAGGTGGGGGCAGGCTCTGAGGAGTGTGCAAGCTCTGTGCTTGCTCAGAGACTGGTTACTCAGGGAAGCTTGCTGTGCGAAAATTCTTCATGCTGTGCTCCTGTGGTTTGTACATTTTCCTCTATCAATATTCTATATCTATGTAGCAGTTTGCTTTTTTAAGACTATTGAGGTGTCAGAGAGTTGTCTTGAAGTGCAGAATGACTGGGTTCGATTCCCAGCTATATGCTTGTTCCTCTGAGCACTGACACTAGAGTAGCTTCTGAGCACCACCCAAAACTAAACTTTATAAGAAATATTTTTTATAAAAAAGACTATATCTATTAAAGAGAGCAACTCATTGACTTGTCAGTTGTATACATCTAGGAGTGCTACTACATAATTACATAATTAAGGCATAGAATTCCTATCTCCAAAAGATTCTTTGCATTGCAAGAAATGCATTATGTATTGTTTTGTTTCGAGTTCCTCTAGATATGGGCTTTGATTAAATATTTGAGGCTTTTATGTTGTCTGATTCAAACCTATATAACTATAAACTCCCCCCTTAGTAGCACTTTTGCTGTGTCCCATATAGTTTGAGACCTTGTGTCTTTATTCCTTTTTGTTTCCAGGAATTCATTCCTTTTTGTCTGATTTTTATCTTTAATCCAAATTTGTTCAATCTTCATGTGCCTGAGTTTTTCCTACCTTTCATTTAATGGTCAGTTTCTACCTTCATAGCATTTTGATCTGAAAAGATACTTTATGTGATAACAATCCTCATGACATTATGGACATTTCTTTTGTGTTCCAGCATGTGGTCTATCCTGGAGAATGTTACATGTGCCCTAGAGAGGATGGAAGTGGAGAATCATTATGAAAATCTAATTATGTGCAGCTCTTCCAACACTCCATTTTAAGGTGCTGTTTCCTTACTGTTTGTTTTTTTTTTTTTGTCTAGGTTGATCTGTCCAGTAATGAGAAGGGTGGTAAAATGTCAGAAAACTAATGTGTAATTGCTAATATTTCTGTACAGATAAGTTAGATGCTTTCTTCTTCTCCTGGTTTTCCGGCAAGCTACCTGTGGCATATTCAATAAACCAAAAACAGTAGCAACAAGTCTCACAGTGGAGACGTTACTGGTGCCCACTCCAGCAAATAGATGAACAACAGGACGACAGTGCTACAGGCAATGCATTGATACTCAGGTGAGGACTTACTCTTGACTCTGTGCTCAGGGATTGATTATTCCTGGTGTTGCTCAGGGGACCATATGCTATGCTGGGGATCAAACCAGGGTCAGCCACATGTAAAGCAAGTGACTTAACCTCTGTCCTATTTTGCCAACCCCAATTAGTTGCTTTGTAAATTTTGAAGCCCCTTCATTTGATGCAATATATTAATACATATTACATCCTCTGATCTATTACTTTCCCAATAATTAAATAATGTACATCAGTGTCTCATAAAAGTAGATTTTCAGTCTGAAATCTACTTTTTCTTATATAAATATGTCTGTTTCTGCTTTTTAAAAGCTATCATTGGCCAAAAAAAGATTATTTGATCATTTCTCAAGCTTTTACTTTGAGCCCCTGTTTATCATTGAAATTAAATTAGATCTCATAATTAGCAGAAGATTGAGTTTTATTTCCTGATCCATGCCTTCTGGTCAGTAAGTTATGTCATTAATACTTAGAGAAATGACTGATGTTAAGAAATGTATTGCCAGTTTTAGTGATTTATAGGGTTTTTTTTTTGTAGTTGTCCTTACTTGGCTTTCTCTTATTTTACCCCCTGTACTTTGATATCTGCCTACTGTATAGTGATCAGGTTCCATTTTCCTCTTATTTTTCTATATATTTTTGTCTGATTATTACTGAAAGGACTGGAGCAATAGCACAGTGGGTAAGGCATTTGCCTTGCACATGGCCAACCAGGGTTCAATTTCTCTGTCCATCTCGGAGAGCCCTGCAAGCTACCAATGGTATCCCGCCTCTATGGCAGAACCTGGCAAGCTACCCATGATGTATTCGAAATGCCAAAAACTGTAACAAGTCTCACAATGGAGACATTACTGGTGCCCGCTCGATCAAATCGATTAACAATGAGACAACAGTGCTACAGTGCTACAGTGCTATTACAGTGAAATTTACTTCAGTGTGTTTTAAGTCTATATTCCCTTTTAAGTTTAAAGGACGCAAGTCTCTCATTCTAAGAGACTCTTTAATTACTTGCTTCCTTTCCCACATTTTGTGTCTTAGTGTCTTGCTACTTCTAAGTGAGATTTCTGTCTTTTATAGAAGATCCTTTAGTATTCATTGAAGATCTGGTTTAATGACTATGGATTCCTGGGGCCAAAGAGATAGCTTAGCAGTTAAGGTTCTTGCCCTGTATGCAAATGACCATGGTTGCATGCCTGGCATTACACATGGGTCCCCTGAACACCATCAGAAGTGATCCCTGAGGAAGAGTCAAGAGCAAACCCTAAGCATCATTGGATGTGGCCCACAACAAAACAATACAAAAATGACTCTGTATTCCTTTAGCTGTTATTTATCTGAATTTTTTTCTTGTCAATCTTTCCACTCTAAGTGATAACCTAGTTGGGTAAAATATTCTTGGTTAGAGGCTGAAGGGTTAGTGCAGGGGGTAAGGATCTTGCTTTGCACACAGAAGCCTGCAGTTTGATCCCGGGCACCATATATAGTACTCTGAGTACTGTCAGGAGTGATCCCTGATCATAGAGACAGGATTAAATCCTGAACACCACAAAGAATGGCCCCAGCCACATCCCCCAAATAAAATAGCATAAAATATTCTTGGTTGGTTGTCTTCTACCTTTAGTACTTTAGTTATACAGCACCCAAATCTGGCCTGTATAATTTCAATTGAATAATCTACTGTGAATCTTAGGGGAGTTTCCTTATATGTGAACCGTTGTTTTACTACTTGCTTTTAGGATTCTATCTTCAGCTCTTGCCATTTTAATTAAAATGTGCCTCTGTGTTTATCATTTTGAGTTTATTCTGTTGGGAACTTTTTGAGTAATTGGGTATCTGTCATGTTTCCGATATTGGGGAGTTTCTTGGCTGTTTCTTCTACTGATAATTCTTCCCCTTTCTTTCCTCGCCCTCTGAATCCCCTCTAATCCAAACATTGTTCCTCCTGATACTGTCCCATAAATCACTTATGTTTTATTTATCTTTTAATTTATTTTCTTGTTCTCTGATTTGATATTTGACTTCTGTCATTCTGCTATTGAGCCCTTCTTATATTATTTTCAGCTCTCCTACCATATTTAGTAGTTCAATAATTTCTATTGGGATTTTTTTATGTTTTCTGTCCTCATCAATATTCTTTTCCATTTATTTCCTCATTTCTGTGCAAATAATTAAAAGTTTTGCTTTAAGGATCAGAGAGGAAACTCAATGGGCTAAACGCAAACTTTGCATAGAGAGGGCACAGTTTCTATACAGTTCCCTGGGTACTGACAGAAGCATCCCCCAAACACAGTACCAGGAGTAGTCCTCAAGCACCACCCCGGTGTGGAAACAAATGTTGGGAACTGGAGAGATAGTATAGCAGGTAAGGCATTTATCCAGCACCCTATATGGTCCCCAAGTCCTGCCAGAAATGATGACTTGAGTCAGTAGCAAGCCCTGAGCACTGTCAGGTGTGCCCTGCAAACAAAAGCGAACAAACAAAAGTGATTGCTTTATGTCTGTATCAGAGAGAATTTAAAGCTCTGATGTGCTTGGAGATCCTTCTCAGGCTTTTTCTTCATCCATAAATGTGAGTGAATTCCTCTGCTTCTTCACTGTGCCTGGTGGTATGTGAGAGCTAGGCATGAGCAGGTATGGATGGTGACTGGGAAGGTTCTCATTCACAAATCCAATGACCATGGCTAAGATTGTGTGGGTCTAAATAAACCCCAGTAATTTGTGTTTATGAATGTCCTGCAATAGCTATAGCACTAAGTTCCAGCCGGTCTGGATGGGATTTACAATTACTGATGCCTGATCAGTGACTGTGGTATTAAAATTCAGGATATCAGAGTAGCAACTTGGGGTCATGGTCATGAGTACCTAACAGCATCTGTAGCACCAATCTGACCTTGGTAAGAGAGAATCTGTGTTTTCCAGTGACTGTTGGTAACTGTAATGCCAAGTAAAGGAGACCTTGGGTTACTTCCTGTGGAACAATATTGCAAGTGCTTGGCAAGGCCCGTGGCATTAAATTTGAGTGGTTTCCTAAGAAACCACTAAATGTTCAAAGCCTTGTGTTCCCTGGTGCACAGAGCAGGCCTAATTGGTGACCAGGGGTGCACAGAAACAATTTCCTTTGGTAGGTCTCTGCCAACTAGCAATGGTATGTACAGTAATCTGGGGTGTAATATTGTGAAAATCTGGGAGCTCCTGTCCATCAAACTCCAAGGGATTAGGCAAGAAGAGACCAAGATCCAGGCTTCTGAATGCCTAAAGATATCTATGTACCATATTGGTACAGCCTGGGGCAGGAAAGATGGGAGGTCTAAGTTTCAAATTTTGTTTATAATGAAATAGGCTGCTTCATAATGAGACACAATGAGGGACATAATGAGAGAAATCTGCACAATTCTCATTTCTCTTGCAAGGATTACTTATATGAATTTTTAAGAAGGTCCCCTGAACTTCCACATGAATGGCCACATTCCTGAATGTGTATCCAAACTCACCTAAACTCTGACCCAATTAGATGCATCAGAGAGACTGAGAGAAACAAACATGAATTTTTTTGCAGGGTTTTAATCTTCTCCAAACACTGAAATATTGTTGAGATGTTTTATCTTCCATTGCACACAGAGGAGATTAAAAAGCCATGATAAATGGCATACTCTCCAGGAGGGAATGCCATATATAGGGCAATACATAATTTCTTGCTTCTGGTACCATTCGGGATAATTGTCCCGATAACGTGAAAACAGGAGGGATATTAATTTAAGATTAAAGCACAATTATAAGCTCTGTCATACTGTTAATTTCTTTTAAATGTTCCTCTCAATAATTCTACCTTTGCAAGATGGAATAAGCACACAATTAAAAACTGCATTAAATAAATGAATAACTAATTAATGAATAAAAAGAACTCTGAAAATAAAATGGGCCATGCAAATTCTAAACAATAATTTTAACAGCAGGCCAGATCTTAATCCTTTGGCTCTTTGAAGGAATAGTGTCTAGCTGTGGATAGATAGCATCTTTCTCTCAATTTAGCTCTCAGATGGCTGTGTTCTTTGTTTACACACTGTCCAGTAAAAGCTTTAGGTGAAGTTTGTAGTCAGGAGCTGCATAATTACCTTTGCTCAGTGCAATTCTAACTCTCCAACCTTAATACCATTTCCTCCTCCATACAGCCTGTAGTTCTACACTTTCCTTTGTCCTCCAGCCAGAAATTCTACCAGGTTGATTATGCCAATGATTAGGAACTCCATTAAAAAATGCAAATATACCTCTGAAGCTTAAAGGTAGATCATTCATTAGCACCTTGATATGCATCAATTTAATCAGATTGTTTTCCTCCCAACACTAAATGGAGGCTCGGCTTTTCGGGGAGTGCAATGTATGAAAGAGAAAGGGTAATTTTGCAGCAAAGGGCTGAGAAAGTACAATCTCCTGGTGCAGGAACCTTCTATGAAATGATAGAAATGTGAGACTATCCGACTCCATAATAAGTCCCCTGACCACAAGAAAGCTAAGACTTTTGGAATGAGTTTGGAATGAGCCATATAGATAAGGGGGAAAGAGAGGGTGTTAGAATCCAAGATTGCCTCCTATGTACTAAATGAAGGCCTGTGTTTTTCCAGTGAGTAAATGGGGAGCTACACAGATGGAGGAGGCTGTCACACTAGCATGCTTCTATCCTTCTGCCTGAGCCAGCACAACATTACTGATGAAGCACTCAAGGAGATAAAAATAAGGGTCTACATAGCTTCCACGTGGTATGAACATTGAAATCCTGACCTCCAATCCAGAATCCAAAATTCCTTGTCTAAATGGTGGAGGGAAGGTGACTGTGGTGGTTAAATTGATGTTGGAATATTGAATGCCTGTAACAAATCAGCATGAACAGGTTTGTAAAACACAGTGTTCAAATAACGTTTGGAGGATGGAGGGAGGGAAATTAGCCATTTTTTTTCTTTTTGGGTCACACCCGGCAGTGCACAGGGGTTACTCCTGGCTCATGCACTCAGGAATCACTCCTGGCGGCACTCAGGGGACAATATGGGATGCTCAGAATTGAACCCGGGTTGGTCGAGTGCAAGGCAAATGTCCTACCCACTGTGCTATTGCCCCAGTTCCGAAATTAGCCATTCTTATAGGGAAAAAAATTCCCTCAGTTAACCCATTGGGGAAAAAAAGCAACAAAATTCCTTGTCTATCTGCAGGATAGGAGACACAGTTGATGGTGCTCAGGGCTTACTCCTGGCTCTGCTCAGGAGTCATCCCAGAGTGATGCTCAGGACCAAACTGGTATGAATGGAGTGCAAGGCAATTTCCTTAACCCCTGTACTCTTTACCTCTCTGCTCTGCCCCCTTGTCTATTCCTGCAGAAAGTAATTGCAGGGGAAGATAGTGAAGCAATAGTTTTAAGAAATGAGAGAAAGATAGACAAGGGAAGATCCCATAAACTAAATAAATTATGCATCCTGAATTGGGCTGAACGGATGACTCCAAAGTGCAGAATACAAACAAAAAAGAATATGCACCCCAAGTTGGGAAGGATGCAATCTCTGAATGAAGAAATCAGGGGTTATTTTTGTGAAGCTGGTTTTATAGACCTTCCGTTTTGGGGTAGTAAACTACCCCAAACTAGTTTACTACCCTAATTTGGGGCTTTTGTGTAGATATAAGTTGCACTAAGATTTTGTCAAGGAAGAACACTGAAAGGAAGGGATTACTGAAGGACGTGGAAGAGGGGTTTGAGCCACACTCTGGTTCTCAGGGACTTTTCCTGGCTCGTCCTCAGGAGTGACTGCTGACATTGTGCAGGGGACCATATACAATACAGGGTTGGGTATCAGAACCAGGAGCATAATCATTGCAACAACATGCAAGGCAAATGGCCCTTCATCCAGGTTTGTTGATGGTGGTTGTTTGTGTTGGTTTGGGGGTTGTGCTCCAGACTAACTCCTGGCAGTGACAAAGACAGCTGCATGCAAGGTAAGTGCCTTAACCCTGTACTCTCTCTCAGGATCCTTAACAGTAAGTCTATGTAAAACTTTTAATTGTATATTTTATTTATTGAAAAGATTTTTTCCTTGAGGCACTGTAATTTGCAAAGTTATATATTATTGAGTTTTAGGTTAACACCAACCCTTCACCAGAATCCACTTCTCTCCACCATTCTTATCAGTCTATATTTCCACTGAATGGTCCCTTGATGCATTTCATTGGTCCTCACCTTAGGGTCCCAATCTGGACCTAGGGGCCAACAGAAGTTTGAAATTCACTGCCAAGGAACCTGCCAACCTGAACACCTATTTTGGTATGATTGATTATATGTAAGTTACCAGTTGAAGAAACTGACTCAGGGAATGTTATTAATAACCTAGGACCTCACAGTAAATTTTCAAATAGGAGAGATGAAACCAAATGTCTGTCCATCTGAGTCCATGTTCTTTTAATCCTATTACACTTTCTCATGGCAATTCATGCTTTAAGATTGGCCCCATTTTCAAGATGAACAAAGCAAAGCCTTCAAAATTGAAAATGGACTTACCCAGTGGTCCTAGGTTTAAAAACATTATTTAGTTTTTTATTTCATATTGCATGTTGGAATGGCAGGAGGTATAGCTGAAATAATTCAGGTGAAATGGGAACCAGGAAAACACTACTGTACGATAATGCATAGATATGTGTTAAGCTCAAATCCTCACCTTCCAAGCTCTATCAGGATGGTCTGACATTGAACTAAGTCAAGTTGCCAAACCTGGGAAAGAGTCCAAGTGATTTCTGATAGCTGTATTTGCCTTTCAAACAAGCATGCCCTAACGGCCATTGATAAGAGATGCAATTAACAGCTCTGTTATTATGAGTGAATTACCAACATAAAACCTTGCAGTTATTTATATTATCACTTAATTCTGGGAAAGGATTCTGATAACCCTTTCTTCGGATATCAGGGGAGAAATGAGTACACTGGACTGGGGAAAAGGTCTATGACTCTACTGAAGGAACGTTTCCATGAAGCCCACTTCAGAATTCATGAAGTCCAAACCTCTGGCTCTCACTTGCCCAGTGAGACCCTACAGGAAACGGTCCCTGGCCAAGAGCACACCAGCACTCTGGCCTGACTGCCCAAATTCTCCCCCACACATATCCCTCTGCCCTGCTCCCCACCCTGCTGCCATTCCATTCATGTTCTAAGAGCTATCTCCAACCCTGCTGTTTTAACTAGTCCCCCAGGTCCAACTCAGTGCTCTCTGCTCCCTGACACCCTCCTCTCCTGGGGAACTCCCCAAGCCAGTTTTTCCATCTACCCTGCACTGACCTGCCCTCCCCTATGTCCATCAAAACTCACTAAAAAACCTTATATATGTTGTGAACATGGGGGTCCCGGGTCCCAGGTTCTTATCCTTTCACAGGAATGCAATATCCAAGGAACAGAGGCACCACCACACATAGCCCCACCGCTTCAGGAATCTTGTATCTCCTAAAGAAAGGATTTTATGGAAAACACAACATAATGAAAGTAAGCATTTATTTCTTTTGAGGTAGAGGAGACCAGTGAAGGATGCTAGAACCCAGTTGGGATAAAGACCCTCCAAGTGTGTAGCAGGTGGGGGGTCCACAATGGTGGTGGGGGGTGGGGTGAGGTGTCAGTACCAATATTTTGTTTCCTTTCTTTTTACAGTTTCTTTCCCATTCCCTCACACTCTCCTCCTGAATATCTGGAGGCTGAGGTCCTGGCCCTAGCTGGTCATGGTCATGGGTTGCCATGGTAACTGCAAACTGTCCAGGGTGCCTGCTGGTGGGCATGGTTTTTATATGCTAAAGTATTGCAATGATTGCATAATGAGCTAGGGCTCTCTCAGCGGTCACTAAGGACTCACCTACAATTCCTCCCCCAGGTTGTAGTAGCAAAGGGAAAGATCTTGCAGTGTGCCATAAAAATCCTGTGAAGTTTCTTTACCACCAAAAATTATGGTTGGTTCCTGGCTTCGCACCTTGCTGCCAGCAGCCTCTTAACATCACTAGTCTTTCTCCAGGATCACCTGACCTCACACATACCATTTGCTCTCTACCTCCCTGTAAAAAAGTAAGGCTTGCCGTGGACTGGAACAGGAAGGAAGAACGAGGACCCAGCTGGTTACTGCTTTGTTACCTTTTATTCAATCTTTAAACTTCCACCACACGCACTTCCAGCTCCAGCCTCCCTCAGGATCTATTCTCGGCGCTCCTTCCCCATGTCTCTCTCTTGGAACCCCTTTTTGCTCATGGTGCAATACATTGACAGTTACCAAAGGCACCAAAAGATCTTACAGGAAGAACATTGAGGCAACATTATTCTCTTGTATCTGCAGGCCAGTAATCTAGGCCTCCGGAAAGAAGATATAGAACCAAAACTGAAGCCTTCCTTGAGCTGAAAAGCACTCAGATTTACAAACCAAAGACCGCGGGCTGCCACATGAAATCTACATTGTCAATTACAAACTAGGCAGCACCTGAAATCTACATCCCAAACACTAGGCTGGGCCAGAGCCTGGAATCTACAATGTAACAATTCAAGCTTAAAAGGTTCAATAACAATAGCAGAACACCTATTCTCTAGGACAGATACTCTTTCAGCAGGACCCATCAATGATGAAAGTCCATGGTTGTGTTTCTCTTCTCCTTATCCAACAAACATATGAGTTTTGTATGGGCATAGCAAGAGACGCATTAAACTTTTAGAATTGCTCTCCTGGGGTCATCTCAATCTCAGACTATAGTGCCCAGGCCAGATTAGTCTTTCCTATCCTAGCAGGGTCCTAGTCTCGTCATTACTTTAAGATCATGACAGCACTTTTCCATGATCAGACTCTTAACTTATAGTTAAGAATGAGGCACTTTGGCCAGGCCCATCTCGATGCCAGGGTAGCACATAACTTACCGCTTGCCCTGGGTCCGTCTCGTCCCCCGTTGGGACCCTGCCTTTTAGAGGGCTAGGAACTGAGGGCAACCAAGACTACAGTCAAGAAAGCAGATGCCCGGGAATTAATAATATTCAAGGCCAATTAAATGTCTTTTTTTGTCCATACAAAAAGGACTTGCTCTGAATAAACTATGCAAAGGACTCAAGGAGAAGAGAAAGACATTATTTACAAGTCAACAGAACACTAAGAAAGAAGCTACAAATAAACACAGAGGAATGGGAGCACTGTGACGGGAGTAACCCAATTAACCTAAACTACCTGAAGCTATGTAATCCTACACCTCCCTAACTAATGTACTTCATTTTCGTTATTTGGGGTGCAATGCCAGAGGCTGCAAGAGTCCAGCTCCCATCCATTTATGTGAGGTACATGGTATAATGGAGAACAAAAAGTCACCACTTTGACCCTGAGGTCACAAGATGTATTTTATCTATGCAACCCCAGTTTCTAGCAAGCCATCTCCTACACAGTAGTCAAACAGCAATAATAAAACTAAAGGGTATAATTACAGTTTACAGTTTTTTTATTATTATGATTACTATCTTAGCATGCTTAGATGTTAATGGCCAAAAAAGAATCAATAGATTTTTGTATTATGGAAAACTTATTTACATCTTAATGAGAAACATTAATCTCTTACATCGCTGGCCCCCTCCCCCAACTAACACCAGCCCCCAAAGCCTAATGGCTAAGGCTTTAGTTCATGAAAGGTCTAAGAAGGAGATATTGGAAAGAGAAGCCCCTCTAAGTCATGAAATTATTAGGTTTCCACTTCTCCGGGCACATGAAAAGTAAGTTTTTTGTTAGCTCATCTAAACTCCCCATGTAAAAGCTAATAAAATTCTTCTATGCCTCTTTCAGGGATTTAAAACTTGTGGATCAAAGCCAAATTCAGCTCATGGATGTTTTATGAGACTTTGCATTGTTTTGCAAAGTTCAGATTTTACAGAATGCAGGGCTCATCCTACCATACATTTCCACCAGCTCTCAGGGAAGGTATAACAGTATGAAGTGATTGCTTGAATGTCAGACATTTCTTGAAAATACCTCTCACCAGAGGCAGGGCTTGGGAGACTCACTGTGGTATTACAGTGAATCCAGTAAAAGAACAATTATTACTCTTGCTGGTAGTTCCCTGGACTATTTCTGAAGCATGAAAGGGTAGCATTTATAGTAGTGGGTTCTAGATGGCTCTTATGTCTGTGTTACATAGAGGGAGGTCCATGACTTTCTCAATTTTCTGCCAACAACAATAGTAGCTCAGGATTAAAGGAAGAGGAATAAGCATCCTAGCAACACTTACCACCCCATCCCCCAAAATTATTTTTCTTAAAATATCCTGAAGATGGTGCTTGGAGAAGACAAACATCACACATAGAAATTAAAAGGCTTCGACCGTTCAGAGTTCCATCCTCCTTGCTTTGCTAGAACGTTTCCTAGATTTTACCTAGTCGCCAAACTTGTGATCTGTATGATTGAAAGAAAAGGAGCCATCTTTTCTCCATTTATCAAAAATACTCAATTCCAAAGATAGAACATAAAGTAGGTTTCACTAAAGCCTGAAGGTCTACTGGTGGAGTTTAATAATGGCCTACTACTATGCTTTTCCCGCAAGGGTTTTGAGTTTTATGGATAATAAAATATTGAGTCAAAGAAGTGACACGATATCTGAAAATTTCCTATCCCATTACAACAGTGGGTAAAAATAAGACATATTTGTTGCTTTTGTGGGCAGCCACAATGAAGAACAGGCAAATATAGATGTTCTGGACTAATAGAGAATGGTAAAATTTTCTTATATATTGCAATTTTATGCTTGTATTTAAAGCAAACATACCTTGTTTTTAAAATCAGACAGAAGCAGCTAAACCCTATAATCAAACATTTCTAAGATTTAAGATATAACTATAAACAGGTTATAAGGAAAATATCAATAAAAGTAAGAACGAGCTAGTATACTATACTAAAGAGATAGTATAGTGGGTAGGCCACTGGCCTTGTATGTGGCCAACCCAGATCCCCCAAGTCCACCAGGAGTGATGTATGAGCACAGTACCAGGAGTAAGCCCTGTGCATGGCTGGGTGTGGCCCAAACCCAGAGAAGGAAGACGGAAGAGGAGGGAGAGAAGGAGGGGAAGTAGGAAGGGGAGATGAAAGGGGAGGAGGAGAAGAAGAAGGAGAAGGAGAAGAAGGAAGAAGAGGAGAAACAGGAGGAGAAGAAAGAAGGGGGGTGCTGGAGAAATAATACAGCAGGTAGGGCATTTGCCTTGCACGTGGCCAACCTTGGTTAGATTCCCAGCATCCCATATGGTCCCCTGAGCACTGTCAGGAGTAATTCCTGAGTGTAAATCCAGGAGTAACCCCTGCACATTGCTGGGTGTGACCCAAAAAGAAAAATAAAGAGGAGGAGAGGAGGAACAGGAGGAGAGAGAGGAGAAGGAGAAGAGAGAGGAAGAGGAGGAAGAGGAGGAGGAAGAGTAGAAGAAGGAGGAGGAGAAAGATAGGAGAAAGAGGAGAAGGAGGAGGAAGAAGAGGAAGTGGAGGAGGAAAAGGAGGAGAAGGAAAAAGGACAAGGAAAAAAAGGAAGGAGAGCTAGTATTTTATGAAATATTTTCAAATTAAACTTTTAGTTAGTCCTATGAAGAAAATGGAGGACCCAAATAAAACTATAAATGAAAGAAGTGACCTTATAGTTAATAACTACATAAATATAGATTCTAAGTGACTACTATAAAAATTTGCATGCCAATGAATTAGAAAACCAATAATAAACTTGAAACACACAACACATCAAAAGTGAATCATAAAGAAGCAGAAAATCTAAAGAAACCAGTTACCAAAAAGAATATTTAAGAATAAAAAACATCCCAACAACAACAAGAAGTAAGAAAATATCCCAACAAACAAAAGTCCAAGTAAGATGACTTCTTGGAGGAATAATATCAAAACACTGAGAGAAGAATTAATATCAACGTTTCTCAAACTCTTCCAAAAATAGAAGAGAACATTCCAAACTCATTTTATAAAGCCAGCATTATCCTAATACCAAAATAAATAAGGACACTGGAAGAGAAGAAATTTAGAAACAAATGCACCTAAGGAACACAGCTGCAAATATTCTCCATGATATTAACAGGCAAAATATCCTGCCCCCACACCAGGCTGTCTTCACTGGGGCCCCCTTGGAGGGGAGTGGGTTGAATTTCCCTCCTTGCCCCAAGCAGAGCCCCAGCAGCTGAAAACCTCCAGAACCCAGACACAGCCATGCTCAAGGTCACTCTCCACATGCTCAAACAAGCCTCACCCATGAAGAAATCAACAGAGGAACCCAGGTATGCCAGACCCATAGCTGAGATCTCCAAGCCTGCTCCGATCGGGACTGAGCCTCCTCTACCCAGATCTCCACTGGGCCTCCTCCACCCAAATCCCCAGTTTTCGAGTAGATTGGCAGTCACACCCACTAAGTTCCCCCCCCCCACACACACACCACCATGTAATCTCATCAATGGCCAAGATCCAGAGACTATAAAACAAAGCTTCTAGAAGAGAGCAACACATTTTTTCCTGGACCTCTTTATTTTTATTTTAATATTTTTTCTTCCACCCCCACTCCCCTGCCCCTGCACGGAAGGGCCTGGAAAGCTACCCATGACATATTTGATATGCCAAAAACAGTAACAATAATGTGCTCTTCGTGTTCCTGGAGCAAGCAGAGGCCATTGGGTTATACTAGCATGTGACAGGGACAAATAAAGATGTTACTGGCGCCCACTCAAGCAAATCCACCAACAAAAGAATGACCATGATACAGTGATACAACAGCCTCTCCTTATTTGTCTTTCCCAACGATTGGAGGCTCTTTCAGGGTCAGGGTCAGAATCAGGGGAATGAGACCTATCATTACTGTTTTTGGTATGTCAAATACACCACAGGTAGCTTGCCAGGCTCTGCCTGTGGTATATTTGATATACCAGGCGGGATACTCTCGGTAGCTTGCTGGGCTCTCCAAGAGGTGTGTGTGTGTGTGTGTGTGTGTGTGTGTGTGTGTGTGTGTGTGTGTATGTATAAAACACTGTATGATTTGTTGCCTACTGTCTGAACTCCATCAAATATGGTGTGGCAATTATGGAAAATGGGTAGGAAGTGTCTTATAATGTCTGCAAAGTGGTCTGGAGCATGGCAGCTGTTGGGTAGTGGAGGTCGGCTGCTGGGGCAGGGACCCTTGGGGTGGGGAGGGTTCTCACCCGCCCCCCTCTGGGGCACCTGAGTGAAAACAGCCTGGCACAGAGTGATGATATTAACAACCATTAAAAAAAAAGGAATTGACCAACAGGGATTTATTCCAGAGTTGCAAGAATGGTTCAAAATATGCAAATCAATACCACATTGAGAGGATTATACTAAACAAAAAGACAAACACTGCCAGGAATAACATATGTAACATCTAAATAAAAAGTCAAAGCATAGTAATGAAAGCAGAAAAGTGATTGTCAGTTGCTGGGGGGTGGGAGAAATAGGAAAAGGTTAGAAAAAGGGTACCAACTATCAGCTGTAAGATGCATAATGTCTGAGAAACTGGTGTAAAACACGGTGACTGCACTGTTAATCACTCTGATTGAATAATTGAAAATTGCTTAGAGTAAAACTTCAGTGTTCTCACCAAAACAGAGTGACAGATGCATTAATTAACTAGATGTATGGATCTTTTCACAATTTATACATCTATTAAATCAGCACGGTGTCCATTTTAAATATCTTGCAATTTTGTCGATGATGTCCTAATAAAACTGGAAAGAAAAAATAAAAGATTACAAAGTTAGAATCTTCCCTGATCCAGTCATGAGCAAACCCACCCTTTCTTCTGCTGTCCCTCCACATATCCAGTTAAAACATCCCAGGCATTCAATCCAGTTCCCAAAGAACCGACTTTAGCAGGTTCCCACTCACCCTGCCCAATTTCATCCACTGTAGGCCTGTGTTCCTGAAGCCCCAGTATATTCTCTGTGTTAACAGCACCGTTATCCATCTAGTCACATAAGCTCAAACCGCCAGAACTATCTTTGACTCTTTTTTTTTGCTAGCACCTCACATGTAGCCTGTAAACAAACCCCACTGCTGTCTCCAAACACAGAAGGAACCTGACTGACCACCGTGCTCAGGTGCGATCTCTGGTACAATGCAGTGCTCCAGGGATTAAACCCTGCCCTCCCACATGCAAAGCGTCACTTCAGCCCTAGATATCAATGTATCTTATTTTACTCATTTATCCAACAAATGTTACTGTTACTGTTTTTGGCATATTGAATACACCACAGGTAGCTTGCCTGGCTCTGCTGTGTGGGTGGGATACTCTCTGTAGCTTGCTGGGCTCTCTGAGAGGAGCAGAGGAATCGAACCCGGGTCGGCCTCATGCAAGACAAATGCCCTACCCTCTGTGCTATGGCTCCAGCCCAGCTGTAACAACAAGTCTCACAATGGAGACATTACTGGTGCCCACTTGAGCAAATTGATGAACGTCAGGAAAACAGCGACAGTGACAGTGATGTTCCAACAAATAGATTTTGAACACCAAGTCTCTAGCTATTAGGCCCTATTCCAGGGCCTGAGAATAGGGCAATGAACAAAACAGATAAAAAAAAAATAATTCTCCCCTTGTAAAATTTGCACCAGTGTCAACCAATAGAAAAAATTTTCATTTGTTTGTTGACTGTCTTTTCTATTTGAATATGAGTGCCTCAAAAACATAGATTAAGGATATCTTGATCACAGCTATGTACCCTATTAAAAACTGAAACCCATTGCAGATGCCCAATAAATATTTATTAAATGAAAAAAACATGAAATAATGCTCTTGATTCAAGGCCTTGCCATCTGTTCTGAATATGTACATGGTTGTATTTCCCTCTGGGAATGTAGAAGACAGTCCTAGGAAGAACTTATCAGAAAACCCAGGTCACCACACAAGGAAATATCATGTAGTACAGTTGTTCTCTCATCCTAATATCTGGTTTCACTCATGATGTCTTCCTCCCTTTTCACCAATCCTGGAGACGAGAAATCTTAGAAAAGCACAGCCCATTTCTATCTGCTTCTGTCCTCTCATGTGTGTTCAACCAGCGCTTATAATTCAAAGCAGGTTGTTTCTGGAGCAAGTTGTTCAAACCGAACACTATTTCCATCATCAGACTTCTGCAATCAACCCAGGCCATTTTGCCTAGAGAAAAGGCAATATCAACCCAAATTCTGAGTGGCAATCTTTCATGGAATGGGTTAAGGAAGCTAACTTTAGAAATAATGCTTAGCACCTTCCTCTGCCAGCGCTTAAAACACTTCACAGACAGCATCTAATTAATCTTCACCAAGTCCCCAAGAGGGGAAAAAAAAAAAGTTTTATTATTCTCTCTTAGCCATAGAGAAAACCTGGAGAATCAGCATTTTCCTCTGCACGGTGGATCTGCGCCCAAACTACAGGGCTGCTACCTCCACAAGCCAAGCGCTGACCATCACGTGGACCTTGTTTGCCCTTTGAGGATGGAACATGAAAGAGAAATCCAACACCCCTCCAGCTGTGATGGGAGAAGGCATCCATGATGCTGTTCTTGTGACTATGTTCTCACCGTCCTTGGGAAGCACCAGCTTGCATTCCCCGAGATGTAACTGACTTTCATATCGAAAGATTCTTTTTCATCTCCCTGGGAAGTTGGGATACCTGGAGACGGGGTTTTGAAATACGCATATTGACATCCAATTATCCAGCTCTGCTTCTGGGGTGTATCTCTCTTTGTTAGATCACAATCCAGTCCCTGCTATGATCTGCTCAGACCTTCATTTTCACTGGGGATTCTCTCTTCCTCTTGGGGTTTCTTAGCAGCTGGCTGCCCCCAAAGAGAAATGATTGAGGATGGGAGTAGGAAGGAGCAAGCGCCAGGCTTATCCTGCTTAGCTGAAAGATAGTAAGGAGAGGTGCCCCAGAGGAAGAATCTCCTAGAAAAGCTGGCCTCTGGAAATAAACCTATGCCAATGTCTTTCTTCTCTATCATTTTCAAGTTGCTCTTCACATATCCCAGAGGAAAATACAAAATGTTCTGGAGTCACCCCTTCCTGTTTTTCTATGTACTTTATGCAACAAGTCAGTGGAACAGATCTACGTGGCCACAGGTATCTATGGCTTGGCTTTGTGTGATGGCCCAGCGGTGGACAGTCTAACGTGGACCTCAGAAACACAAAACTATAAGCCAGGGTTTCTTGATTTGGCCCTCAGGGATTTGTAAATTCCATGAAATTGTAGAAGACTGTACACACACACGTGACTAAGTCCATTGTTCTGAAGAAGAATTTGTGTTTTCCATCTGATCCACATTAGCTTATCTTCCTTAACAATGTGAAAATATATGTGCGGCAGGATATTTCCACTTGAATCGATCTGCTTTCTGCTTTCTTCACTGTTGACCACATTTTACACTCACCAGCCACTCCTTGCAAAGTGGATTTAAATGCCTGAAATCTGGCAGCCCTGTCTAGAAGCACTGGAAGCATAAAACTCCTACAACTAGAACATCTGGTCTCTCAGAAGCACAGATGTGTGAACTACACAGTTAATGGGATTTTTCCAGTGCTGTGAACCCAGTGGGCGCTCAAATATTTTATCAGTGTCAGTGATATTTTCAGAGAGTGTATTGTTCCTAGTGCTCCCCTATTGTTTCCAAACTTCAAAATTTCTTATATGATCCAGTAAGATGAGATTTCATAGTAATTGATCAAATAAAAAAACTCATCAGCTATTGAAGATCTCCAAAGTTTATAGGTACAGACAACTGCAATTCTGTATATCTAATTTTTCAAAATTAAAAACAAAACATAGCACAAATCATATTGTGAAAATAATCAAATTATAAAAAACAGTTGAATCAGCCCTGATTTTTACCCTGGTGTTAAATCAGCCTTAGAAAGCCATCAGCACCTTCTCATTCATTCATTCATATATATGTATATATATATATGTGTGTGTGTGTATATATATATAAAATAAAATATATAAAATAAAACAGTAATGATAGGTCTCATTCCCCAGACCCTGAAAAAGCCTCCAATCGTTGGGAAAGATGAGTAAGGAGAGACTGCTAAAATCTCAGGGCTGAGTGTAATAGAGATGTTACTGGTGCCCGCTCAAGTAAATCGACAAACAATGGGATGACAATGATACAGTGATACATTGTTATATTCATATATGTGTGTATGTGTGTGTATTGCGAGAAGGGGAAGAGCTATACCTGGAAGTGCGCAGAGCTTACTCCTGGCTCTGCACTCAGGATCATACAGGGTGCTGGGGATCAAACCTGGGTCAGCCACATGCGATGCAAGTACCCTACCTGCTGTGCTATCACTGAAGCCTCCCTTATTCAGCAAATATTAACTTTATGTGCCTAGATTTTTTAGTTGCATAGGTAAACAAGGCAGGTAGATTTCACCCCTTGTCAAGTTTATGCTCAAGTGAAGGAGTCAAAAAATAAACAAAAATTAGTAAGTGCATAAGCATGTTTAAAAATAATAAAATATCTGATTAAAGCAGACAAAACACAGGCAATGAGGAGCACTTGAGGGTTGGGAGGGTAGGGGATAGGCTAGTCAGAAAGAACTTACAATGAGCAGGTGAGAGTGGGCAAAACGAGCTGTGGGTTGGTCAGGGAATGAGCCACAAGGTTCTCTGGGAGAGAAGTGGTGCTGGTAGAAGCACTAAGGCAGACGCATACCTGCTGCAACTCTAGAATCAGAAGTTTTCTCCTTCCAGTAGCAATGAGTTCAGCAAGGCTGCAGAGAAAGGGTCAGGTGTGATGCTAAGAGAGCAGAAGGAGTGGAAGGGGATCTGGCTGTGTCGGCTTTGTAGGCCAGTTTAACGACTCACTCTACTCTTTTAATGGTGACCACTGGCATGTTGGTGCTGAGAGAAAGCAGGACCTGACTTTTCTTCTTCTTCTTCTTCTTCTTCTTCTTTTTTTCTTTTTGGATCACACCCAGCAATGCTCAGGGGTCACTCCGAATTACTCCTGGTGGTGCTCAGGGGACCATATGGGACACTGGGAATGGAACCCAGGTCAGCCGCATGCAAGGCAAACGCTCTACCCACTGTGCTATCGCTCCAGCCCCAGACTTTTATTCTTTTCTTTTAAAAAAAAATATTGAATCACCGTGAGATAGTTACAATCTTTCATGTTTGGGTTATAATCTCACAATGATCAAACACCCATCCCTCCACCAGTACACATTCCCCACCACTGATATCACAAGTATACCCTCCCTTTACCACCCTCCCCTGCCTCCATGGCAGACAATATTCCCCATACTCTCTCTCTCTCTACTTTGAGGCATTATGGCTTGCAACACAGACACTGAGAGGTTATGATGTTTATCTACTTTCGGCACACATCTCCTATCCTGACTGATTCCTCCAACCATCATTTTCTTAGTGATCCCTTCTCTATTCCATCTGTCTTCTCCCCTCCACTCAGGAAGCAGTCTTCCAACTATGGAGCAATCCTCCTGGCCCTTGTATCTACCCTGACTTTTATTCTTAAGACACAGAGAAAGGCTGTGGCTGAACTTGGGAGAGGGCAGTGAAGATCATGACAAGGGGCCACATTCTGGAATGATTCTGATGGCAGTCAGAAAAGTGAAATGAAAAAGTCAAGATAAATTTTAGGTCTGGGGTCTGAGAGTTTTATTATCAAAGACATTCCCTCAGCTCTTTCGATCAAGAAGCAAAGAGCATTGCAGGAAGAAATCTGCTTGGCTTAGCAAGGGCACATTTGGACTATAGGATGTGGACAAAAAAATAGCCAATGGTGTCTCCCACCACCATCCCAGCCCGGAGAAGAAACTGTGGGGTTCATTCTCCATGCTCACCTCTTTCCACTCCTCCTGATTGACTCAAAACAATAATTCCTGAAACTTAAAGGATATCATGTGTCTCCTAAATTCAATATTTCCTTTTTTCTTTTTTTTTTAGTAATATCTGACCTAGTCTTTCTTCCTTCCTGCTGATCTTGTGGGAGTTGGGAACAAGCGCCTTATGGTTCATGGTTTTAGAGCTGCTGATTCAATTTCCCTTCAACTTTCAACTCTGTACAGAGAATGGGCTAAGCACAAATTTCATGGATTAAGGAAATGTCATGGATTTTTCTGACCGTATCTGAGAAACTGGTTTAGTAGGTGGTATATTAGTTACAATCCAACCCAGACCCAGAAGTTCATATTTGCTCTTTTTACAGAAAGCACCTCATTAAATCATTGTCTAGTCCGTAACTGGCTTTATTGGGACATAAATTCATTTCACTAAACCAATAAATGTTAATTCTTCACCCTGGAGATTCTAGTCGGTCTGGTTTTATCCTGCTCAAGCTCCTGAGGCTGCCATCAATTACTCATGTTTGGGTTTATATGTCATTATGGAATCACTTTAGCTAGAACTAACGGGAAGTGAAAGGACAATAAAGCTAAGCCTCATTCCAAAGAGAATATACAGAAGAGGGCATTCACCTGAACCCCATTATTCTTTTCTATAAATTAAAATATCCTGGCATTCTGCAGCGGCCATCCATTATATTTAGATTCTCTGCAAACACTGGGGCCGGCGAGTGGTGAGTACTAATGAAGGCAGCTGGAGGGCCCGGGGAGGCGCGTAAGCCCGGACTCGAAGGTTCAGGATGGAGACGCTTTGCGACAAGGAAGGGCATGACTTTCAACCAAGGGTGAATGTCACAGAGACGCAGCCTCCTCTCTGGAAATTGAGCACAACCCTCATCTCTAACAAACGGGGGAAACAACACAAGAGAGTCAGGGAGGTCGGCGGGGGGTGGGGGTGGGGGGAGGATGTGCTTGTGACTCAGGTGGGTGCTTGCTTTCTCTGTGCCCGTTATTAACCCGGTTGCTGGAGCAAGCAGTTTCCCAGCCGCCTCTCACTGTGGCCTTCCACAAGTGATTTAACCTCTTGGAGCTCCCATTTTCCCATTTGAAAAATGGAGCTGATCCTATCTCTCCCCTCCATTTTCACCCTCACAAGGTACCTGGATATGGATCATCTTAGCCTCTGACCGGAAGCCGGGTCAATTGTGGCAGAATGGAATGCCACGGAAGCAGGATCCCATTTTTAAAAACAAAGGCATTATCTTTGCAACCCAACGAACGTGCTCTCCTATGATGGAAGGTTTCTCTTTAAAGCCGTCAGCGCTTTTCTCCCCATCACATAGGAAATGGCTTCCTTTCTCAGAACCATATATAATTTCAGAAGCAAGGGGTGAGGGGTGGAGGGGGTTGTGTGAAAAGCAGAGTTGGCAAAAAAAAAAAAAAAAGTAGCGGTGAATTGAATGCCTGTACATCCCATTCAGGATAAACTGCCCTTGGTGTAAAACAGTCAGTAACATTTTACAAGGAAAAAGTGTGGATAAATGACTCTAGTCCCAGGACAGTGCTCCTGATGGCTTTTTATAAACCATGCACGCTGCCCAACTGCCTCTGTGCCTCGCTCCCCGCAGCCCTGCTTCTCTCCGGAGGGAGAACGTGAGCAGGGCATCAAGCCAGCCCAGCCAACAGCGCCAGCAAGGCTCTGGCCCGTCCTGGCTCTGGAGAGCCTCCTGTTAGCACCGTCTCCTCCTTCCCGAGGCTGGAACAAGTCCTCCAGCCAGATTTAGACCTGCAAAGGTGGAGAGCGCCTTGGTGTCAGCCCCTGCTGGGCATCGAACAAAAGAGAAACAGCAGGGTGAGGCAGGACAGGCCTGGGCTTTGGAGCCAGTGCTGCCATTTATGAACAATGTGACCTTGATCCATTTCCTACTTCAATAAAACAGTGATTTTGAAAGCCGAGAGCTCGTTGGATGAAGGGCTGTGTTTGACATTAGCAGTGTACGCAGCACGGAATGAACGTTCACTGTAGTTTCATCTTCTCTCCTAGTTATCAAACTGCCCAGGAGAAATCTGTAAATAAACTGAGGCATGATGTGACTTGCTCTATAGTGGTCTGACTCTAAACTCTTCTGTGGCAGAGGTCAATCTTTTTTTATTAAAAAATAAATATATTAGAAGCCAAGGGAGTGCTCAGTGTCGAGCCCTGAAAGCATAATTCTGTGAGTTCAGGGCCAGAGAGACAGTACTGGGTAACGTTATGGCACTTGATTTTGCACACAGCTGAATCTAGTTGGATCCCCAGCACTGCATATCGTCCCCTGAATTCTGCTAGGGATGATCCCTGAGCACAGAGCCAGGAGTAAGCTCTGAGCCCTGCTGGGTATAACCCAAAAAATACATAATAAATTAATATATGCGAGGCTGGAGAGATAGGACAGCAGGCAAGGGGTTGCCCTTGTAATAGCTGACCTGGGTTCGATCTCTGGCATATGGTCTCCTGAGCACAGTCGGGTATGGCCCCAGAGCTAAAACAAAATGATAATTAAAAAAAAAGTGACTGGGGCTATATGATCCAGAGGTTACAAAGAACACAAAGATGTGAGTTCAATACGAGGTACTGCCCCATGTGCCAAGTGCAATCACGTGACACTGCCTTTGGGATTCCCAGCGCTGCAGCAAGAGTCTGATCTTTGCTGCACTACCACTAATTGTATGCCAATACCACAACTAAAATGTGCAAGTCCTCATAAGCACCACAACCCAAAAAATTGTTAGCAAGCACAGTAACCATGAATGCAACCCCTGGTTAATCCCACAAATAGTGTGTAACCTCCAGCTATCACAATAAGAATAACAATAAGCAAGGGAAGGAGAAAGCAAATTAATGACAATAATATAGACACATAGCATTTTTAGTCTCAGGTATACAACATTATTATTTAATATCTGTAAGTATGTCAAAATGATTATAAGTCAGGCTGGAGCGATAGCACCGCGGGCAGAGCATTTGCCTTGCACATGGCCGACCCGAGTTCAATTCCCAGCATCCCTATGGTCCCCTGAGCACTGCCAAGAGTAATTCCTGAGTGCATGAGCCAGGAGTAACCCCTGTGCATACCCAGGTGTGACCCAAAAAGAAAAAAAAGAAAAATCATAAGTCTAGTTAACAGCACCATACCAGTTTTTTTCCCCTTAGGATGAAAATATTAACTTCTTTCTTCATAACTTTCATATACGCAAGAAGATCATGGGCTACAATTATCATTCTGCACATTACAGCCCCCCAGTAATTTATTTAACTGGGGAGACTGGGGGGTGCAGTAACCAAGGGTGACTACAGAGGTGAATCCCTGCAATATGTCTTCAGTCTGGCTGTGCATTAATGCAAGGGCCTAGGGATGCAGTGCACTTGGCCCTGCAGTGTCAGGGGTTACCCAGGACACCTTGGCAGTGCTCAGGGGCTCCAAGAACTGCATCCAGTGATGCCGAGGGGAACTTATGGTGCCAGAAATTGAACCAGGATTGGCAACATGCAAGACCCTTAATCTCTATACTATCTCTCCAGCACCAGGCATTTATTGTACAGCTGGAAATTATATATTTTAACCTGTTTCACTCACTTTACCCATTCTCCACTCTCACCTCTTATTACAACCAATCTGTTCGCTCCATCTCTGACCTGGTGCTATGGTGGAGGAGGTAGGTACTAAGTTTCACTTTCAAAATTCTACATGTAAATGAGTTTTTGTGGATATTTATCTTTCACTTAGGTGGCATACTGCCCTCAGGTTTCATCCCTGTCACAAATAACAAAAATTTCCATGTTTTTGAGATCATGTCATTTACTACTGTGTAGCTGAATCTGGAAAGTATCAAGCTAAGTGAAGTCAGTCAGCAGGACAGAATGACTGATCTCTCTCTTACATGGGATTTAAAGAAACAAAGTAGGGGAATAACAGATGTCCAAAAGTAACAGAAACAGAAAACTGATCATTGAAAGGAATATTATCATGTGGGGGAGAGGTATAAGATGGGAAGTGGGGGGAGGGAGTATAGAATGGGAGGTGGGAGGGATGGGGGGACACTGGGACAATGGTGGAGGGAAGTAGACACTGGATAATGCTATGCATGAAATGCTGTAGCACTGTCATCCTGTTGTTCATCGATTTGCTCGAGCGAGCACCAGTAACATCTCCATTGTGAGACTTGTTACTGTTTTTGGCATTTCGAATACGCCCCGGGTAGCTTGCCAGGCTCCGCTGTGTGGGCAGGATGCTCTCCATAGCTTGCCCGGCTCTCCAAGAGAAACAGAGGATTCGAACCTGGGTCAGCTGTGTGCAAGGCAAACGCCCTCCCCATTGTGCTATTGCTCTAGCCTTACCTTTAATAAATCATGGTGCCTAATTTTTAAAAAAATTTTCATCTTTTTGGTACCACTGTAGCACTGTCACTGTATCACTGTCATCCCGTTGTTCATCGATTTGCTCAAGCGGGCACCAGTAATGTCTCCATTGTGAGACTTGTTATTACTGTTTTTGGCATATCGTATACACCATGGGTAACTGGTCAGGCTCTGCCATGTGAGTGGGATGCTCTCGGTAGCTTGCTGGGCTCTTCGAGAGGGACGAAGGAATCGAACCTGGGTTGGCCATGTGCAAGGCAAACGCCTTACCTGCTGTGCTATCGCTCCAGTCCTTTTGGTAATGGGTAATTATTCCACTGTGAGTCTGTATGCATGTCACATATTTTTTATCCATTCATCTACTAATGAACTTAGGTTGCTTCCACATCTTGGCTATTGTAAAAATAATGCTGCAATAAAATGCAGGTCCATATCACTTTCCTGGGAGGTGTTTTGATTTTTTTGTGGGAACAGGGAGTGAGTGGCACACCTGAGCCACATCAAAGTTGACTCTTAGCTCTGGTCAAACTCCTGAAAGAGTGGGGAGGGGGGGTCAGGAGACCATATGAGGTGCTAGAGATCAAATCAAACCCAGTGTTAGACAAATGCCCTAACAACTGTACTGTTGCTCTGGCCCCAGTGCTTTGATTTTATCTAGATACATATCTAGAAATAGGGTAGAGTGATTATATTAAATCATATGAAAGTTCTATTGTCCCTTATTGGAGGAATCTCAATGTGGTTTTCCATAACAGTTGCGCCAATTTGTATTCCCACCAACAGTGCACAGGGGTTCCCCTTTTTGCACATCCTTAACAACTCTTGTTATTTCTCATCTTTTTGTAATAGCAATTCTGACAGGAGTGGGGTGATATCTCATCGTGGCTTGATTTGCATTTCCTTGATGATTAATGATGTTGAGCACCTATTCCTGTACCTGTTGGCTATCTATATGCATTCTTTGGGAAAATAGCTGTTCATGTCCTCTGGCAATTTTTTAATTGAATTGTTTGATTTTTGCTACTGAGTGGTACAGTTCTGAATATATTTTAAATATTAACCCCTCGTGAGATATCTGATTTACATGTTTTCTCCCATTTAGGTTGCTTATTTTGTATTTTTTTTAATTATGGCATTGTGATTTACAAAGCTGTTCATAATAGAGATTCAAGCATACAATACCATAACACCAATCCCACCATTAGTGTCAACTTCCATCTGCCAATGCTCCTGGCTCCCCCCTCACCCTACCACACACACACACACACACACACACACACACACACACACACACACACACACACCTGGCCTCCTTCCATCTCCTTAACATGCACATTTTAAACTTGGTTATTGCAGTTTGTTGTCATGCTTACATTGTTGCAAGCTCTGTGGTTCAGATACCACCAATGTGTTCAAGTCCCCTGACCACTGCCCCTGTTACCTCCATGCATCTTTTTTTACTTCCTGCCTTGTTTTCTTTCCTTCCCAGTTATTGTCATTTTCATAATACAGGCTCAAGAGTAAATGAGGTATCCACCTCTTTGAATTTACATTCGTGCTCTTCTTTAGTTGATAGTTTCCTTGCTGTGTAGAGTTCTGGATAAAATGAGACTAAACTTGCAAAAGTGAAAGAGTTAAATGCCTTTCCCAGTCTCAAATCCAGGTCAGAACTATTCTTTCCAATTGAATGCTCTTCGCATTAGTCTACAGCCTCTGGAGAGCATCTTCATTTCACAGATAAAACAGTTGAAGTTCCAAAACACAATAACTTACTCTGAACATTGACAAAAGAACTTTGAGATCTATCATAATTCACTAATGTGTCATAGTACCCTAAGAGCACACAGTTTATGGCTTTTATTTTTATCTTTTATAGGGGCCTTCCAAGAAGGGCAGGAGGTCTGGAGTTGCTCCCCGGTGATACTTAGCCTGGAAGTTTGAGCCTTCCAGTTTAGAGGTGCTGGGGGTCACCAGAGCCTGTGCTCTACCCTTTTGTGCAAACTACACAGCTCCCAAGTCTATGGTTTCTTAATGAGAGCCCACTACTCACCTGTCACCATTCCTGTTCTGAAGGAGTTCACTGACAAAATGGAAGAAAAGGTTCAGAGGCAAGAACAACTAAGTGTTATCACAGCGTTGGGAGGAACTCTATTTTTTTTCATATTTGAATACAACTTTCTTTTTAATTTACTTTTTATTGAGTCACTGTGAAATACACAAGTTACAAAGCTCCTGGTGGTCAGGTTTCAGTCATACATTGTTCCAACATGATGAGAGGAACTCTTAATCCAGTCTTGGAGGACTAAAGTTGGCTTTCTCAAAGATATCAGATTTAAAATAAAGGGTGTAGGGTTGGAGCGATAGTACAGCAGGTAGGGCGTTTGTCTTGCATGTGGCTGACCAGGGTTCGAATCCCAGCATCCCATATGGTCCCCTGAGCACCGCCAGGAGTAATTCCTGAGTGCAAAGCCAGGAGTAATCCCTGTGCATCACCAGTGTGACCAAAAATTTAATTAATTAATTAAATTAATTAATTAAATTAATTAATTAAATTGGGTAATTAATTAATTAAGGGTGAGCAGTAGCTGATCAAAACATAAAGAAGGGACTGTCCAGGAAGCAAGTAGGTGTCAGTAGCCAGAAGCTTAGAGAATATGGTCTACTTAGAAAGAGAAAGAAGTATGGAGGGAAGAGAAGTAAAAACAAAATTGAAAAGGCAGCTAACTGAGGCCGTGTACACAGTTTAAAGATTACAATCTCAGAGCTCTGACAGACATAAGTTGTTTGTTATGTAATGAATTCTTGGGCATGCCTGTTACTGGGAGAGCCAGAATTCGATCACCAATATCTTCATCTGGTAGAATATAATCTGGAATTCCCATCCATCCCAGATATCCATGCATGGCAAACATAAATAAATAAATCAAACTATTGCATAATATTTTATTCAATTATTTCAATAGCCCGTTGTGTTTCCCTATAAATAAGATGGGAAAACATATGCTGAAAAGTAGTAGGGATAAGATTCTACATTAGATTTGAGTAGTTTAATATAGAGAACAACTTGGTAGTTGTTTCTGTTGGGGGAAATCAGTTATTTTTACTGTGAAATGATTGCCAAACAACCAAAAATGTCTGTTATAATCCTTATTAAAAGAAATTGAACATGTGAATAAAATATAGTTCAACTTTTGAGGTTGGTGATGTCTAGAGGTCAGAGGGTCAGCCCAGTAAGGAGTCATGAGCAGAATTTCTTTGATTGCGTTCCCTTTGCCTACACCCACAGGGAGCCCTCATACATACTCCCTAAATAAAGTGTCTCTAGAAACCTCTCCTCCTATTTTCAACAATGATGGAACTTCTGGGAATGTGTGATACAGATGCTGCTATAATATTTTCTGTATCTCCACATTTTACCCCGCTACTATGATTGACAAAACAGCTGACTATTGCATTCAATATATTAGAAAAACTATAGATCCCATATTTCCTACCTTCTCTCTCTCACAAAGTTCTTCCCTAAGAGCCTGTTGTGTCAACATACTTTTACATTAGAATGGGCTTCTTCATGTGGCCTCTTGATTCTGCCTGGAAATAAACTAAGCCAGCTACACTTTCCAGACACTCTGGGTTTGTTCTAAATGCTTCATTTTAGGGAATTACCCCGCACACATTCCTCTCTTTAATAAGACTGTCCAGAGAGATTCAAAGAGGTTCATGATTGTCAACCCATATTCTCTGGATGACTGGTAAAGGTTCTAGGAGAATGGTTAAGAGATTTAGAATATCTTGGAAAAGGATTAGGGCAGCTACAATATTATGTCCTTAAACATTTGAATGGTCATCTGATAGGAAAAAAATGTAGCAAGCACATTTTGTGGAGTACCCACACAAATGACAAGATCTAAACCATTTAAGATGTGATAAAACATATTTTGGTTCTGGTAAGCCAGAGTTTCCTAACAATAAAGGCATCCATATATGAAACATGCTGCCTAGAAAACTAATGATTTCCCAGCCACTGGCTATGTTCCCAGCATATTTTTGAAAGCCACAGGGTAGGAGTGTTGCAGAAAATACTTCTGCTTTGGTGGGAAGTTGGACCAGATACCGTTTTCTTTCCAGATCTATAGTAGTATAAGCTGCTGGATCTTTACTTAGACGGATTGAGTAATCTTCGTTTCCCATTCAACTTCATTGCATGGGATATCAAAGTCAGAAGTGGGGGGGGGGGGAACATGGAACTTGGATTATAAATTATCTTGGTTACTCTCTGATTTTATTATATGAAATGACTGAGACTCCGGAAAGTACATTATTTCCCAAGATAAGTTGTTCTAGTTTATATCCCTTATCAGAAAGCTTTTCATTTTCTTCTCTCTAAATCTCTAGGCCTAACTCTTAAGCCGTTCCTTCTGTCTTGGTGCTTGGCAAACATGAATAACAACCAATCATATACCTCATTATTTTAATTCATATAACTAAAACTGCATCGTGTAATACCCTTCCCTAAGCTGAGAAATTCCGGCTCATTTACTGCTCTTTTAAATGTTCTTTCTAATGATCAGTTCCCTGAGTTCCTCCCAAAGTTCTCTAAAACTAAAAACAGAACTTATAATGACTCCCTGTTTTCTTTAAGTGTTTTCCAAAATGTGTTCAATGGAACATTAGTTAATAGGTGTTGTAAGTGCCTATAGTCAAATAAATCTGAAACACTCCTGACTAAGTAAAGTTATTCTTTCCTCAGAGTCCTCAATATACTTTTGGGATCTCCATATGCATGATAGGGTTTGTGGCATCTCCCAAACATATTCTTTTTTAAGTGACTCTAAGATCTCAACTTTCACAGAAGGGTTTAGAAAATGCTTATTTCTAAAATTATGTCTACAATTCATCCCCATGGCATGGAGTTTTTTTTTTACCCTACAGCCTTCTTCAAGCCACATGAGAAGTCTCCTCCACCCTTACCACCCTTATCTCCTCCCTTTTCAGGCTATAGCTGGGCCCTGACTTCCCTCCACTACTCTTATTAGCTTTCCCCTCCACTCTAGAGCCTTCCCAGACTTGAGTCTCAGCCTGAGTTCCATCCGACTGAAGTGATGCTATCAGACAATTATGAGATGGAGGACAAGAATCTCAAGCACTAAAACTCCTTCAAGAGAGATGGGAAAGAACTAAGATGCAAATGATGGCTTGCTCAACTCATAGCAGGACAGAGGAACTCAGACTAAAACTTTTAGTTGAGGACACTTGATGCTATTTCTTGGGCTAATCTGCAGGACAGGAAGACATTGAAAATATTGTTCCTGAAACTCAACCCAGGGTTCCCAAGTTAGACTCTCAGACTCTCCTGAAAATGTGTTTCTTTAAATTCATAAGATTCCCTGGCCTGCTACTGAGTTTGGGATTACCCACTATATGATGTAGCACCAACATGTAAAGCCTATTCTGGGCTCTGATCCCCCTGTATTAATTAGTTTCAACAAGTTAATTTATCTGACTATTTGCTTCTACATTGGTAAAAAGAGTCTATTGGGCCAACTACCCTTTGAGATCCCTTTTAGAAATCTAAATCTGTTATTTCTTAGCACTATCTCAGTTATGTATAACATTTTACCAGCTATCCTAGCCAGCACTATCTTTTCCATTTTAAAACATTTGCACAACATTCACTAAGGACTAAATTATAATATACATATACAAATATGCATATATATGTACATCTTAAAATAATAGTTTGATTATCTCTCAGGTAACAGGCTTTCCACAACGATTACTGCTAATGCTTACAACAATCTTAAAGGTATTAATATCCTATCCTCATACAAAGAAACTAGGTGCCTACAATATGAAATACACTTTTCAATGTCATACCATTTTTAAGCTGTGAAGCTGGATTGATTGCAAAGCAAACTCTGCCCAAGATTCAGATGTTATGCTCTGTCTAGAATACCTCGCTGCTCATAATGTGGGACATATTTTCTCATTAAAGGTGCAAACTTTCCTCATCATGCATCCTTGACAACACTAGCATCTAGCTAAGCATCAAATAGACCCTCAACTAATATTTGTTGGCTTGACTAGTGGATCACAGACCGTTAACTGGAGCACAGATCACATCTTTTCCATGTTGTGAAAACAAGTACTAAACCCAAAGCCCATCTGCAAGTTTTCAGTCAGCGCAGAGTGGAAAATTACATCCGTGTAGACTGCACCTGTAGACTAAAGCTTAATTAATGGGCTTATCTTGGATTGAATGAGTCAAAGATACAGTACCTTCTGCAAAAGGCACCCGGGACCATGTTGACTTGGAGGGGGACATGTTTCATTTCTCTTGTTTGATATTATTAAAACCATGTTAATGAAAATGTATTATTAGTAGTAATAATAATAAAGATGAAAATCCTCCCTTTTCTGATCCCTTACAAATGTTGTTTTTCATTTTGAATCCGAAATCCTCTGGGGAGAAGACGGAGGGAGTGTCACAAATCCAGATAATGATCTTGGGTATTACACTGTTCATTTGGAGCTCTGATTTAGCTAAGCTGACAGATGTTGGGGAAAAACATGTCTAGCCTGAAAACTCTCTGGTGGCTGCCCAGCTGTGGCAGCAAAGAGGAGTGAGGTTTCTCCAACAGAGCTTCACATTCATTTAAATTCAGGATTTGACATGCAGAATTGCCCTGCTCTGAAGGTAGAAGTAGAAGCTGCAATGATGTTAAGAGCTGACTCCAGCTTGATGCTTTGGGGACTAACTCTTATCTAACCACACAGCTCACTCAAAGTCCTTGAAATAGCTGTCGCTAGTTATGCCCTGCTGTTGACAAAACCGCCTGCCTTATTAGGGGTTTACCATTTACACCTCAGGAAAAAAAGCACCTTTGTGTTAACCGCCATCATGTGACGCTGCCTTTGTTCTCTCCCCAGAGCAGTTTAGCAAAAGGGGAATATTTAATTCACCTTTAAATGATACCAATTTCCCTAATGATGGTTGGAACTCATGTTTTTTCCAAAATAAACCAGAAGAGGCACCCTGGGAAAAGACCCACTCCAGAGACACAAGTCATTATAGACGGTAACCTTTGATGTCCTTGGACCTTAGTTCTTCCACGTGAAAAAAGAAGTTTTTTAAAGGCATTTTGATCTCAGAGAAGAAAATCTGCAAACTAAATAGAAATCCCAGACCCAATTCTTCCCCTGCAATATCAAAAGAGGTCAGCCCCTGAGCAGAGAGCAGAGGTCAGAGGACCCAACGCCCTAAGGCCCCTTTCTGGGCTCTAAACCCCAGCCCCAAGGAAACAACTGAGCAGGGATTTCAGAAATTTGTAGCACCAGATTCACAGCACCTGCAATGATTTCTGAGAAGTTTTTCTGTCCTCCAGAATACACGATTTACAGTTTTGAGTGCTAATTTTTTTAAATCACACTGAAGGCTGCAAGAAGAAGAAATTAAAGGGGGTACTTATAAAAGCAGTTCAACTAATTTATAGAAAAGAAAAAGACATCAACAGTGAATTTGTCACCATAAAGGAGCCCTAAACAAAGGCTCTAGTGTTCTAATCATTCTCCTAGGAATAATAGGCCTTCTTCCGCCTAGGCCCCTTCCTCCAAATAAAGGCACGTGCAAACAGGGTTTAAAAAGATATTTTTAACAAAAGAGAAGTAATCAGGAGTCATGCCGCAACACCAATCAGGGAAATCAGTAAGGTGTTAAGGCTGCTCTCTGACAGCTATTTCTTTCTCAGATTTTGAACCCTACCTGGGGTTCCAAACTATTTTAAAAGCATCTATCTCATTTAGGACACTAGTAGACATTTAGAGACTTTCGTGTCAGTACCAGTATCCGTTGGCTCTGCTATAATCTCATTAGGTTTCACCTGTGTCTTCATACAAAATGGAGAACAAAAGTATTATTCATGGGTCAGCTGCCCATGAGAATGCCTATAGTGTGCATTGTGCCTTTTTTAAAAAAGGATTTCAGAGATATCAGGGCAAAGCATCTTCATCTAATCTAGTTTATATGGGTGCTTATAAGAAACTAAAGAAATAGCATAATACCACCTCCAGCCCCTGATCTGAGAATCTGGAATTAAAGACTTCTAGTCAGAGTTGCTACATTTTTCACAAGGTACTGCACCAGTTTATCCTTGCCCCTTTTATTCAACAAGCATTTTTGGAGCCCCTTCTCTGTGCAGGAATGAAAGGATGACTAGAACTTTGTCCCTATGCCCCGGAGGGCAACCAGACTAGAGAGATGAATAGCCTTGTAGAGAGATTGCCACAGGGAGGCAGGGAGGTTATCAATGTGATGTGCATGAAGATCTCCTGGAGTCAAGAGAAGAAAATTCCTATTTATCTAAAAAGGAACAAAACCCAGAGCAGAATCTAAATGTTAAAAACAAAAAGCCTGGGTCACAGACACAGCTCCAGGGGCCGAGTTTATGCTTTGCAAAGGTTTGCGGTGGATCCCTGGCACTATGTGGCCCCAGAAACAGAGCCAGGAATAGCTCCTGGGTGGTGTCAGGAATGGCTCCTCAGAAAACAAAAATAAGTCTGAAACTGAAAGACCTTAGTTTTCGTCTCATCAGCAGTGCCTGAGGCCCAATTTCCAAGTACCAGTGCCTGGATATTCCAGATTCTCTCCTATGTGAGGACCTGTTATGGGCAAAATCTGTGTGTCCCCTAAAATTCAAATGTTAACATCATAAGCTTCAATGTGACAGCATGATGAGGTGGGGCTTCGGGAACCCTGTCATCTGAATATACAAAAAGATGAAGGAATGAAAAATGATAGTTATCTGCAAACGAGAAAATCACCTCCATATTTATACTATAGCAGCCTAAACTGATGAAAATACCAAACGTTTTTGAAATCTCTCAGGTAAAAGCTATGGTGCAATATCAGTGGTAAGCTTCTGCCAAAGAGAAAATATAATAGGAATGACACTTGTCTTACACGTAGTTGACCCAAGTTAGATCCCTGGCACCACAATGATGTACTGAGCAGAGAGCCAGGAGAAAGCTCCAGGCACTGCTAGTGTGGCTCAGTCCCCTCCCTACCCCAAATTGCCATATTACTCTAAGTCAAAACCATCTCTACTAAAGTCCTTAGCCTTTTTTAAACTGCAGTATTATTTATCTTGTTGTGTGCATTTCCCATATTCCCATCAAGCTTATTTGCCTTTATAGTATAGGAACCAGAACTTATAAGTCTTCCATATACCTATTCAACCCACAAGGTAGAAGCATAGCCTCATTACTTAATAAATGCTCATTGAACACATCCACTTGACTGAAGAAGGTAACACAATGATGCTACATTCCTAGCTCAAAGACTGAGTGAGTGCCAATAAAATAATGAAGGAAAACAGGTAGTTTTCATTCAACTGGATCCGAAAGATGTGTATGATTAAATCCAAAGACAATGATTGACTTGATGACCAGCCATCATCTGCTAATGAGTTTTTCCCTGGAAAAGGAGAAAACAAAAAATGTTGCCCAACGTGGCACGCTGCCATTTCTCAGAGGGCAATGGACCTCAATTCCAGTGAAATGGAATTTTTTGGGGGGGAAAAAATGCTCTCAGCTGGCAATCAATAGATCTAGAAGGAAATGAATTCAGGCTTTTGTTGGATTAACTGCTGGCCTTGTAAAACGGAAGTCACTGGGAAGCTGGGCTAAGTCTAGGTCCACTAAATCACTCAGAAGTGTCCACTCCAAAAGTCTCCCTGACAATGGTTGTCTGGGATAGCAGAACAAATTGAGGGTGGCTGGCTGAAGCCTATCTGATGAGATGCTATTTAGTCAGGTGTCCACACCAGCTCACTTCTCCTTTGCCCAAGACAGAGTGGAACTTTCCTGACCGAACTAAATCCTCCAAGGCTCATTAAATCACACTTTAGTACCACATTGTTCGGCCATCGCTGCTCCCAGTGTTGTATGTCAAACCTGTCCCCTCACCGTCTCGGATAATAAAATGTTTTATGGTTTTGCTGGATGATTGCTCTGAGTCCCTTTTATTTTCAAAATGGCACATAATAAATACCCTCGCAGAGGAAAGACTGATTTGATGGAAAACACTGCAATGGATAGAGCCAAAAGCAATCAGGCTCACCCAGCAAAGACAGCCCAGCTGGTGGGGGTTCTGCAGCCATGTCATTTGCAAATGTTTCCTGATCCATTCATGAAAAGCCTAACTAGCAGGAAGTGGCTCCATGCCCCCAAATAAGTGGCCTGAAACAAACTCCAGGGGCAGTGGCCTTCCGGCTGGCCAGTCTCAACAAGGCTGCAAAGGCCAACCCATATGCAAGACACCTTGTGGAAAGATCCAAGGAACACATATGCGTCACACAATAGGAGAGGTGACAGCTCATGGTCACCTCAGGAGGGTCACAGAGCACCTTATCAGTCTCAGAACATGTGTCCCTTGCCTCTGAAAGCTATTCCTGTGAGTTCTACTATGGTGTTTTCTTTATAACAGTGAAAAGGTTTGATTTAAATTATAAACCAGGAACTTATTATCTACAATCAAGAACCTATGGAAGAAAGAATAAGTCTGGTAGTGCTTACCATGTCATCACTTCTCATTTGGCATTAGGGTTTTTAAAAAAATGAGAACTTGCTTTTCATTTCAGCACTTTACTTTTATTTCCTGTAGCTTGCCAGTTTCTTCGAGACGGATGGAGGAATCGAATCCTGGACGGCCTCAAGCAAGGCAAACACCCTACCCACCTAGCAAGCTACTAGTGGTGTATTTGACATGCCAAAAACAGTAACAACAAGTCTCACAATGGAGACCTTGCTGGTGCCTGCTCAAGCAAATCAATGAACAAGAGGACAACAGTGCTACTTTTATTTTTAGTAAAACTCTTGGAGATATTATGGGGGATAGGAGGGGACAAAAAACCTTGAACATTTTATTTGACTCATGCCATGTTATCATCATGTACCTTTTTTTTTTGGTTTTTGGGTCATACCCGGCGATGCACAAGGGTTACTCCTTGCTGTGCACTCAGGAATTACCCCTGGCAGTGCTCAGGGGACCATATGGGATGCTGGGAATAGAACCCGGGTCGGCCGCATGCAAGGCAAACGCCCTCCCCATTGTGCTATCGCTCCAGTCCCCTCATGTACCTTTTAAAGAGGAAAATGTATCTTTAAAGTTAATGACTAGCCAAGAGTTAACGAAGAATTAAAGTGTACTGTTGATGACTGCTTAGTGCAACAATTTGTTAACATTTGTGTTGAAGAAGCCTGAAGGTAGACAGTCCCTTCTGGGACAGTTATTCTGTACTTAGTGTTAGTATCCTCATTGCTTGGTCTCTGAAGATTCTCTTTTTGCTTTGTAACAACTAAAATGTATGTGAGAAAAATGGGTGGATTTTCAAATAAAATGCAGGTTCCACCAAAATGCATGGAGTTCTGGGGTCAGAGAGATAGTACAGAAGGTAAGGAGTTAGCCTTGCACATGTCTGGCCTGGGTTTGAGCCCCATTAACCCACATGGTCTCTAGAGCCCTGCTAGGAATGATTTCTGAGTGCAGAGCCAGGAGGAAGTCCTGAGTATCACCAGTTATGACCCCAGACTAACAAACAAAAAAGAGAATGGACTTCAATTCGAGTTCATATAGTAGTGGCAGGTATTGAACAAAAGGACTCACACATGCACTGTCACTCTCACGATGAGCAACACTGTCCGTTGCTCGATTTGTTCGAGCGGGCACCAGTAATGTCTCTCATTGTGAGACTTATTGTTACTGTTTTTGGCATATCGAATACGCCACGTGTAGCTTGCCAGGCTCTGCCGTGCGGGTGTGATACTCTCAGTAGCTTGCCGGGTTCTCCGAGAGGGACAGAACAATCGAACACAGGTCGGCTGCATGAAAGGCAAACGCCCTACCGCATGTGTCTTGCATGTGTGTATCGCTCCAGCCCCACACATGCAAGACAAAGGAAATTTCACTAAGTTACACCCCAGCCCCCTCAATCTGATATTTTGATATCTCAAGTCAATTATTTAATAATACATAGACTTAGTTTCGAACCAACCTATTCAATCAATATTTGACTGTTGTTTTGAATATGAAACTGTGATGCCTTTTTGTAAAAATTAGCATTTTACTTTGGTATTTAGCTCTGAATTCAGTGTGATATGTTACATTTTGCTTTTGAAGTTTCTGCTAAGTACTTGGCTTTAGTCACTATTTGGGCTCTCACTTGACTAGAGAATTACATCATCTATAACATGAACAATGACAGTAGATTCTACCCACAGCTTGGCCAAAAGTTAAGCACTGTTGCCAATGTTAATGGATATCTCATGATATGTTTATTAAAACTCCATGCCACTGAATGTTTTCTTTTTGATTATTATGATTTACAATCTCACTTCCTGTGTGATTAAAGACATATGGCTTGCACAAATAGCTGTCTGTTCTGCTTCCTAGCATAAAATGCAAACATCAAATACCTTTGAGGACTGAACAAAGACATTTATTTGTGGTCACTAATGGCTATCTTTAATCAATGACACTGTCTTTCTAAGGAAACAAATGAATTGAGTTTGTCTTGGAAATAGAAGATAATTCATTAATGGGGTTTTTGTTCTTCCCGTCCAGGACACAAGCTGGTAAAACTATCAAACAAAAGCATTTCTGTGTCACAAGTCTGTCTCCAATAGGAAAGCTTCTTCAGAGTGGAAGACATTGGTCTCAAGTTAAACCAGCTGAGGCAGCACCATGGGAGACATGGGGATGCCTGAGCTACTGGCTTTGTCTACAGGAGCCCAGAGGTAGTAGCCAGCTCAACTGAAGTCAGTCACAAACCCGGTGCACTACTCAGGCAGAAGACTGTTAAATAGTCATCACTTCAAAGAAGGGATAAAATACATCCCAGGAAGGGCTGGAGCCATAGCACAGTGGGTAGGGCACTTGCCTTGCATGCAGCCAACCCAAGTTCAATTCCCAGCATCCCACATGGTCCCCTGAGCACCGCCGGGAGTAATTACTGAGTGCAAAGCCAGGAGTAACCCCTGTGCACCACCGGGTGTGACCCAAAAAGAAAAAAAATACCTCCTAGGAAGGTTTCAATACTCTTCCATAAAATTAAAAATTACCAGTACACATAAACATCTTTTTCCTAGATTATAGGTTACTCCTTTGCCTTCCTAGGATGGAACAACTTTTTGCCCTGTTACAGGAAGGCAAGAAAAAACTCTGTATATTATCAAGACATTAGAAGCCTTGCAAGACTCACTTTTTCTGGAATCACCTCCGCAATATTGAGAGGGAGAGAAGATGGTCCAAGTTGTGATTCTAAGATGGCGTCCCCAAACTCTTTTATTGCACACCCAAGTTATAGACATTTCTGGAAAGCCTCTCCTGACAAATATTTTTATCAATTTATTCATTAAAATTACTCAAATGTTCATACAACCATAGTTTTATAGCATGTTAATTTTAAGCTTACATACAAAATAGACATTTTACAAGAATGAGATAAAAGAGCCCTTTCACAAAGATGGCACAAAAACAAAGAAGGAAGCCCTGGCCCACCCAAAGCTGAAGCCAACACAAAAGTTCTGAAGGCCAAAAATGCAGGAATGAAAGTATCCACAGCTACAAAAAGATGATCCATGCTTCATGCATCTTCTGAGGGTCCAAGACACTGAATTGAGAAAGGGACCCCAAATATCCTCAGCAGAGCACCCCCTGGAAAAACAAGCTTGATCATCATGCCATTGTCAAATTCCCTCAGGGGTTAGCCATAAAGAAGGTAGAATATGACACAATTGTTGTTCATTGTGGATGTCAAGGCCAAAAAATACCAGATTAAGCCGGTCTGTAGGGAAACTCTATAATTATAATGTGACAAAGGTCAGCTCACTGATCAGACCTAATAAAAGAATGCATATGTTCACTGGCTCCTGACTAGGAGGTCTTGCATGATGCCAATCAAATTGGGATTAGCTCAACTGAGATTAGCTGATTACTTCTAAATACACTAGTTTTCTGGGTTTGGTTTTGTTTTTTAACCATTAAAAAACAATGACATGGGGCTGGAGCAATAGCACAGCGGGTAGGGCGTTTGCCTTGCACGCGGCCAACCGGAGTTCGATTCCCAGCATCCCATATGGTCCCCTGAGCACCACCAGGGGTAATTACTGAGTGTAGAGCCAGGAGTGACCCCTGTGCATCACCAGGTGTGACCCAAAAAACAAAAACAAAAACAGTGACATAACAAAAAAAATACAGGTCTCTTCTTCCTGATGATATAACGATCCTTTCTAGTGAAAACAACTAAAGTTGGCAGGTCCATGCTTCCACAAAGCTATGTAGATGTGACGGTGGACTGAAACGAAAATTCAGTAAATTTTCAGAGGTCAAAAAGCAACTGGTTGACTGGTTAAAGAAACTTTGGTATATCTACACAATGGAATACTATGCTGCTGTTAGAAAAGATGAAGTCATGGAATTTGCATATAAGTGGATCAACATGGGAAGTATCATGCTAAGTGAAATGAGTCAGAAAGAGAGAGACATACATAGAAAGATTGCACTTATCTGTGGAATATAAAATAACAGAATAGGAGACTAACACCCAAGAATAGTAGAGATAAGTACC